>NW_017728886.1:219490453-219559040 GCF_001723895.1 Crocodylus porosus | reverse complement strand
TAGGATCTGGAACCAACTTCCAAGAGAAGTGGTGCAGGCTCCTACCCTGGGGGTCTTTAAGAGGAGGCTAGATGAACACCTTGCTGGGGTCGTTTGACCCCAGTACTCTTTCCTGCCATGGCAGGGGTTCGTACTTGATGATCTGCTCAGGTCCCTTCTGACCCTACCAACTATGAAACTATTGTATCTTTGGGGTTGTATTTAGTTTATGAATCTTATGTCACAGTAATAATTTTATTTCATAATAATCAAAACCAATATAATATTTCTGAACTGAAAATTAACAACATATCTTCATGAGGAGTGAGAAAGGGAAGTGTGAATCATCAGAAGAAGTGCTAGCATGGTACGCTGATGTCCTTGCTGATGTCCAGGACTGGATAGCCATTTCACAGAGATCCATATTTGTCTTTAACATCCCATTAAATGGTCCTGGTTGGGACACCAATTGCTATATAATCGAGCTGTACATAAAAAAAGAAAACTTAAGTAATTCCACAGCATCTCATCTGGTCCATGTATAATGCAGCTTATTTTTCAAAAAGTGACACATAAAACACTTAATTCAATTTAACAACAAGTATTGGCTTCTGTACAATTTTTTGTGTGTGACCGAAACAGGCTTTTACTGAGTAAGTACAGTGCTGTTTCAAGCAGTATCACATGATGTCCAAACACTTAAAATGAAGTGTTACCTTGTTATTTATGTTGCTTTAATCCCTTGGTGCAACTCCCGAAGGAACATCTGCTTTTGTCATCAAAGAGTCCTAGCAGAACTTGCCAGTATTACCTTGCTTTATGACACAGTGGCCAAAATATAAAAAACAGGGTTAAAAAGGCATACTCTGGAACTTGCCAGCCTTTTTTTTCTTTATTCTCTCAATATCTTGTCCACTAAGACTCTTTTCTCCCAGAAAATATTAACTGACTTGTAACAAGCAAAATCCTTTCTGAATGTCTGATCAGCAACACTTTGAGACTATATGAATGATTAGTCTTAACAGCTGCTGTACAAAATTTGGGCCCACTGCCACAAATGCTTCCTCACAGATGTAGTCTCCTTACTCCCATGATAGTTTTGCTGACTGTAGGTTCAACCTAAAATGCTAAAAAAAATGGTGCTTCGTAGCGGGTTGCCTTGAAATTCTTTCAAGGGTGCTGTGGGGTGCCACACAATGTCTGGCACTACTGGTCTAGAATTTATCTTTGCATCCTGCATGAAATGCATGCATCCAAGAAGGAAAGCCGCCTGTGCATGGCACAGGCATTCCCTGGGGACAAGCAGCAGCAGTGCAAGATGCATCACTGCTACTTGGTTTCAGGGAAACAAAGTTCTCTCCCCCCATCCCCCCAGCCTATCTCTCATCCATTGACTCTCAGTCTAGTTTTTCAACGACTGCCTGTCTTGTATGCAGCCCAGCCCAGCCTCTGGTTTCTTTACTTTTCATTCCAACCAGGAAGAGCACACACCAACTGCAGAAACTTCCTTAGCCCGACAAAGAGTTTTGAACCTGAAATTTTGCTTAATAATTGTCTTCCAGCTATTTAAGTTGGTCTAATAAAAGATATCAGATTCACCCAAAGAACCTTGTCTTTTTGTTTCAGAATCATTTGTTTAATTTAAAAGTTGTAAGTCATTTGTTTTGCCCTTGAATCCATGAAACGTCATACTTCATTTGAGCCATAAATATTTTCAAAACTTCCTGTGCTTGCAGTGGCAGGACACTGAGAGTGATTATTATTTTATCAATTATTATTTATCAGAATTATTTGATCAATTTTCCCTTTGCTTTGCTTGTGGCAAGTTAGAGGTTTTTCTTGATGTTTCAGGCATCATACCTAGTAGTGAGGGTTGTTCCCAAAGTTCTTAAAAATTGGTTAGACAAACATTTGTCTAGGCTGATTTGGATAGGGATGATACTATCTTGAACAGCAGATTGGAACAGATGACCTCCTGAGGTCGCTTCCAGTCCTATTTTTCTATAATACTGTGATCCCACTGTGGATCTAAACCACATTTTAATGCAACATAGCACTGAAATAGTCCTTGCTTACAGCACTGGTTGCCAGTACTATCAACATTATTTTATCAATGTCATCATTTGGAAAAACATTGACATTCAAGTTGGGGATATTATAAAATCTACCACCTAGAAGCAGATATATGTGTATTTGTCCAATATTTGTTTGCTGAATTTAGATAGCTCTCTACATTTCCTTGAGAATAGTTCTCTTTCTTGAAGTTCAGGCACTCTAACTATCTCTAGCTTTCAACTTTTTTCTGGTATGTTAGTCCTAGAATAAGTTGTGGGGTTTTTTTTTGTTCATCAGATTGGCAAAAGTGAATTTACGGTCTCATTTTCATAAGAGACTTGGACAGATTGGCTGTGATGTTCAGGATTTTTCAACTTAATTGGATACTAATCAGGAAGGAACTTGACCTTTTTCATTTAAGTTTCTGTCTTTTTAGGATCTTTTGTTGTATCCTTTGCAAGTTCCAAAATTGCACGCAGGGCAAGATAGTCTCAAATGTTTTTACATGAAGAGTCTATCTTTTTGGCCAAAACTATTGATTGTTGATAATGTACTTGGTACTTTTACACCATGCGTTTAGTTTGGGTGATTTTTAAAATTATTTTTGTGGTTTTCATAAACAGTTTCCAGAATATCTCTTGGTGTATTAATATTTCAGTAGTCTCTTGGCACACACAATTCAAAGCATATGAGTATATGTATCCCATGGTTCTTCAGGTGCAATCTGCTGCTACTGATGCTACTAAACATGTCATAATAGCAATACCACCATCACTTGATTCACAACAGTTGTTGATCTTTAGATTTAGAAATAATCATATCTCTGTAAATGCTGATATGATTATATCTGCTGATCTATGGGATACATTGTACAATCCCTTGAACTCTGTGAACATTCATTTCATTATCCATATATTACACAATGTTCTCTGCTCTTTTTTTGGCCACTTACAGTGGCCATGTCCACACAAGACACTACTGTGCAGGGGTTACTGTGCATTTATTTAGTAGTTGTTTATACAAGTACTAAATAAATGAGCAGTAACTTGAGTTATTGCGCAGTAGTGCCGGCAAACTCCTTTTTTGTGATGCTACTGCACAATAGCATAATACTACTGTGCAGTAGCATTGTGTCATGGTTTTACCATGTGACGCTACTGTGCAGTATTAGGCTACTGCAGTAAAAGTCTTGTGTCAATGCACCCAGTAACTCCTGTTCCAAGATTCATTTTTTCAGAAGCATCCATCACAGTTTTAAGAGCCATGAATATATTATCTCATGTAGAATTACTAGACCTATGAATTAATTTTTACCTCCTTTTAAATATTAAGGCTGTAGTCTGTCTGCAAGCAAGCAATGGAATAAAGTTGCAGCCCCTTAAGGACTGATATTTCTAGCTTGTCTGGTAACACGGTGTCACAGTTCAACTTTTGGGGCAAAACAGTGTCCTTTTTTTTGGCACAGTCTCCTGTTGTCAACTTTCTTCTGAAAGTCCTGAAAGCCTAGCCTTGTCACTAACATTTTGGGTGGCTATTTAGAAATATCAGTTGCATTGTGCTGATGTGGAGAAGCTTGCTGCCTCTTAAATTTATCTCAAGCTTTTTTCCAGTTATAGAATCCAGACTCTGTGAAAACTTGATAAAATAGAGAAGAATCGATCAGTTGACCTGGGGTGCTGGCTCGAAAGGCCTGGCAGCGACACCTACACCTATTCAGTGTTTTCTAGAGAGAGAATGCAAGGTCTTCCTGTGAAGGGGGAGAGAGTGAGAATCAGTAGTCCTCTTAAGAAAAAGAAGGAATCTTCCAGACCTAAAGAATGGGAGAAGCACAGAAGTGTGAATGCCATCCTGAGCATGGACATACAAACAAGTTTTCAAAACTGGATGAGAGTGGAGCTCTGCAGCACACCAGCTGCTCCACGGTTACTTCCCATGTGCGTGCTCTAGCACAGTGGTAAATGAAAGGTGGCTAAGCTACTGTGGAGTGGGCATTCATAGTGGCATTTGCCACTCTCTTTGACACCTTCCTTTGCCTGCTGGTCACTTGTTTGTGTGTTCAGACCCTCAGTTGCACTGAATTCCCTTCCACAAGAAGAGGAGAGCCGTTTCTTAGCCGTGGAAAGACCTGCAGGAAAGAGGCCTTGGCTATCAAGAGCCAGTAGATAGTGTAAGGCAGGGCTGTCTAAATTCTGAGCAGCTGGGGGTCTCGGTGCTCTTATCCACGTAGCCTGCACAGGCTTTTCACATACTTCTCTAAGGGGCGGGGGTTATGGCATAGGAGGCAGGAGAAGAGACAGGGAGCCCAGGGACCCCAGCAGAACCAGCTGTTGAGGGAGTGGTAGGAGCCCACGGGCTGCAAGTTAACTCCTTGTGGGCCAAATGCAGCCCATGGGCTGTGAGTTGGACAGCTCTGCCTTAAGGGAAGAAGGCTTCCAGGAGACAAGCCCAGTGGTGGGACATATCCTAACTAGACAAAAGAGAATACACTAAGCATTATTGGGGACCTGTCCTTGCCACAACAGTGAAATGGTGTGAAAATGATACTTGACAGCTATTTTATGATTCTTTTCATTCTGGCCATGAAATTAAAACAAAAAAGTTCCCTGTGTCCTTGATCAGGATGACCTGAACATCAATAACTACAAAGGTTTATGGAATATCTTTATCATTAGGAAATGGAAAATTCAGGGTTGTTTTTCTGATGATGCACTGCAGCTGAAGAGAAGTCTATTTCAGCCTAATTAACACTTAGAGAAGTCCTTTTAGAAAATATAAATACAATTCAATACAATATAATACAATTCAAAAAGGATGTGGAGAAGCTTGAGAAAGTCCAGAAAAGAGTAATGCACATGATCAGAAGTCAGGAAAACAGACCTTACGACGACAGGCTGAGAGCCATGGGGCTCTTTAGCCTGGAAAAGCGCAGGCTCAGGGGTGATCTGATGGCCACCTATAAGTTTATCAGGGGTGACCACCAGGATCTGGGGGAACGTTTGTTCACCGGAGCGCCCCAAGGGATGATGAGCTTGAACAGTCATAAACTACTGCAAGACCATTTCAGGCTGGACATAAGGAAGAATATTTTTACTGACCAAGCCCCCAAGGTCTGGAACAGTCTGCCAGCGGAGGTGGTTCAAGCACCTACACTGAACACCTTCAAGAGCAAATTGAATGCTTATCTTGCTGGGATCCTGTGACCCCGGGTGACTTCCTGCTTTTTGGGTCAGGGGCTGGACTTGATTTTCTTCCGAGGTCCCTTCCAGCCCTAATGTCTATGAAATCTATGAAAGCCTATAAACACTTTTGAACTGATCTATGCATTTAAGGGCTAATTCTATCCACTAAATAGAAAGTCTATAGAATTGTTAGAAGATGCACAGGTGGAAAGTTTAATTGCATCCTATAGGTTTTGGGAGTTATTTTTACAGAACACTGTTACTTTTGTTCTATTGTTACATATTACACTTAGTATGTGTTATATTTAGTTCATAGTAAACATTAATATTATTTAGAAAGTTTTCTGAGCAGTTGCATGTTAGTGCTTACTATGGTCTAAATATAGATTGTATATATTTACTGGAGTCTGGAGTCAGCTCTGGTGGGATCCTGGGGCCGAGAACAAAAGTCAGTTGATTTTTGGTTTCCACCCTGGGATTGCACCAGAGCCAGGTCAAGTTTAAGGCTCTGGTACACTGTGGGGTGCTGGGTAGGACCCCAGGGCCACATGGGAGTTGGTCCTAGCCCCTGCATTGTACAAGGCTGGGACCTGGACTGGTTCCCAACCCTGTCCCATATGGGAGCCTTGAACTGGCTCCAATGCAGTGAAGGGCTGGGACTGGCTTCCAGCCCCAACACCACACAGAAAACTGTGGTGTGGGGGACTAGGAGCTGCAAACAGCTGTTTACAGTTCCCAGTTTTCTTACTGCACCAGAGCTGGTTGTCTAAATATAGATTGTATATATTTACTGGAGTCTGGAGTATTGGAGCCCAGCAACTGCTTGTCAGGTTCATACCCCACCACTGCACCAGACTTTTCTGATCATATACCTCCATGGTGCAGTTTAGTGTTAGCTCAACATGTGTTAGGTAATACTACCTGGGGATACTCCTCGTTGGACAAGGAATGAGGTAATACTACCTGTGGTTATTCCTCATTGGAATTTACTGCATCACAATGACACTTAGCACATGCATTACTGTCTTAATGCTAGGACACTAGCATTGTAAGTGTTGTTAGCACCATCTAAGTGTGATGTGTAACAGTACTTTACGTTTCTGTCAAACTCCTGTTTCATTATTACTGACTTTTATAGGACTTTCTCACAAGGGAAAGATAGGAATATACAGGATGTCCGAGGGCATCAGGTTTAGCTTCCTGTTATCACAACTGTTTCATACCATCCCCTTCCTAAACAGACCAAACTCAGGTTAAAACTAGTTAGGTTACTTGCCTGTATTCTGTTGAAAGCTTGTTCTAAAATCTCACTATTCTGATGGTTAGAAACCTTCTAATTTCTATCTTAAATTTATTTCTGGCCATTTCTTCTTGGGCTAGCATCATTCTGTAGTTTAAACAGTTTTGTTTCTCTGAAATCTACCACCCCTTTGCACCCATGCATTTAATTAGACGATCTAGTTAAAGTAGTGATCTTTGCCTGCTCAAAGAATAACGTGTTAAGACTTATGTGAACTCAAATCCAGATCTTAAGACAAGGAACAAGATTTAACGTGTTCTAGTTCCAGACTGACAGTTTGTGAGATGAAAAGTTAGCTTTATAAATTGCAAGTTTAATAATCATAGACTGCTCCCTGCTGGTCATGAGTGTTCTTACAATGCTTTAGAGAGCATATATTTTTAAAAGTATTATGAAAACAAATTATTTGCACATTTTTTTAGGTTATGGTTTATATTTTTAAATGCAGTTTTAGTAATATAATATTTGAATTAAGAACATTATTTAAAAATATAAGTGCATGCTCCTCTAATGTAGTAAAGAACATGTCTATCTGGAAAATGGTGGCCTGGCTATTTCCTTAGATAACAAATCACCCACTTTTGCTTTTGTCTGTTGGCTTTAAAGCTGTTTTCTGGTCTTCTTCTATCTCCATTCAGGCTGTGTGCCCAGAGCTATTTGTCATGGATAAGGAGACATATATTTTAGCTTATGTGTCTTACTTTCAGTGGTATACAAAAGTGGGTAAATGTTAATACTGGATGTGGCTTTTACAGTTTTTACCCTTACCAGGTAAATTGTACACTTGGTTTTTATGTTCACCTGCAATGTGTTTTGGTTCTCTCTCAACCCAAACCTTTCTTGGTTATGTAGCTGTACAATGGGGGGGGTGGTTTCAAGGATAAGTTTTAATATACAGTAGACAACTTGGAGAAGACACTAAGGAAAACATAATAAATAAGCAAATGTAGAAAGAAAGGGAAAAGAGAGAAAGGATGAACAGATAGCCCAGAAAGCTTTGTGGGATGCTAAGCCTATATTTTAAGTGTAAAAGTAATTTCTTGGTATGAGTAGTCCACCTAATCTGTTACTGAGCTTTCAATCTAGCCTTTCTTACTCTTCCTTATCTTTCTGCAGTTGCTTATATCTTTTCCTTAGTTTTTCTTCTGAGCTGCCTGCTATATCTTATCACTTACCTCCTATGACTTAATAACACTAAAGGTATCTTAAGTCTTGCTGTTCTCTTAATTGTCAAGAACTGCAAATTATTCTAGCCCTTCCTGTTCTGCAGTCAGAATACTGACTGCTTCCAGTTTTACTGATGTAGATGACTTCACACCGCTTGCTATGCATTATAGTGAAACAGCCATAAGCTACAGTGGCTGGTCTGACTTTTTGGACTCCACAGCTATTGACCGCATTACATAAATAACAGTATAACCAGAGTGTAGATTAAATGAACCTCCTTTGAAGAACAGATTTCTCTCTGCTTGAGGTAGATGTAATTAAAACTGACCACTGCATGGCGCCATGGCGCCAGCATTTCTGAGGCAGCAGGCCAAACATGTAAAGAGGATTTTCACCATTACTTAACCTCGAAAGCAAAACATGTTGCTACTAGATAAAATATCCATCCCATTGTAATTGCTAAAATACCTTTTCTATGAGAGATGTGTTTAAAATGGAAGGAGACCCTGCCCCAAATTGTCCTGCAATGGGAAAACTGCCCTTGTCCAGCTCCTCCTGGTTCTTACTTGGTAGTCTGGTGGCATGCTGGAGCAAGCAGGGGCAGCACATAGGCCTGGTCGGCACCCTGAGCATTGCTCTGGACATCCCACCCTCTGTTTGTGGCAGCACACACTTATTTTTTATCCGTTGTGCTGCCTTCTGCTCCAGCATTATTTTTTTTTTGCTACTGGGAAATCCCAGTGTACATTTTAATGTTTACCGTGTGCAGGTTGTGGCCCCACAAAATTCATACCCCTGCTCATCTAGATGTGGCCAAAGATAGCTTTTAGGTTGGATTCTCTGAGTTATTTCCTCTCTCCTAGGCACTTATTTTTTGAGAGAAGATACTTCCTGGTCACTGTCTATGCATAGACTTCAGATGCAGTGATTAAACCTGTTTCCTCCTCCTGTTTAGATGTCCAGGTGATGAGTCATAGAATCATAGAAGATGAGGGGTGGAAGGGATCTCAGGAGGTCACCTAGTCCAACCCCCTTGCTCAAGGCAGGACCATCCCCAACTAGATCATCCCAGCCAAGTTTTTGTTTAGCTGTGTCTTAAAAATCTCCAAGGATGGAGACTCCACAACCTCTGGGTAACCTGTTCCAGTGTTTTACTCTCCTCCTAGAGAGAAAGTTTTTCTTAATATCTAATGTAAGCTTCCTTTGCTGCAAATTGAGACCATTCCTCCTTGTTCTGTTATCTGCCATCACTGAGAACAGTGAGAACTGAGTCCATTGGTCACTCTCTTCAAAAACTTAGTGAAAATATGTAGATGTGATTGACTGTCTGGACCTACCATGCAATTGTTCTTAGTTCATGTTGCTTGGCATTTTTACAGTGGCTTGTGGTTGTTGGGTGGAGTGAGAAATGTTGTCAGGTTAGGTAAAAATATTGTTATACTTTTGTTGCATTAATTTACAACTCTTCCTTAAATGGGATACTAAAGAGGAAAAAATGTCTCCACTGGTGGTAGGCTTGAACCTGGACCCAAACACTATGGCAGTTTGAGATGTTGCAAAACTGAGCTTGAACACCGACTTCCTGGGCTTTATTAGGACCATGTGATCTTTTGGATGGACTTGAATCATTCATTTCATGTTACTCAGCTATTGTCCTTCTATCACTTTTGACTTCATTAGTTAATTGATAAAGAAACTAACATAGATACAGCTACATGTAAGTGGCAGTGTGTGCAGCTGCAAGCCGGGAGGTAGCTGAGGACAAGGGTTTGAGATGGCTTCTTTTGAGTGCTCAGCACACCCTGCTCTGCAGCTGTATAGATAATTCTTTCTGAGGTGGCCAGACTTCTCCCCTAATGTTACAATAGCACTGGTATGCTCTGCTGTGTTCAGGTGTCTGTTGGCAACTTCAGTGCGCTCTGTTTAAATGTTTACCCTTAAAATGTTCAAATATTGACGGATACATATGAGCAAGCACACAGGTCTACGTTAATCACCCAAGGAAGTGGCTTGATTTTCAAAGGTGCCAAACATTCCTAGCTCCAATTAAATTAAAAGAAGGATCAGGCTACAAAGGCTTTAAAGCAGATTCTCTGGGTATTTTCCAGGAAGATTTGTAATGTGTGTCCCTATTTTATGGACTCAGTTCACTAGTTTGCTCTTCTGAGTAGACATAAGAGTTAGGTATGATATATTCTATATAGTTGGCACATCCACACGTGATATTAATGCGCAGTAATACACTCTGGTGCATATTGCACCGGAGTTTATTGCTTCTGAGTATTGTATTTGCACATGTGCCTGGGTCTGCAGCACATCGAACAGGGGTGGAGCAGCCCCAGCTGGCAGGAGGCCTGGGGGCCAGTCAGCCTGCCAGCCCAGGGCTGCTCTGACTCAACTTAAAGTGCTGTGGAAGGCCTGTCTGGGGCAGTAGGCTGACCCTGCACTTAAGCACCCTTGTGCCTCAGCCAGCCCCACCTTCATCTGCATGTGCATTACTGCAGAGTATTTTACTTGCCTCAGGATAGTACTTGTGTATACAAATACTATCCCGCAGTGGAGTAAATTAGTTTACTTTGTCCTAATAGTACTGCACATATAGACACCAAGATGTTTACTGTGGAGCTAATTAGGCAATTCCACAGTAAACATCTCCTGTAGACACAGTCAGTGATGCTCAAAATGCAACAAAGTCTTGTTGGCCAACTGTCACGGTAGGCACCTCATAGCTTAGTATGCGACATGTAGATTACCTTTCCTGGAGAAATGTTCAAATCCAAACCCTGATCTGAGCGGCAATGAATTAAGGTGATGTTAAAAATCTGAATCTATATAAATGGATTCCTGTTTTTACAATGGGTTGAACCTAAATGCAAAATCCCAATACCTGGCAATTTAGGGGGGGGAGGGGCAGGGTTTGAAAAGCATATCTAAAGTTTGCTTTTTGAATTCATCTCTAATATTGCCATTAAAAAATGTTTCCACAAAGTATTTAACTGCTTCCCCTGGTAGGTGGTCCTGATTTAGTCCAATCTATTCTTTTCTTAAGGATTTGTGTCTGTATAGGCATTTGTTGAATTTGGCTTTGCAGAACCAAAATCTCTGGGGGACTGGAATCCTCCAAATGTTGAGGGTTTAGATAAATGGCTCTGGTCTTGGACCATCTCTGTTAATGAGCAGTTTGTTAGCGGCTTTTTCTTCAAGAGTTTAAATTGGATTCTATTAGAAAACAATTATTTCTAATGGCGGTTCTGGACCAAAAAGATACATCTGAATATTGTGGGAGGTCTAATCCACTTCCACATCCAAACATTGCAACTCAGCACTGTCTCTAGTTGTTATTTTAGTACAATTTAGCTTGGAAATGATTTTCTCTGGTTCAAAAAATCAGTGTGCTAATGAGCAACATCTTGCTGGGCCTATATGTTTGTTGTGCCTGCTGTAGGACATGACTGTAATATTAAGTCACCATCTCTACGTGTATATGGCTTTTTACTGTCAGTTTCTTTTTATTACATTCAATTTTCTCATCATTCTTCTATATTGCATTACAGTATATCTTATCCTTAGAGATATATAATAAGAACCAATAAGTTTAAGCACTAGCAAATAAGAGTGATACGGATCAGTCTTTATTGGCAAGAGAATGGGCTTGCTGTACTACTAATAGGTCTTATCTATTTTCAATTTCCGTGATTCTCTGATTAGAGTAGATTTCAACTTTATGTGGGCATGTTTCAGAGAAATGAGGGAGTGAGAGAACAGACAAGCCCTTTATCAGTTCACAGAACCCCAATTCTTTATTAATCACAGCTTGCTCACAATGACATACAGGAAAATAGCACTAATGAAGAGTAGAATATGCAGGCAGCAACCTCCAGGGGGTAGGGACAACTTCAAAACTGCAGCTATCTTTTGGGAATATGGGTTAGGTTTGGTGATACCATACTTGGCACAAGCACCCTGTCTAATCATTCCTGCTGCTGCAGCCCTCTTGGTTCTAGATGTCTTCAGACTCAGTAGGGTTGACTAACACTGAAAAATAAAGGTCAGGTTGAGTGGAAGTCAGCAGTGTAAAAAAATGCAACAACCAGCTCCTGGGTTTTAGGTAAAACTATCCATTAGCCTTTTGTACTTTGTATGCATGTAATATAGTAGCTTAAAATGAATACCATAGACCGTGGCATCTACAAATAAAGCTACTTGACACCGATTAATTGTTTCATCAATAACTCTTCAAGTGGTGAATTAAGCTCACTCTACAATTAGCATTTTTATGGCTGTTTTCTACCATTTTGGATTTGTTGTAGCTAGATGGTCATAATACTTAGCATCTTAACTTTGACTACATTGATGTCACTTGCCTTGTCAATCACAAAGCAATATGTATTGCCTCTGATCTGATGAAGGCAGAAGAAATAAACACTGCACATAATTTAACCTCTGATTCATGGTGTGCTACAGAGCCTGGGCTGTAAATAAATTATGAACATATAATGTTTTAAGAGCCTTTTATCTGGACAGCTTAATGTGGAGTCATATTATCTGTGATTTAGTTATTGTTTTAACAAAGCCTATTGATTGCAAAGCATTCTAGGTTATTAGGGAATGACTGGTCTCTAGCACCATAAAACTACTACTGACCTCATTAGTTGTTGGAATGAAAATTGCAGGGAATGTAAATAGACGTGGGGTGCTTCAAATGAACAGATCTAGCAAATTCAACTGAGTGGAGACAGATAACATCAAAAGCCTGTTACAGGACATGTAAGATTATGAAATAACTTGCATAATGCAATACTTGTATTTTTTAACAAAAATGTAAGTATTTACAAAATAAGATCCAAGTTTTTTTAAACATCAAGCAAATCATTCTGCCAAGAGACTGTATTTTTTTGTTCTTATTTTTGTTTTTTTCTTTTTTATTGAGTTCTTGTTTTTTTTTTTAAACCATGTCATACATTTCCCATACTGATATCGCATGATCCATAATAATATAGGCAGGGAAGTTACTAATGGTGGGGGTGTTCACATCCACCATTGCTGTTTTCAGCCAGACAGTTCCACCTGGAGCTCCTTGTTTCTACGGACCTCTGCAGCATGCCTCTCCTGGAAAACATTAAAGAAGGAAAAGGTCAAACTACTTGACTGGGAAGACTCCTTATACTTCCCCTTCAGCCTCCATAGCACAGTAGTCTCCTGAGGATGCTTCTCACACAGGGTGAAATTCACCAGGGAGGTACAAGACATACTTACTACCATATTTTATAGTGTATAAGTTGAATTTTAAAGCCCAATTTTTAAGTCTTAAAATTCAACCTCAATTTTTATACATCATATCAATACTTTTGCCTACCACTCCAGCCTGGCCATGGCCCCGGCCGAACCCTGGTCTGGCTCCAACCTGACCTTCCTCACCTACCTGTGGTCTGCAGGCCTTGCCATCATTATGGAGATGCTGCTCAGCTGGGCGCTGAGCCTGTTCCTGTCCCTGTCCCCTGCAAATGGTGCTGGGCTCAGTGCTTGGCTGGTGCAGGCCAGGCAGCACAGTTCACAGGGGACAGGGACAGGCTCACCACCCAGCCAAGCAGTGTCTCCATAGTGTGCTCATAGAGGATGGGGCTGTGCCAGCTAAGCACGAAGCCCGGTGCCACTTGCAAGGAATGGGGCCAGGTTTGACACTCGGCTGGCACAGCCCAGGGAATGGGGCACCACTCTTAGGGAATGGGGTTGGGCTCTGCGCTTGGCTGGTATAGTCCCATCCCCTGCAAGTGGTGCTATGGCATGTGTCCACTCCCCGGGTGCTCAGCCTGCAGTGAAGGCATGCAGGTGTTGACATAAGTTGACCCCATATTTCTGATCCAAAAAGTTAGGTCAACTTATACCCCAGATCTACAAAATTCCTAACTTTTTGGATCAGAAAACTGGGGTTGACATATACGCCATGTCGACCTGTACACTGTGAAATATGGTACCTGTGTTATACTAGTTTGCAGTCTTAAATAGGATTTAGGAAGGATGCAGTCTTGTTTCAGACCCTCTGTACAAAAGAGAATTTCACTCTAAGGTGCAGAGTCCTTATAATTCTCTGTCATTTTCAAAACACTGATACAAATTTTAATCTCAGAAAGACAAAGCCATTCTAGGTAAGTTCCTCCTTGTTTTCAGGTTGCCCTAGGTTTTGTAATTATTTGTACCACCTGAGAACCACAGTTAAGCAGCAGAATTTAAGTTTTTCCACAAAACAAGGATATGTTGCATGGATACCTAAACACCTTCTCAGGATGTCTTGTTTAATGGAATTTCTAGAGAATGTCATTAAAGAAAGAAGGTACCTGGCATGAAAATACTCAGGTTTAAGCAAGGGCCTGCAAGTTAAGGTGGGCAGTACCATGAACAATTAACGCTAGCATTTAGTGAGTTCATTACAAGCCTGCCAGAAGCAGTAAGGGTCTTAAATAAGCCTCAACAATGTAATGAAGATTACAGAAGTTCAAGTCATAGAAAACCCTTTTTCTGTTTTGTTGCAGGGAGTCTGAGAAGGACCAGTGGCCTGAAGTAGCATCAGTGTAGTTTTAGGTTGGATATCAGGAAAAAAATGTCTTCACTGTTAGAATAGTGAGGCAGTAGAATAGACTCCCTAGGAAAGTTGTTGACTCTCTATCACTAGAGGTGTTGAAGAAGAGGTTGGACAGCCACTGGTCAGGGATGATATAGGCGCAGCTATGCCTATGTTCTACTATGGGTATTTTCCAGGCTTTTGGGTAACCAGCAAAGCCCAGAAGCCTGGGAAAAACTACAGAACAAAAAAAATGCTGGTTTCCTCTTCCCCTTCTTTCTCTTACAGGGTGTTTTTAAATCTTCTTCAGAGGCATTAGATGTTGGCTGCAGTTGAGGCTGGGGATTTTGACTGAGGTGTGCCAATGCTCCTGCTGGGACCAAAGCTGGAGGCTCCTGGCTAAGGGGTCCTGCCCCTCCACTTAGGGTCAGATCAATTGCTATATTTGGAGTGAGGAAGGATTTTTATCCCATGGTCGCTCTAAGATTGGTAGAGGCTGGGGGGTTTTGCCTTCCTCTGTAGTGGGAGGCATGGCCCTCCACCTGAGATCTGTTAAGCATATATAAATGACTTTTTTTATAAAAGCAGGACATTGGCTGTTGTGGTTCCCCTGCTTTACCTGTGGCAGGTTAGGGCATTAAGTCTTCTTGAGTTGTGTCAGGGTTGATGGCAGTTTTATGAGGAGTTTAGGAGGGTTTGGATAGACATGATCCTGCCTCAGGCAAGGGATTGGACTGTATGACCTTTGGACAGCCCTTCCAGTCCTATTTCTTTATGATTTCTAAGTCAAGGCAAAGAGACATCAGAAGTGACAGAGTCATGAAATAACTTCCACGCTAGACTGGACAAAAACAGTAGCATTGTTAGAGTGGGGAAGCAGGATATCTGCCCCCTGCTTAGATTTAGAGGGGGTACCAGAATGCTTGTCTCTGGGGAGCCTACATTGGGAGTTGCTGAAGGTCCTGAATGGAGGAATCTGAACTAAAAGAATATGAGCAGTAGCCCAAGCCAATCATCTAACTAGTAATTAGATTTTGATCTCATTCACGTCCTTAGATCTGAGTATGTAATCTGAAAACCAGATGCTGACTTTATGTGCCTTAAACAATTCAGTGGTAGTTTGATAAGCACAAGATGATAAGAACACCATTTGATTTCAGCTTAAGGTACTGCCAATGGGCTTGTTGCATGAAATTTGTATGTCATGTTCCTTTTACAGAAACTTATTCAAAGTCCAAATAAATAGTCCAATAAATCAGTAAGAGTCTGCCTATTGACTTCAGCTGGCTTAGACTTAGGTCTGTGATGAGTTGGCTGTAGTATTCTCATTTGTAATTTGGAAATCAAAATTTCATGTGTTTTCTCATTTTGGATGTCAAACTTTAAACATCTAACTTGGGGGTAATGGTGCTCTTCTCTAACATTTTCTATTGATTTCTCTGGTGCAGCATGAAAAGGTATGTGTATAAATGCCCAGCAGTTCTATGCTGGTTGCACAGGCATGTTGCTGTTGGGGCCATCCTTTTCTCCCAGTCACAGGGAGGAAGGGGTGCAGTACCCTCTCAGCATCACAGTTAATTTGAACTTTTTAAAATTTGCTGCTGAATTGGCAGTAGTTTTGGGATGAGCAGCACCAGTCAGGTTTTAACCATGCCATCAGGATCCTCTGAGGTCAGGATTCATTCATGACTGGAAAAAACTTTTAATCTTTATTCTGTGTAGCAGGCTCACCTTTCAGAGCTTGGGTTGAGTCCCAGGCTTGAGGTCCTGCTGTTTTGATTGGAAGAGCCCACCCACCAATTAGGAACCAACAGGATAAATAAAGTCACGCCCCTTTCCTGAGGGGAGGGGAAGAAGAGCTCCCCCAGACCTGATTGAAGACTGTAAACTGTCAGGTCTGGAAGACTTCAGGGGCCGAATCCTGGAGCGTATAAAAGGAGCTGCGTGCCCAGCACGAGGGGCAGATGCAGTGAGGGACTCAAGAAGAGCAGAGCCAAGAAAAGCTGGGGAGCAGTCCCTCAGCGGGCAGTAAGCCTAAGGATCCTGAAGCTGCCACTGGAGGAGCAGCCTTGGGAGTGGTGCAAGACCACTTGGGCTGTTGACAGCACACAGGGACGATGCGCAGAGACCCAGCCCTGGAAGTGGTGTGAGACTGCTCGTGCCCGTCACAGTGTGTGGTTTGGTGCACGGAGTCCAGGCTTTGGGAGCTGCAAGTGGCGGCTCAAGCCTGCACCACTAGCAGGGCCAGCGGGCCACATGGTGCGTGGGGCAGTGCACGGGGCAAAGGCCTTGGGGCCGCAGTGAGGCGCTCAGGCCCCATCTCCTGGTAAGTGGCCAGATCCCATGGTGCACAGGGCGGCATATGGGCCTGAGCCTTGGGAACCAGGCAGCAGCAGAGGCTGCTTGGGTTAGCCACCCGGTGTGAGGCCAGCTGGCCGGAGCCTGAAGTGCCTGGCCTGAGCTAAGAGAGTCCTCAGTGCCGAGCAAGGGCATGGGGAAATGGTAGTGCTGCAGCATGAGGCCCAGCACCCAGAAGCCAGCAGTGGTGGTGCAGCAGCTGAGAGGGGCTGAGCCCTCAGTGCCCAGAGCAGGGCACAGGGTGGGGAGGAGCCCAGTGGCACAGGTAAGGCCTGGAGAGGTGCTCCAGCAGAGGAGACCCCATCGAGCTGCGCCCTGACCACTGCCACCTGAGGGAGCGTGAGTCATTGGGCCCTTGAGTCCCACAGGGGGAAGATATTTGGGGCGGGCAAACCCAGAGAAGTGGCTGGGAGAACAGCCCCCTGCCTAGTCAAGACTCTAAGGGGAGGGGCATCTGGTGCTTCCTGGACACCCCCTAAGGGACCCTATTGGAAGGAGGACTATGTCTTGTCATGGGTCAGGGACTATATTCAGGAATAGATGTTATTAAGATTGTTCATGTTTGCACCTTGTATTTTGTAATCGAAATGTTGTGATGTTGTAAATAGTGTTACTTAGGGTTTGACCTTGGTTATTGGTTAGTGTTCACTGTGTAAATATATAATATACATAAACATAAAACTAAATATCATATTCATAACTCAATAAATTGTATATAGTTAAGAATGTTGGGGTTGGGCTAACTCTATAAAGGAACGAGGGATCTGTTTGAAATTCTGGCATCCCTCTCACAGCGCCCCCTCCTGCCTACCCATCCCATCCAACTGAGAATAGGGCACATTCTTGGGTGTACCCCAGTTACATCTGCCTTCCTCAAGCAAGCTCTGTCTTATCTGGAGGTGTGTGGTATGCAAGAAAGTATGGTATCATCTAAGGGCACTTGTACATGTGACGTGGGTTTATTTTCAGGGTTTTGTTCTATGCCTCCTACATTGAAATGGTGGGTTTTTAATTGAAACACACCACTTTATTTTTTCCACTGTGTTATAGTGAGGCTCCCAATCCTTTTCTTTTTTGTCAGAGCCTGTCCACGGCCAGAGAGGTGAGGTGTTGGCAGGCCAAGTGGCCCCTGAACTGCAGCGGGGAGAGGGGGGGCGTTCCTTCCTTCTGTATCTGTGGTGCCTCCCAGGGTCACCTGAGCTGCCAGTGGGCCAGGTGCTGCCCCAGCTTGGAGGCAGCACCTGACCCAATCCAAATGTTTCCCGAGCTCACCTGGGGACCAACACCCTGTTGCCAAGCTTGGGGAAGAATTTGATCAG
This sequence comes from Crocodylus porosus, assembly GCF_001723895.1. NCBI lineage: Eukaryota > Metazoa > Chordata > Crocodylia > Crocodylidae > Crocodylus > Crocodylus porosus. The sequence goes on along the minus strand of NW_017728886.1, from coordinate 219,541,124 downwards.
GCCAGGTGCTGTCTCCAAGCTGGGGCAGCACATGCCCTGCTAGCAGCCCACTACTGTAGAGGGAAGTACCAGAGCCTCCTGCAGCTCAGGGGCCACTCTGCCCACTGGCAGCTCACCCCCTGGCTGTGGGAGAGGCAAGCAGGCTCTGCTGCCAAAAAAAAAGGATTGGGCTTCTTGCCGCTTTTGCCTTCAAAACAGACTTAATATGTGATGTCTAGTATGTACGGCTGCTCCTCTTGTCCTTCCTACTTCCTTTCATTACTCTAAGGACAGCTAATTGGGTCTTTCCTTTGTGTTGCCAGCCTTGGCCTATGTGCATGCAAGCTTATTTAAAATGACAATATAACGTAATTTAGGTATAACCCCATGGCATCCAGAAATACAGATTGAATACACCAGCTGAATTGTCTTTTGAGATGCTGCTGTCTTTTCTGCCAAGCTCTGCCTTGTGATTTGACATTTCTGATGCCATTTCTCTATGGTAAAGGAGGTGAGATGTCATAAGATCAGCATATGGTGAGGTAAACTGACACCCCTCTTCACTGGGGATACTTGAGAGGGATACATGTCTTGGCTTGCATGTTAGAGACCTTCAAATAGAAGCTCACACAACATCCTGGAAGAATAAAATTATCAACCTCTGTTAAATAGTTAAAAGGACATTGGCCCATCTGGTTCCTTGCTCTCTATTTTCATTTTCCTAGTTGGAGGGGTGATTTAAGGAACAAGATGTTGAGTCGCATGATCAGTGGGCAACAGGGCAGGCCCAACGAGGAGAGGCTGTTCAGCCTCCATAAGAGAAGGCTGAGAGGGGATCTGGTGGCCATCTATAAACTGGTCAAGGGAGACCAGCAGGCACTGGGAGAGTCCCTGTTTCCCCTTGTTACTATTGGGGGTAACAAGGAATAATGGCCAGAAGTTGACCGAGAGTAGATTCAGGCTAGATACCAGAAGGCGCTACTTCACAGTCAGGGTGGCTAGGATCTGGAACCAACTTCCAAGGGAAGTGGTGCTTGCTCCTACCCTGGGAGGTCTTCAAAAGGAGGCTAGATAATCACCTAGCCAGGGTCATCTGACCCCAGCATTCTTTCCTACCCATGGCAGGGGGCTGGACTCGATGATCTGCTTGGGTCCCTTCCAACCCTACCTACTAGGAAACTATGAGTCCCTGCAGGAGTTTGAAGTTTATTTGTTCCTCAAAAAGAAGGACTTTAGGGGTACTCAAGGGCTCCTTATATGGATCCAATCTCCTTCAATTAGTATTGTGATTGCAATACTCTTACGTACCTGTCGGGAATATAAGAGTAAATTAATTAGAGGTGCACTGATACATTGGTCTGACATCAGATCATTACTGACATAAAGAAAACTTTTTGTATTGGATATTGGCCCAATGGGGCCAATAATGTGGCTGATAAATGCCCATGCTGTATGCAGCTGCAGTGCAGCACTCAGTCAGCAGGGAGCACAGCCGGCATCATGGAGAGCTGCCTCCAGCTAGTAAGTCCAGTGTGGTGGAAGGGAAGGAGGAAGGTAGGGAGGGAAGGGGCATGGGGGGGGCAGATCAATGTCCCCCATGGTGAGGAAGGGGGCAGGGGCAGGTGCTGCCTAGGCAGTGTGTGGGGGGGAGGGTGGAGCTGCAGCTCATGGCGGGGGGCATCTCCTGCCGCTGCTTGCACCCTGGGAGAGTATGGGGGTGATGTGTACCCCCTGAATCTGCACAGGGTGGAGCGGGCTGCAGCTGGGGCTGTGTGGGACTCCTCTTGGCAGGGGCTGGGTTCAGAGCAGGTGCTGGTGGTGCTGGGAGGATGCTGCATTCACCCCAATTTTGCTGCTGCTCTGTACCCAGCACCACTGCCACCAGCCCCTCAGCGCAGCCCTAGCTCAATGCCCCACCTCCACCCATGTGCTGGGAAGAGCCGGGACTGTGGCTGGCAGTGGCAGTGGTGGGACTGGAGTGGTGGTGAAATCTGGGGTGGATGCAGCATCCTCCCAGGACCATTGCCACTGCTCTGAGCCCAGCCTCCACTGAGAGAAGCCCACCCCATGCAGATCTGGGGGGCACATGCTCCACCGTGCCCTCCTGAGGTGCAAGCAGCAGATGGAGCTGCCTCCCCACCATGAGCCATGGCTCCACCCCCCACCCCACCAGGGCAGTCCCTGCCCCTGTCCCTGCCCTCTTGCTTACCATGGGGGGCATTGATCTGCCCCCTCATGCTCTTTCCCTCCCCTTCCACCACACCGGACCTATCAGCTGGAGGCAGCTGTATCAGAAATTGGATTGGTATAGGCCAATATGCTTCCTTAAATATCAGGTGTTGGGATTGGCCCCAAAAATCTCTATTGGTTCACCTCTAAAATTAATATGATTTTTTCTCTTTCTTCTATGGAGAAGCCAAAGACTAAATACCCTTTCTTTGTTTTGTTCATAAGCCTTGTTAACAAGTTGGAAATTAAACTTAAGGAGTGTGCCTACACAGTTATTAATGTGCTTTAGGTAATGCACATTAAATATATTGCACATTAAATCTCCATTATGGCATACTAGCAAATGGTACATTAGCCGATTTTAATAAACATTAGCTAAAGAATATGTTTTTTGTGACGCTTTAATGTGTATTAAAATAGGCTAATGTGCATTAAAGCATATGTGTAGACATGCCCCTTATCTGTCTTTCACTTTCTTTCTGCCTCTTGAATTCTGGGCCTTTGACTTCAAGACTAAAGATGCAATTCTGAGATGATGCAAAGGGAAGAGATAAACAGGACTGCAAAAATTAAAGTACAGAATAGCAGAGTAGTAGATATGTCATTAAAGAAAGAGTTAAAGATTTTTCAAAATTGTTCATGTTTTGGGTGCCTAGCTTGAAACATCTTAATAGGACCAGGCTTTTAGGAAGCTCTGAGTGCACACCCTCAAGAAATCAGACTCCTTTAAGATACCTTGAGCGAAGGTGCCCTAAAACAGGATGACCCAGCACTACTTATTCACTATTGAAATTTTTAGACTCCAGCATGGAGTAATGTAATTACTCCAGTAATTACTCCAGTAAGGTGTAATGGCATGGTTACCTTTTCTTGAAGACGTTCAATAAGAGCAGCTAAATTAGCTTCACGGTTTTCTTTGATCTGTTCCATTTTCAGGATCAGCTTTTCCTCTGCCATTTTGCTGAAGTTATTGTTCTCCTCCAAAGCCTTTTGTAGGACTTCTCGCTCATGTTCTCTCTTTTCTGCCAGATGTTTGAGGACCTGGGCCTCCTGGGACTGGAAAAAAAAAGTCACGTCTAAGCTCTGTTTATACGCTCCAAAACACCAATACAAGGTCTAGAAAATCTAAGAATGGAAGCTAACCCAGTTTGAGCAAATAAATAAGACTAACAAACATACCTCTGATTATAAAGGGCAATAATGTATAGTTTGGAGTGTTATGTGATCTGCTTCTTTCTTCTTGTAATGTTCTCTAAAAGCACAATCTGTTATGAACAAGATTCACCACAATGATAGGATTGCAGGCACTATGCACCTGTGAGAAATGCAAAATAACTGAAATAAAAGTATCTAAGAACTTTGAACTCGTAACACACTACTACAGGATACTGTTTAACTGCCTTCATTCAGTAGTAGTTTACCTATGAAAGATACTATCTTTTCTACATGAACATTTTATTTCAGAGTTACAGGAGATTACAAACCAGAAAGATGTGATTTCAATAACAAGGGCTGTATAATTTTGTTCTGATTAAACTGTCTTTAAAAGTATGTATTTAAATGGTCACTTAACATCCCTTGAGATGAATGGAGGAAGTTCAGACCAGATTTGGCTCTATGTTGTTTGTGTCTGGCTCCAGTGTGCTGAGTTACAGGAAAAGGGTTATTATTTGAAACAGAGGGCTAAAAGGTTATTTTTAATTGAAAGCTCATACTGTGCAAAGACCATGAAATGGGCAGAGAGGATCTTAAATGCATTCAATCTGCACCCTGTGTTCCATTATCCTGCTGAAGCTTAGTTCCCAGAAACATGAGCTTTGCCATTATTTTAGAATTAAATTCATTGTGCTGAAGTTAATTTAAAATAAAACAAAACCACTGATAATAGGAAACAAGCCAAAGAGATGGTGGTGCTGATGCTCTCCAGGGGAAATGCAAGTCTGAAGAAAATATATCCAGTGGAGGCGGGAGATGTTTGGAAATGATGAGCAACTTTGTGTTCTTTGGGATAAAATAAATGAGAGAGGAAAAAAAATGGAAGAATGGAGACTAGAGAATGAAATGTGGCATCCAGCTGATATGAGATTTCAGTGAAAATTACAATGCAGTGTTGCCATTGTTTTCTGTGAAAATTAATTAATTTAGGGCCTGAATTGAGTGTTTTAACCAATAATTACAAATTTCAGTAATGAATACTATTAGATTTACTTCAGTTCTCTTTGTAGTCACTTGAGTAAAATGAACAACACTCCCATAAGGGAGTATGTATTATAATGAAAGGGAGAAATTCTAAGCAAGATGAATTATGCACAAAACGGGGTCTGCCATTGAACAAGAGAGCAGTTTCTAAATAAAATTAAAAGCAGAAGTCTCTTAATGCATTGGTGTGTGTCATCAAGACAGTAGTGGAACGATAGGTGGTGCCTGGGACACAAGCCCCGGGTGCTGTCTAAGGGTGGGGGGAGGGGGGTATGCCAGAATGGAGCTAGTGGCGAGCCTCATGCTACCATTCCCTGTCTCCTCCTACACCCCATGCCTTGCCTCCAGTGGCTCGGCTCTGAATCTGCAAGTGGAGAGGGCAGAGCAGCAGTGGTGACGCACGGTGCAGGAGCAATGGCCACAACTTCACTGCTGCAGGGAGTAAGATACTGCTTCTTTTTGCCATTAAAACTGGGGTTTAAATGACTGCTTGACAAAGGTGTTAATGGCAAAAAAAGGAGATGACACTCTGCCCACAGCAGCAAACCTGAAGCCACTGTTCCTGCACCTGTCACCACCACTGCGGTTCTGCCCTCCCCACTGCCAGAGATAGAGTCATTGCAAGGTGCTGAGAGGGGAGGAAAGGGGGAGAGGGGAGTTGGTGGGGAATGGGAGGATGAGGTGCCCCCCTCCCATTTCATTCTGGCAGTGCTCAGAGGTCAGTACCGGCCAGTGATGCCTCTGCATGGAGAGCAGTATTTGGATTTGGAAACAGAATGCTGACTTGTTTCAAATCAAGGAGGAAACCTGCTTGTATGAACCTCTGCCACTTGCTGGGCAAGGTGTTACCTCTGGACTGGCTTCTTGTAAGTGCTCAGAGCAGAGTCATGGTCTCTAGAGCACCTGCTGTGTTTCATAGAGAATTAGCTGTGCCTGTAACTACTTCTATTTGTGTCCTCCTGCTAAATCACATGCTGGCAATTAAGACTACTTTAAAAAATGTACTTCCCCTGGACCTGGGGTGTTCCTGAGAGCACTGCTGAACTTTCCTGCTTGGGCTCTGCACCTTCCAAGTGCTGAAATGAGGCTGTGAAGGAACTGGGGGGGTGCCTTATAAGCTCTTTGTGTCCAGCAGGATGGGGAGCAGGAGCAGCAGCAGCACCTTCCTCATATCTGGGTTTGGCCCATGTGAAGCTGCAAGGTGGAGAAGCATGCTTCTCTGTCATGCTCTGAGGAGTGCATTAGACATGCTCCAAGAATTTTCCAGGTCAGAGGTATAGCAGGGCAGCTCTTTGCTTTGGACACAGCCAGTGCATAGGGCAGCTCCATTTATTTCACTGCAGGTGCTAGAGACCCAGGAAGGCATCAGCAGCAGCAGCTATTTTGGTGCCCCTCTGCTCCCAAAGGCAGCACCCTCAGCTGCCCCAGTCACCCCCTCAGTTATGCTGCTGTTTCAAGTATTGGATGGTACAGAACTGCTGTGGGACTGCAAATGGGATGGAAAGTACCCACAACACTCACAAACAGGAAGAGAGATGATCAAACTAGAGGTGACTGGAGGAGGAGAAGGTAATACGGGATCAATCAGAGCTGTGCAAGTAATGGGATTTTTCTGTTTAACAACTGAACTGAAAAGTCACTAACAGTTTTCATTTTGGGCTGATCCAAAACATTAAATTTAATCTGAAACTGCATGTTTGATTTCAGCTTACTTAATCCTTTTTTTCTTTTAAAACTTTAGGTCAGTTTCAAAGTGAACATGTGATATCACAATGACAATTGATCCTTTTTATTAGAAAGGATTGAATCAAATTATTTCAACTTCTCCAGTTCTTATCCTCCATTTCTTTATCCACTTGACCCTCTTGCTATTTCACAAAGAACTTTTCTAAATGATAATTCTTGGTTCATGATGTGATCAGCATTAGTAAACACACTGGGAGTGTCCAGACAAGCAGGTTTGCGGCACTGAAGACCCATCTGACAGTACCACAAACCATGTGTGCCACACATGCAAGTGGTTGCCATGCTGTTATTTTGTAGCACGATAGTTTTTTTTGACACTGGAGCTAGGGACAGACGTTACACACAAACCAACTGAAGTGATCAGAAACTAGTTTAAACCAGTAACAGAACATAAATTCAGTGCATATAAACCAGTTTCAAATGACCAAAACTTGTTTGAGATAAACCTGGTTAAATGTAATATCAGACTCAACTGATTGAGCTCAAACTGGTTTATCAAACTTCTGTCCCAGACCCCTTCCTGGTTTAAGTTAAATCAGAGTCCCCCAGCATCCCAGAATGCTCTCTGGGCTGGGCTGTGCTCTCTGCTCCAGCAAGCAAGGTTGGCCCTGCCACTCTGCTCCCCAGCTGGAGAAGGGACAGGCAGGTGTGACGCCTGGCCAGACACTGGCTCAAGAAAGGAACAGGGAAAAGGTTTACTCCCCACCTCCCTCTCTCCCCTTGCCAGGCATTTCTCCACCGGCTGTTTCAGTGGTAGGGGCATGGCCAGCCCCAACAGTAGCCTGGAGTGAACTGACCAGGGGGTATTAAACCCCCTCCCTGTCCTACTGGTACAGAGCCAACCAGGGTCTGCCAGGCACTCCCCCATCACTGCTGCAGCAGTGGGGGTGGGAGTGTGGCCCAGTGCTGGTGAAAATGGATCCTTACACAGATTTGGCAGGAAGGAGGGTTATTCCCCCCTCTGCCCCTTCTGTCTCTGGGGGACTGCAGCAGGATCTTCCCGTCCTGACTGTCACCACCTCCAATCACCTCCTGTGCAGGGTGAGCAGCAGAATAAGCCCCCTCCCTCCCTCCTCCACCAGATGCTGGAGGGAAGGGGGAAATAACCCTCTTCCCTGCCCCCTCACCTAAGGAGGCCTGCCAGTCAGCCTCTGGCCATGCCCCCGCCCTTGCCACTGGAGTGGTGAGGGGGCAGGGCCCTTGATGGAGACAGCAGCTTCTGTCATGCTGTTCTGGAGCACAAGCCTAGCAGTAGCACTGGGGCTTGGAGGGGGCCATAGCCTCCAACCCCCCCAGCACTGCTGTTGCTTGCCCTGCTCATTCTCTGGCAGCTTTCCCCACCCCACACCTGCTGGCATTGTGGCCACCTCATTGGAAAAAGGCTGTGCTACAGGACACCATGGCAGGGGGTGCTGCCCCCATCAGGGTCATTACCCTTTTACCCCTCCAGCAGCAGGGGCAGGGGCATGGCCAGAGTCCAGCTGGCATGGCTTCTTACATGAGGGGGCAGGGAGAGGGGTTATTCCCTGCCACTGCCCCTTGGGGATTGCAGTGGGGTCTGCCGGCCCTGACCACCATTGCCAATTGCTCCCTGCATGGGGCAAGTGGTGGGATAAGCTCCCTCCTTTCCCCTCCACCTGATGCTGGAGGGAGGGGGAAAATACCCCTGCTCCTTGCCCTGCCACTTCATGGGCCATACTGGCTAGCCCCTGCCCCTGCCCCTGTCACTGGAGTGGCGAGGGGGCAGCACCCTCTGTCATGGTGTCCCGGAGCATGATCCTCTTCCCAGAGGGTGGCCACAGTGCAGGTGAGGACAGGAGTGGGGGTGGGATGGGGAAAGCTACTGCAGACTGGGTGGGGTGAGTGGTGGTGGCACTGTGGGGGGGGGGCGGTTGGGGGACTATGGCCACTGCTCCTAGCTCTGTTGCTGCTGCTTGCCCTGTGCAGTCTATGACAGCTCTGACCCCCCGACTCCAGCCTGTAGTGCAGCCCCCATGCCAGGAGGAGGTTCGCGCTTGCTGGACACCATGATGGGGTGTGGGGAGCCATCAAGGTCCCTGCCCCCTCACCGCTCCAGCAGCAGGGGCAGGGGCACAACCAGAGGCTGGCGGGCAAGGCCTCTAGGTGTGGGGTCAGGGAGGGGGGTTATTCCCTGTTTCATCTGGCAGACGGGGCAAGAAGGGGACTTATCCTGCTACTGGTCCCACATAGGGAGTGATTGGTGGCAGTGGTGGTTGGGGCTGGCAGACCCTGCTGGTGTCTCCTGGGGGCAGAGGGGGCACAGAATAACCCCTCTCCCTGCCCCTTCTGCCTCAGGGACTATGCCCGCCATAATCTTGCCATGCCCAGCCTCATGGCTGCACCAGCAAGGGGCAGCGCCCAGCAGACCCTGGCTTGGCTCCATGCTGGTGGGACAGGGAGGGGGGAATTAAACCCCTTTCCCTTGTCAGTTCACTCCAGTCTACTGCCGGATGTGTCTGTATTTCCGGACCTAGCAGTGAATGTCTATTCACTTGCAAAGTGGTTCATTCTAGGCAGGTTAAATTAACCTGCAAAGATTGAATCAATTCAGGCCCTCCGCCCCTCACTCCAGGCAGCATCTCCTGGCTGCTCAGCCCTTGTGAGCACAGGCACCAGTCCCTGTGCTACCAGCCAGGCCACAAGTTTTCCCACTGCCCCCCACCCCTTTCCCCTGCTGGAGGGGCATGCAAACTCTGCCCCTTTCCCCATCGCATCCCCCAGCCCTGTTCTTCCTGCCCTGACCAAATGTCTGGGATTTCACTTGGATCCACTGGTGGGAGAAGGGGGAGGGTGATGGGAGGCAGCAGGGAGTACCACATGGGTCTGCGCATGTCTCCACAGCTGCAGGCAGGTACATCTGTGCTCTCTGCTGCCTCTGATCACCCTCCCCCTGCTCCCAGCAGTGAAGCAAAGCAAAATCCTGGACATTTGGTCAGATTTAAAAAAACCCGCCCAGATAGAGTTCAGAGGGCTCAAAAAGAGGACATGTCCATGAGAACCCAGAAGTATGGTAACCCTAGGTATTCAGCTGCTGTGCTAGTGATTCAAATTCAGAAGAAGCAGAAATTTAACATGGTGTATTCCTACGTGTATTGTACCTCATACATTATTAACAGTAATCAGATTATTAACTTCCAGGCAACCAACCAACTATCAGCAATAACTACAGTGAGGGGTTTTTCCTTATACATATGAAAAAATTGTATGAATACTTTTTTAATTAATAGTTTTCAATTTAAAAACATTCAACGTTCTGGGGAAGTGTGAAAAAGTTTGGAAATGTGAGAGGACTTGGGGGAGGCAGGTAGGAAGCAAAATGTATGGGTGGAAGAGAAGCATGGCAAAAATGATAGCAAGAGGAAATCTTTTTAAGCCCTTCTGTAATGGTACGCAGTCACCAGGGCTGGAGCTGCAGCCCATAGATCAAAGTGTGCCGCAGCACAAATGTTGCAAGGCATTCCAGACACAGGCACTTCAGCTCCTGAAAGTATGCAAACATGCTGGAAGAGAGGCCAATGCACCACACCATTTTGTGTGTGTGTGTGTGTGTGTGTGTGTGTGTGTGTGTGTGTGTGTGTTTTATGAAGAAGGCAGAGCAGAGTGGCACCTTAGAGACAAACTTGTCCATTCATAGCATATAATGAAGTAGGAAGTCACTGACAAAAGCTTATGCCTTACTAAACCAGTTTGTCTCTAAGGTGCCACCCTGCCCTGCCCTCTGCTTGACTTTAGCCTTACACAGCTAACTACCTCTCCTTAACGTTTCTTATGACATTTTTAAGTGTATAATGTAAAAAGCAACAGCAATCCCATTTTTCAAAGGCTCCTTTGATGGGAGCTTCAAGTCTTGCATTTAGATGGCTGGACAGACAGCCATGAATTGCCTGGTAAAGTATGAAAGTGCTGCTGGAGCATCCAAAAAAAAAGATATGGAGGGATATCTTTTTAAGACTTCTGAGTTGAAAATTGGGTCCTGCCTGGCTTTATATAACATTCAGTGAGAAGTACCTACTTTTTTTGACAAGCACATCTGAAACGATTTCAAATTTATCCTGTTGCAACAGAAAGAAAGGATTATGCTAATGCCAGGAAGAGGACTAGAACAATTCCTTTTAAAGCTGAAATATACACTTGAATGCATTCCTCTGACTATATTAGTTTTAAGGATAAATAGGAGGCAAGTTCCAATAATACAAGCTTTGCTTCAATACTGCAAAGTTAATTCGGTAGCTGGATTTTTTAATTATCTTGTTTAGTGGGAATTGCATTAACCTTGGTGTTTTGCGGTATCCCGTATAATCAAGAGATAGTAGTAATGGAAGAGAATGCTAAGACAGGATAAAGGTCTCCTGCTGCAGTGTAAATGTCAAGGTAAAGACCAGGATTTTATTGAAAACCGAAAACTGAAGCAATTACATTTTCAGGAGCAATGAATTTAGATTTTTTTCGTGTTGTTCATGAATGTCAGAGTGAGTTTAAGCTAGGCCTGGCATAGGTATCTTCAGTTATATTTACCATTATGCCTTCTTCTTCATCTGTGACGCATTATTATTGTTACCTTACTGCCTGAAAGAGAACTCCTACTGTGTTGCACAGTGTACAAATTTTTAGACCTGTGGGGAGTCTTTTGGGGCAGAACTGGTTTGAGGGCCAGGGGTTGAGCATTTCTGCCATAGAGAAAATCATTTGGGATTTAACTGGATCAAGGTATCTAACCCTTTCTGGAGGGCAAAAATATTTTTCTATGAAATGTTTATTGTTTCTCTAATGCCATGTAATTGAAGAAAATAATGAATCTATGGCATAATTTAAGACTGATTTAATTTTCTGCCAGCAACCTCTTTCCTCCATTCCAAGCTTCTGATAATTGGTCACTACTGGATAAATTGCTAATATTTGCATTCTGGTGAATTAACTAGTTTACTGCATACAGAAACACCATTATGGAAGTTTTCTGCCTCATTCTGCTACACTGCAGGGCTTTTTCTATAAAAGGCCTGTGCTTTACTTTGTACTCTGACTCCAAGCACACATAAGCTGCTAAGAAAAGTAGCCAAAGGTGAGTAAAGATTTTTAAGCAAAGAGAAAACAAACAGAAAGGTGAGGTACATGGGGAAGCATAGAGACAGCCTGTTCACTCCTAATTGGAAAGGTAGATAAGGAGGGAAAGAGGAAAGAAATGTCTGTGGAGGTTTCTAGAAAAGGTAAAATTCCAGGTCCAATTAGCTGACCTGTCTTGAGTACTTTATCATTGTCTCTGTTTGCTCTGGAGAGCAAATCTTTAGATTTTCATTATTTTTTTTAGTTATTGGGTTCAGAGTTAAATTAAAAACCAAACCCATGTTCCACCCATATTTGATACAAGGGCCTCTCTTTTTTATTTGCAAATTCATGTTAAGTACCCTTTTTAGCTTGAATACTCTAATATTCCCTTGCCAGACTTTATGTTGTGCCAGCTGCAGAAAACTGAAAGCTGACTTCATGAATTATCCCAGGACTCCAGCTTTCTGGATTCATTCATTCCATAAAATGTAAAGCCAGAAATGACTATTATGATAATCTAATCTGACCTTCTGTATCACATAGTCTGCTGAATTTCAAGTAGCTATTTCTGTATCTCTTGATTGAGTCAGAGCATGCATTTTAGAAAAGACATCTACATTTGATTTAAAGACTCAAGTTGACAGAGTATCCATCCCACATTTAGGCAAACAGTTGCAACTGTTAAGTAAGTACCCTCACTTTTACCACTTTGCCTCAAGTCTCAGTTTGTCTAGCTTCATCATCCTCTTGCTGGATTTTGTTAAGTGCTATGATTGTCTTTGAGCTATTGTTTGTGAAAGGTAGATTGGATTGTGGAGAGGAGGTGCCTTCTGGCAGTGACCTCCCATACCAATGTGTGCAAAAACATCTGGAAGAGGTAACGATAATGAAAAATCTGTGCAGCATTGGAAGGACTGCTTTATGTCCTTACGGCTAGTAGCTGTGTAAAAGGGCAGGGGGCATGATCTCATAATCATGTGGGCTAGGGACAGACATTACACATAAACTGGTTTAAGTGATGAGAAACTGGTTTAAACCTGGAACAGAACAGACATTCAGTGCACATAAATGAGTTTCAAAATGGCCGAAACCAGTTTGAGATAAACCTGGTTAAATGTAGTATCAGACTTAACTGACTGGGCTCAAACTAGTTTTTGCAATGTCTGTCCCAGACCTCTTCCTGGTTTAATTGAAACCAGACTCCCCCAGCATCCCGGCATGCTTTCTGGGGGGGCTCTGGTCCGCTTCAGAGCTGGGCTGGCCCTGCCCCTCTGCTCTCTGGCCAGAGCAGGGACAGGACGTGGCACGACACTAGCCAGAATGGCCCCGTTAAGGCAAAGTGGGCAGGGAGGGGGTTAATTCTTCCCTCCTTCCCCTCCTCCCCCACCACAGCCAAGGTTTGCCTGTCAGTCAGTGGCCCCTGGGACTGGCAGACCCTGGCTGCAGGGCAGAAGGGACCAGAAGAGGTGGAGGGAGGAATTAACTGTTCTCCCTGCCCCCTTCACCTTAATGGGGCCATGCTGGGATGGGGAGAGGGGCTCTGTTCTGTGCTGGGGGGTACTCTTCCCCCTCTTCCTCCTCCAGGGTGGGGAAGGGGGCACTGGAGGGGGACTCCTCCTCCTCCTCCCCCTCTCTTCCTGCTGTTGCAGGCCTGGCGGGGGTGGGCACTGTATGCAAGACTGCCCAGCCCTGGAGAGGGACTCTTCCTCCACTCTTCACCTCCTGTGTCTGCAGCTGCTCCCCGCACCCTTGCTGGGCAGTACTGCACAGAGCCCCCCCTCAATCTGTGGGCTGGGGACAGGCCAGGCAGCCTCACATAGAGCCCTTACCCTGTCTTCCTTCTGCTCCTCCCCCACCCTCTGGGACTGGGCAGCCTTGTGTGCCAGGACTGCTCCCAGTTGTCAGGGAGCAGCTAGGGTGGGCAGAGCTCTCCTCTCTTCCTCACCCCCCATCCACCCACCCACAGCAGATGCTCCCTCTTGCCCCACCCTCCAAATGCTGCAGGCTGAGGTTGGGGTTTAAACCCTTCCTCAGTTTTATTCAGGCCTACCAGCACCTGGCAATGCCCCCCTCCCAGCTCAACTTCCCTGTTGAAAGCGAAGGGCTGCTCCGGTGCCCCTGGGCTTCTGGCCTGAGCCGCTGCAGACGTGCTCAACGTCTATCCACTTGCAAACTGGTTCACTCTCTGCAGGTTAGACTAATAAGCAAAGACTGAATCAATTCAGTCTCAAGCTTTTTTGAATGTCTGTCCCTAGCCGTGGAGTGCAAGGTATGTTTTGAACCGTGGTCTTCTTTCCACCTCACACTGGAGTTTGTGTAAATAATGCCTCTGCACTGCTTCTCATTTCCCTTCCACCAGGCATCATTGTTGGCTCTGTGGCCCTATTGCTACTGGTTGGTTGTCTGTGGATGCACACCAACTTCTGATGCCCCTGAAGGGGACTGGAACTTGTCATTTGAAAATTAGGGCAGCTAAAGGAAGGAAAGTTAATTTCATGATAAAATCTCCTGCTTTGGCAGGGAAATCTGCTATATAGAGTGAGTGGTTCTCTGTTTCTCTGCCTACTTCAGCTGGGCCAGTAACTCTGAATTCCCCAAATAGGTGCCCCATCCATCTCTAGGACAGAAAGAGAGAAATATTCTGCAGGTTCCATTTTTCTTCTGTCTTGACATTTAGATTCTTAACTGTGAGACTACTGAGGTTTTGCTGATTTCTGTGCCATGCAATGGAGCAAAGCTCAGGTGCATTTGTCTCTACGAAACGATCAGAGAGGAGGATCAACTGTATTAAAAATTGCCTTTTTGCCAATGAATAGAGCAATACTAATAATAACCTTGGAGGAGGCAATGTGTTCCAGCCCCATCACCAGATGGGGAGTCCTGCTGTGGTGTTAGCAGATGGAGAGGCAAATCAGGGAAACTGGCCACTCCATATAACAGAAGAAGCATTGTTCATGCTGTGCTCCCTGGGTGGGACGCTCTCCTTCAGCATTACTAATAACAGGATTAAAAAAAGACACATTGCTTTTACCGTATAACTGACAGCATCAGTGTCAGAAAATATGATCATTGTTCTGAATTCTTTGTGATGTTAAGCATTAGGGACCAGTGCGATTAAATTTCATCCAAATACAAGGCCATTAAGAGGGTTTAATTACATATGATTTCTCTACTGTAATCCAAAGACTAGTAGAATTGTGCCTCCCTTTAGTGTCTAATTTTCATGCTAATATGCTGATTAATGACAGTCATAATGTATAATTGAGCCTAGGGTTTTTGAAGTCTATACTTCTGGGGTGTTAGTTAAATATTCCAAGACCAATGGATGTATATTGTTTGATGTTAGAGATCTGGTTCAATTTTCCATACCATTAAGAAACTGAAATGATGAAGAGCACTTTCTGTTTACTTACTATGAGATGAAAATATAGCACATGTACAACATAAAAATAACAGACTAAAAATGACGCACTGTGAGGAAAGTTCTGTATATGGAAAGACAAGTCTATTAATATCCAAAGAGGGTTTCGCTGCGAGGTGGAAGATTAAGTAAAAGAAATCATTCATGAAGAGAGGGTGGTATTAGGTGAAGATTATTAGGAAAGATGAGAAAGAGGAGGGAAAGAAAGGGAGGAAAGAACACGATAAAAAGGCAGGCATGAAGGGATAAGAATTATGATAAAGAAATGGAGAATCAAAAGAGCAAATAAGGAATCGTTGGAATGTATGCGTCGCTGTAGGCTTTTTCACATGAATTTAACAATTTATTAATGAACGCTGTTCTAATTAACAGTGCAGGCTAATTGCAAACTGGTGGAATCAATTAATACTTCATTTTTTAAATGACAATTCTCATCAATTAGTTATATTCCATGTTTATAAAAACTATGCTGGAGGGACATGATCTATGATGATTATATTTGATAACTGCTATAGATGGGTAAAAGAGCATGTCACTGACTGAGGATCTGGTACATTAAAATAATTCAACTAGCAAGTTATAGGTGGAGACCATCATTCAAAATGAATGTATTTGTAGGGGGAAGGACCCCAGTGTCTGCAACGGTGGCCAGTTCTTGGATTAATGACATAATTAGGTTTCCTATGGCGAGAAATGCACACTTTGATCTGTAAAATAATTTGGCCTCTATGGTTTAGATATCCCAGTAAGATATTTATACGGTATCAGGTTTCTTAATTGCTGTTATTTCATCCCATTGCTGTCCCTTTGTTTAACCACTTTTCTAAATGGATTAAAAATAAGGGCAAGATCTGATTAATATTAATCAGCATAGCTCCATTGACTCTAAAGGGCCCGATTCTCCTCATCCTTACATTTTTGCCATTGACTTTGATAATTATTCCTGATGTAGACTGAAATGGAGTTGGAGCCCTTTTTCTTCTCTAGGAAACAGCTTACAAACTGCTGCAAGCACTTTTGGGCTGTATCACAGGTCCATCTATTTCTATGTTTATTTTTGCCCATATTCTGCAAAATTCTGCAAGATGTGGTCTCTATAGCAAATGATAACATTCAAGATACTCAGAGACAGCTGGACTTGCTTTACTTTCACAAATTTCACGCAAGAGCCTTTGTGGGGTGCAGTTATTTTGCACATCTCTAGTGAAATATGGGCCTGATGCCAATTTAATTGCCCCAGACAGGATGGATCAGTTAGTATTATAGAGCTGACATAGAGGTCTTTAGCTCTCCTTCAGTGCTACAGGGAAAGGAGAGCATGACAGTAGGGAATGAATAGGGGCTTTATGCCAATCTTTCATTGATTTTTTTGGACTCTTGTGATCACTGCAGTCTGGCAGAAGCTTGTATCACTCTCAGATCACTCTACTGTAGCATAAGGGTTGGTCATACATGGAATGGCACTAAGGGCTGAGTCCAGCACAGATGAATTTTAGATCAGCTTTGCAGGCTGCCCCTGACTGGTGCTTGCTTGCTTTCTTCAGTTCAGAATCATGTTTTAACTTGGGGAAAAATGCTTTATGGCAAATACAGCTTAAGCATATACACTAATGAAACCCGTTCCTAAAGATGATTTATAGGTGTGCAAGTAAGGACTTCTTTGCCTCCTCAATCAGGGTAAAATCCACATAGCTGGAGTATAGTTGTTTCTGCTTCCTATATATACCATGGGTGCATCCACACATGGCTATACAGTGCTGTTGTTACTGCACCGTCATTTAGTACTTCCAAGAGGAAGTACTAAATGACGGTGCAGTAACAGCCTGTACTGTGTTGTGCTGGCCATGCATGGTTATTTTTAGCTGCTACATCGCTGTAGCAACACACTATAATGAGGGAGCACATTGCTATAGTGACATAGCTGTGGTGTCACAGTTTTTACCTGTTGATGCTACATCATTGGAGATGCGCCCCCCAGTTTGCCTTTATCTTATTTGTTGTTAGAACGTCTAATACCATTTTAGAAAGTACATGACAAACACCTACATGACTCTGAAATGCTGATTAAGGCTACAAAGGAGAAGGAGAAGATTGTTATTCTATATAGAAACTTACATAGACAACCCTTGAAAAAAAAACCATGAATTTAAACTTTTGTAAGAGTTCCTGTTCACAGATACCTTATTAAGTAGCCCTGGCTATTACAACTGGTCAAATTTGTTCATTTTGCCTAAAAATGTAAAAATTTAAGTTTTTCATTTGACTTATTTTCATTCCATGTCCCATATTCACTGAAAAAATCTTGCAAGGAGTCTACTGTGAGTCACAGATACCAATGGAAATGAGTTCAAAGGGGAAGTCATAACTACTGATTTCTTTTAAAGAGGAAAATATACCTTTCTCCTCTCCTCTGCAGCTTCCAGCTTTTTCTGGATCTCCTCACGAGACAGTTCTTTCTTCTTTGGAGAAGCTAAAGTTCGAGGTGCTTCTGAGACAGGAGATGGTGGCTTTAAGATCAGTTCAAAGGCCTGGCCAGAGGCACGTTTGTTGATCTGTTTAACTTCCATATCTGTGAAGTAAATTTAACAATGCTAAACCCAACCTTATGTTCCTGAATGGAGAGACAATATCTACAGTTGTCTAGGAACCAGCAGTATATAGGGGAATTAGCAGAATTTCATTTGGTAGCTCCAGCAAAATGGCTTACTAGAGACTGAAAATTGTTCTAGCAGGAGGTACCTTCCCTTTCATTTTGGCATAAGTTGATTCTTTTCTTCTGGGACCCTGGAAGAGTATCCTGTGATGCAGGGAGACATTAACATGTCCTATGTAATAGGACTGTGCAAAGCTTTGGTTGCTGATTTGAGTCGGCAGAGATTCAGCTTGATTCAACAGCCAAATTTCTGAATCTGAATCAAATCAGGAGACCCTTTAATCTCTTTGAATCAAATCTGAACCCGCCCCCCCAGGACCTCAGGTAAGCCTGCTGGGGCCAGCCCAGGTGCTGGTCCCAGCCTTCCCTACCCCACCCGGGGCAACCTGCCACATGCCAGAGCACGCAGGCATGGGGGTTCCCCAGAGACAAGGAGCAGTGGCAGATATTGTGCTGCTGCCCTTTGTCCCTGGGGAAATGCACGTTTCCACTCATCGGACATGCCCCACTTGTCAGGTCATCAGAGAAGCTTACCTTGCAGCTGAAACTTCTCCTTTCCCAGTTCCATGGATAAAGAAAAAACATCTATTTCCAGTAATGTCCCCTTAAATTCATTTTAAAACACTTTCCCCAATGTTTTGTTTAATCCTCTTGGGATCAAGAGCTCTACAGACCTCATGGGTAGAGCGATGGTCTGTTTTTGGGGGGCTTTTTGCAGTTGCTATTGAGACCCTTTTCTCTGTAATCCAGAAATGCAACTCCCCCCAAAGTCTGTCCAATTGCTTGCCATCCTACTGCCTGCCTGCTGGCTCACAGACAAAACACCCTGTTTGTATTTATTTAAAAACACAGAGCCTGTGCACGCTGAGCCTCCTATAGAAAACTCCAAATACACTATTTTTTAAAGAAGTCCCTCATTATTTATCACTAAGAAAAACACATTTTATTTTTTTTCCCTGAGAATTGCATAAGCCATGAATATTTGCAGTTCTCAGGTGGGAAGGACTTCTTGAGGCACTAAGAACAGTATAACTAATTATAAAATAGCTAGCTTTGAGATGTTAATACATTGTTCTTGGGACCAAACTTTCCCCATAGTGAATGATAGGCAATCAATACAGGCTAACAGTCAGAGACAGCAAGTGAACTGTTAAATAAGTATTGAGTAAATGACATGAGAAACTGTTGGAGTGAAATAAGTCATTTCCCAGCACTGACAAATTATCTGATAAGTAAGATGATTTCCTGTGAATGTTACTCACCATCATATTTATAGATATTTATGTTGCGAGGTTCAGGATAAAAACAAGAGCAGATCAGAGACAGCATGGACAGCTCCTTCATCTTTTCCTTGTAGGCTGAAATAAGAGATTGTGTTAGCATACCTCAGTTTCCTTATTGTGAGTTAGCATACCTCAGTTTCCTTATTGTGAGTTTTTAATTTAGGGGATAATTACAGTTGCTGGTACATCTGCTTAGCCAAATGCCTGGCAGAACATCTGAATCCCAAACTAAAAGATTTCTCTCAAATGTATGCCAATTTTATCTATTTAACCATAGATACATGTCTGACACCTAGTATTCCAGAGACTGTTTTTGACCCCATTCCTCCTATTGTATATCATATAGTTTCAGTTTCACATCTGCTACTCTGGTTGTTTCTGGCTTATATAAGATGAGTCTACTTGCTCCAAAATATATTTAATATTAGGGTTGCATTGTTGTGCAGCTAGATGCAAACAAAGCTTCTCTGATACCTTCAAATGCAACTCTGCAGTCAAGATCTCTGAAATCCTGCTCATATGTTGCATCATACAAACAGATGCTAAAGATACAAATAAATACGTTTCCCAGATTAAAAAAAATAAAAACAGATATGGATAAATGATATGGTTCTCAGTAAAATTTCTTTATGCATGTTAGTTCCTGAAGCCAAAAAAGCAATTTTCTACTCTTCAGAAAAAAACAGCCAAGATTATTGGGGCAGAATGAGACACACACTCTAATCTAGTGTTAGGCCATTAAGGAGTTTAATAATGCTTTTAATGTATAAAATGGGGCAATAGGCTTGTTTATAGTCACCAGGCAGGTCAGTAGCAGAAGCAGGAAAGAACCCTGATCTTCTAACTCTTAGCTCAGTGTCCTATTTGACTAAGCTGTAGGAACATACATTGTAAGAGTTGCACATTTTCAAACTCTCTATACTGATTTGTGTATCTTCAGAGAGTTCATCATACAAACATCCTTCAGATTCACCTTTGTATACAAAAGTGTCTCTCAGCATGAGAAATTATCTAAATTATACATGCAGATACAGGGTAAGTTAGCATATATCCACATATTCTCTAAAATATAAACAGTGCTGAAATTCTTATAATAAACATATTGGGACAAATTTAGCTCTGATGTTGCTGCATTAAATCAATAAAGCTATGCCAGGGATGAATTTGACTTATTAGTTTTAAAATAGTAGATGTATAGGAAACTGCCACTCAGTTTGCTTACTCCTTCTGATCTTTTTTTTCTAAAAGGAGCCAAGCATTTTCTATCAGAGTCTGACTGCTTTCAGTTTCTAATGACCCTCAGGGCCATGATTGATTCAACAGGTTTCCAGGATTGGACGTCAAATCAGTGTGTGGTAGACTGCTGCTTAGGGTCAACAAACAGCTTCTGATTGTGTGATGCCAAATAACTCACCCAATGTGTATGCATCTGACCGTATGCCTCATGTTAACTTTTATTGGGCACATGTACACATGTGCTTTACTGTGCAGTAGACTAATTTACTGTGCAGTAAATCATCACTGTCTACATATGCACCACAATTAGGCTGCAGTATATTAATTGACTCTGGTGTAGGATAGTACCATCAGATGCAGGTACTATCTCATGGTAGCATAAATTACTGCACTTAAATGGATGTGTAGATGGTGATATTGGGGTTAGTTTACTCTGGCTCATATTGCACCAGAGTTTACTCAGCTGCATTAAGTGCATGGGTAGACATGCCCATTAATAACCAAATATTCCAGCACAAGTTTGTACCAAGAAATTTTGCTATTTATGCACTGTGGTTGGCAAGGAAGCTTAAGACTGACAAATTCTTTTGGTTTTTACTTGTGCTTAAAGATGGGGAAAATACTGAATTACATAGAAAATCTGTGAAAATTAGAATAAAAGTAAATCAATCTCTATCAATATTCAAATTCATTAACTTCCTGGAAAAAATATCTATAGTGTAAAATAAAACATTTGATGGATAGTAAATTAATTATCTAACACTGGGAAGACTAACTGAATTTATATCAGTCTTTGGGTACATTTACAAGTGATTGGGTTTTTTTTTTTTGGTGGTTAAATTCATTGTAAATAGAATCACTCGTTAGTATACAGTATCATGCATATAATTATTTTACAATTAAAAAGAGCTACGGAAAAGTTGCATATTTTAAATTACAAGATAACATTATTCATTTTGGTTTTAATCCAGTGAAGCACTTAAGCACATGCTTAATTTTAAGCACACGAACAGTTATATTGATTTCAGTGAAACACTCAGAAGCTTCATGTTAAGAACTCTCATTAATAGTTTGCTGGCTAAAAATACCATCCTGTGTTTCTATAGAAATAAGTAAGAAACTATGCATTCTGTTGCTTGGGTTTCTTCTCCACCTGGTATATGATATTAAGATTTTCTTAAAGCATTTAAAAAAATCAGGAGAGATGTTAGTTCTTCAAGATTGTTGTCTATAAAACATGGCTTGGGGGAGATAACAAGTTGCTCTGCTTTCATTTCTTTCAGCTGCACAAGAAGCACCTTGATAATGGTTGTCCTATTTCATTCTGGCCACTGACAGAATTAGGATGATATACTGTGCTTTAAAAGCACTAGGCTATTTTTTCTCTAATGTTATAATTTCTATTTGTCCTAGAAAGTCCTTCAATGTCACTTGTAACTTGACTTGTACAATCGTGCCAAGTTCTGGAAGTTTCTACATCACTAGAAGTCAAACATACAAATAATATAATACAATAAAGGAAAGGCTTCATATCCGTTCTGTGTTACTTACTTACGTAGTCTCTGTTACTGTGGTATTTGAGTGCTTCACAGCCTTTGAAATACATTTCTTCTCTCAATACCACAGTGAGGTAGTGAACAATTTTTTCCAGATCTTACAGGTAGGGAACTGAGGCCCAGAGGATATGTCTATGAGATGCTTGATGTGCAGTAGCTTAATAACATTGTGCAGTCTTGTGTCACAGCATGGACAGTGCTAATATGCTAATGCACAGTATTTAGTAGGCTACCAGGCAGTAGCATCACTAAAAAGATGTTCACCAGCACTACTGCATAGTAACTCTAGTTACTGCGCATTTAGTTAGTACTTCATTAAGTACTAAATTTAATGTGCAGTAACTACTGCACATTAATGAACATATAGATGTTCCCAGAGAGACTGCAGCCTTGATCCTCAAAGGTACCTAAGTAGCATTGATTTGGATAGACTTTTATTGTGGAAGGATTTATCTGAAGTGACCCAAATGCCTAATTCTCTAGGCACTGAGATTTCAGTGGGAATTAGGGGCTTAAACACCTAAGGGTATCTTTACATGTGCTCCGGGGGTGGGGTGGGGGGTACTTGAACTGGGGTGGCTCTTGCTAGAGCTGCTCTAATTAAAACGTCTGCAGCATCTCATGCATTCAGCATCTCGTGCTTCAAAATGGCAGTGGGGGCTCTTTAACTAAAGCTTGTTCAATGAGCTTTAGTTAAAGCACCCCCACCACCATTCTGAAGTGAAAGTACATGAGATACTGAGGTTGCTGGAGAGTGCTGGCCAGCATGCTCCAGTGGATTTGATTAACTGAGTCTGCTCTGATGGGCTGTAATTATAGTGTGTTGGAGCAGGTGTCCCACAGGTCTACAGGCCCCCTAAGTGACTTGCTCAGGGTCACATGGGAAGTGTGTGACAGCAAGAAACTGAATCCATATTTCCAGTGTCCCAAGCTGGTATTTTAGCCACTGAACCACTCTTTTTCAAAGGGCAGCTTCATAGGACTGATATGTACAGACAGTGTTTAATTTTGCGTAAAAAGCAATCACTCACTTTATTTTTTGGATGAAATGACAGACAGGGAACCTTTGTTCCTCATTGTATTTAAATCAAGAAAATTTCTTTATGTATTTGAGGAGATCAGAACTGTTTTGAAATTAGCGTTTCAGCTTGTGCCTGATATAAAATGTAAAGACTATTCTTTAATTCAGTAGAGTGGAAGGAATAAGTCTAAGTCAATGGTCTTAAAACTAAGAGCCATATGTTCCTAGGTTGATTTAGTCAGGAAGAGATTGAATGCAAATGCTTCAAGTGATGTGTTTCATAGGCTAGCTATGGATGTTACACTTAACACGTGTTAAGTATACAGAAAGCTCTTTAAAGCTGTAATAGAATAGGTGTTCATGGCACATAAAGTACTTTAAAAATGGTGGACCATGCTCTAAGTTAACCTTTAATGGATGTGTTATCAGACTAAAGTGCTTTAGGTTACAGCCCTTTTTCTAACATCTGTGCCACATCCAACACATATTGAGCTAGGCTGCATTCACTGGCATCCCAGGAGCCTCTTGCAGCGGGGTGTGCTTGCCTCAGGCAGAGTTATCTGCTCTGCCAGCACAGGGCTGGTCATGCCCTCTCAATTGTCACTGACTCAAGTCAGTGACAGCCTTTGTTCCTGGCTAGCTGTGAGCCACAGGCTGGCCAGGAGGGGGTCCCTGCAGCTGACCCAGCACTGCAGCCTGCCTGGAAGGGCTCCTTTTCTGCAGCTGCAAGCCAAGTAGTGGCAGGGTGTGTTTCCAGTGCCACTTTTTACTGCCCTGGGAACTCTGCTGGGGGGACAAGGGGAAAGGAGCCCCCTTGTCATGGTGGGGCCCAGGCCAGCCCCTAGCAAGACCCCAACTGGAAAGCTTGGGAAGAACCTGCCCAGGTAGGGGGCTCCTTTTCCACCCTCCCCACCAAAGTTCCTGATACAGGGAATTCATGCAGCCACTGCTGACTGCAGCTGGGGAGAAGGATCCCCCCTGCTGGGTGTCTCCCCCACCCTGCTTGCTGGCTGGGGTGTCTGGGGGCGCTGACTTCGTTTCCTCAGCCCAATGGTCATGCTGGGGTTGGGAACTCAGCCGAGCTGGGCTGAGTTCCTTTCCCCAGCTTGATGGTAGCGCTCAGTTCAGCCCCAGTTCCCTTCCCGGATCGATCCCAGTGCTGGGAAGGGGAACTAAGCGATGGGGTTCAGTTCCCTTCCCCAACTCCCTGGGCCCAGGCTGCATCCCTCCCTCATCTGGCAGGCAGATGGGCTCCCAGAACCCCAGGGGGGCTGGCACAGCCTCTGCAGCCCTCCTGGGGTTGGGCCCCGATCTGCCTGCTGGATGAGAGAGGCTCTTTCAAGCTTTGCCATTATAGCCTATGGGTGAAACATCAAAACAGCCCTGAAACAGCAGCACTGTTTTGATGAAATAAAACATCAGTTTTGAACTGAACTGAAATTCAAAACGAAACGCTGTTCCATCAAAACCTCAAAACGCAAGTAGAAACAGAAAGGTGCCATTTTGCACAGCGCTAATAACTAAGCTCCTTTGTGCTTCATGTTTCATCAGTTTTGATTTTTACAGAATAGATAGGAATTTAGATATTAATTAATATGTTGCCAGGCAAAATGTTCTTGCAATAATAAGCAGAGGTGGGGAAGGAGAACCGAGCATTTAGTACTGTAAGGTTACTACTACTGCTACTACTCTTAAAAAAGCTTTCAGGGTTTACATTTTTTTCATGAACTTTTTTTTGATGCCATAATTGAGAGGTACCTTTATGTTTGTTTCTTTATTCTGACTACAACTAAGGAACCTTTTCCATGATTGTACACTTTTACAATTTGCACTCAGGCCTCCATATAGGTTCTCATTTCCTACCATTACATTCTAAATTCAGACTACAGAAGATGATTGATACAACCAACATTTACTTCTTCACATGACTTCTCCTTTTGTAAATGCCAGTTGTCCTCTGTGATTCCCCTTAATGACTGTGGTTAGCTGTCAGCATCTGGGTGAGGTTTTTTAACTATATGATTTTAAAATCTAGGTGTCAACTGAAATGTCCATGCACAAAAGCAATGTCTCTCATTGCTGATTCTTTTACATCATGTAAAGAAAATCATGATTGTAGCAAACCATGTTTTCTGGGATCAGTTTTACTGGTTTGCTAAGTATATGGCTCCTTGTGCAGTCATATAGATTGCATATAATTGCATTAACTACTGCAGTAAATAAAGGAAAGCCAATTACGTTAATTTTTAATTACAATAACTTTTGATAAGGAAATGACTAGTAAAGACAGTATTGATTAATGAGGCATATGCTCATTAACAGCATATTCTTAAGCTCCTAGTTTCAGTTACAGTACAGAAAGACTTTAAGGCTAGGTGCAGGTGTTACACTTAATGCACTTAAAATGCACAGAAAGTGTTTACAGTCATAACAATACAGACGTTCATGGTATATAAAGCACTTTAAAAATGGCAGATTCCACTCATAGTTAACCCAGGATGGATGTGTACTAACCTAAAGTGGTTTCTGCTACAGTGTTTTATCAAACATCTGTGCCAGAGCCCATTGAGGGTTAACTTAGAGTGTGATCACTGCCAGGATAAGTGGCATTGTTCAGGGCTGCATTCTAGTCTTGGGCAGAGCTCATTTACTCCACTCCAGTGCTGGGCTGGCCCTGCCACCCTGGCTGTCACTGACCTTAGTACCACATGCAGCCTGGCAGGGGGAAGAGGGTGTGGGAAAGCGGGGTTTCTGTCCCTGCAACTGCCCCATCCCTATGGCCTGGTCAGGGAGGGGTGGTGGGGGAAGGAATCCAGGGTCTCTCTCTCTACGACCAACCCAGGCTGGGATGTGGTATGCCACTGCTTGGTATGGGGGAGGGAAGGGGAGTTGTAGGGCAAAGGCTCTGGGGTCTGTGTCCCCACAGCAGCCCCAGCCAGCCCTGGCTTCACCCAGAGCCCTTACCTTGCAGCAGACTTGGCCGGGGCACACTACACTACAACTGCTGCAGTCCAACTGCCTAGGGGTAGGAGGTGGGAAGGGAGCCTACACTATGTGGACCTAGCTTACTCCCCTGAGACCCCAGCCAGTAAGTTGTGGGGGAATCTTATGGTGGGTTGTAGGGGGCACTCCGTGATCATCCTTGCATTGCCATGTTCCAGGTGAATTAGGCCATCAGCAGAACTATCTTGGCTCAGGGGGAATCTAGTGACCTGTTACAAACTAGTCAGAGGGGACCAGCAGGCACTGGGGAAGTCCCTGTTCCCCCGAGCACTACCAGGAGTGACTAGAAATAACGGTCACAAGCTGGCAGAGCGTAGATTTAGGCTAGATATCAGGAGGCGCTACTTCACGGTCAGGGCGGCTAGGGTCTGGAACCAACTTCCAAGGGAAGTGGTGCTGGCTCCTACCCTGGGGGTCTTTAAGAGAAGGGTGGATGAACACCTTGCTGGGGTCATCTGACCCCAGTACTCTTTCCTGCCATGGCAGGGGGTC
Source organism: Crocodylus porosus (assembly GCF_001723895.1). Taxonomy (NCBI): domain Eukaryota; kingdom Metazoa; phylum Chordata; order Crocodylia; family Crocodylidae; genus Crocodylus; species Crocodylus porosus. Next base: position 219,515,242 of record NW_017728886.1, on the reverse strand, counting down.
AGACTAGATGATCTACTCAGGTCCCTTCTGACCCTAGAAACTATGAAAATAGGGATGCCATCCAGGGAATTCACTCAGTAAGGAAACCTCTATTGCTGTCTTCAAGATCTGTTCACCTTAGTATTACCCTGACCACGCTAGCCTCCTCTTTTCCATTAAGTTTTCTTCAATGGATGATTCCCCTTACCACCATTCTGTTTAAGAACATGTTTAATATCTCTCAAGCATCTATGATTTGATTTGATTTTTAATACTTCAGCGTATTTTGGCTGTTCTACCCGGTGTGCTTTCAAAATGAATCATGTTAGTAGAAAAGGATGCAGTGTTTTTATTGTGAGTTTCATGATATATCATGTTTTTCTTTATTCCTGAACTCGTGACTATGTGAGAATCTCTTTTTAGCATTCTTTTTTTTTTTAAATAAGAGTTCTTCCCTTTGTGATTGAGGAGTTTAGAAACATAACATGACATGAATTTCAAGTATATTACTTTCAAATCTCATAATTTTAAGATAAGACTATGATTTTTATGGGTCTGACATGTTTTTGAATGTTTGGAGATGGCATTGTGGAAAACGGATCAAGCTGAATTGTAGTTACTTGGCCACACATCTAACTGGCTGCAGTTTCCTTGAGCTATGGAGTTAGGACTATCAAAGGGAAAAGTCAAAAGACTGCTATCGCTTAGGAATGCTAATTAGCGCATCTGCAGCTAAGTGAATGCAGCCTTTTTGCTTCCAAGTCAACCTATGTGGAGTGGGACAAAGTATTTGAAGGTACTGGACAGAGGAAGTTTGCCATGTAGATATGTCCCAAAAAAGTAGGATGTGATTTAAGTGCGGGGGGAGGGAGTAAGGGATTTAAATGCTCCAAATTTATGGAAACTGGGTAGGTATTGTGTGTCCAGGCCCTTGGACTCTTTCACAAACTGTACATTTAGGGCTTAAATAGCATACTTATTGTATCATTTAAAAAAATATACTGGCTTTAATATATACATATAGTGCTAAAAATCAGTTTTATTCAAATGGCTCCTTATGCTCCTTTATGCCAACTTTCTATAAATACAAAGCAAGATATTCTCTTGTCTTGCAGAGTAAGGAGTAAGAGGTTTAAGAGCTTTAACCTTTCCTCTGTATTGCAGGACACAATACAGGGAGTGACAGATTCCATGAAACTGTGAGTCTTTCTCCCATGCACATGGCAGTGGTGAAAGGGATTTGGGAAAAGGGTAAGCTCTTCCACCTCTTACTTCAGTGAACCACCCAGTGAGGTGAGCCTGGTGGGGCAGGACAAGGAATCATCTACTAGCAGTCATTGTGCCTGCTTGCATATGTCAACAAATGACTTTCAGGAACTTTCTATGGGCTATGTTGTGTAACAATAACAGTCTTTCCTGACTGCAAGGCAGGGAGCAATTTAGGACCCAGTCCAGTTCCTGGTCTGCTCCTGAAGAATGCTTCATCAATTCCCCTTGAGCAGGGTAGACTTCATGGGGAGTTTAACACATGAAAGCAGAGAAATAAGCAATGTAAATGCCATTTATTAGATTTTAATTTAGCAAATGTTATCTATTAAATATCCCTTTTCTGAATCTGGTAGATGAATAATGACCCATTAGTGATCTTGATATTTCTGATTCTATCTTTACATCAGTGATTCTCAGTTGGGGTGCTGTGGCACCCTGGGGTGCCTTGAGATTCTTTCAAGGGTGATGCAGGGTACCATACAATGTTAGCATGGTTACGTGAGCCCATATGATTCACAAGATAAACTTAGAGATTTCAAATAGGAATCCACAGTGCTAAATACATTCTGACCTACTGTGGTCTTTCTGAGTTCTTTGCAACAGAAAAATTGCTCTATTGTTCTGACGTAGTCAACAAATCAGTAAAACTGAAGTTGGCATTTTTAAGGGGTGCCTTGAATCTAACAAAGGGTTCCTTGAGTCTAAAACAGTTGAGATCCACTGCTTCGATCAGTCAGTTAATCTCCTGAGATATTGTAAAATGTGAAAGGACAGAGACTAGAACACTGCCACTCTTCATGGTCAAAAAAGTCCACTCCCTTCCCCATCTCTCTCCTATCTAGCCTTTCATGAATCAGTTAGCCTTCCAGGATGAATTCTATTTATTGGACCTGAATCCAATTACATTTTCTGCTTTGTAAAAAGCTGCTAGGGATAAAGAGAAGAGATAAGATTAGATGAAACATGAAATGTAAGATACACAAGGTTCATATCACTCTGGTCTCCTATAACTGTATTAACATTGATTTCTCTTGGATTTCATTGACAAGAGCACTTTGTTACATTCTGAAGGTTAACTTTGTTTATATTGACTTTGATGTTCTGGGGCTTTTTGCTTTGTAATAGAAATACTATCATTCTGAGAGCTATGCTATTCTTCTGAATACCAAACTGACAGTCATCTTTTGACTGGTAAATCTGTTGTAATCCCGAAAACTGCTGCTTCCTATTTCCCAAGTGAATCATGGATTATGTAATCATAATTGTAATTGATTTCTGATGGATTTGAACACAGCAGAGACTTACATAAAGGTTGTAGATATGTATACTACATTTGGCCCATATTTTGTTTTCTTGGTCTTTTAACACATTATCCTAGGTAACTCACAATTTTGTTTAAAAATAATCCTCATTAATATTAAAGAGCTATGGCCTTATTGTGGATAATTTGATAGTATCTGAAGGTGTTCTAGTGCTGCAATGAGAACATAAGAGACTTTCTGTCCCCAAAATATTACTTTCTTAAGTGATGGTCTTGACAGATAAGTGAGGCCACACTTAACAGTCTTTAGGAATGAAGAGGCAGGGAAAGCATATGACTTACAGAAATAAGATCTTGCAGTTTTTCTGCCTTTTCTTTGGTGTTTGAAACGTGTTGTATAAAGGATAATGTCCCTTGTCATCTTTGAGATTGTGGGAAATAGAATGTGTGGTTGGGTATGCAACAGTGTTTTAACAGCCACAAACCTTCCAAAAGCCCATTTGGTTGCTGGGAACCATCACAGAATATTGTGGGTGGTCTTTGAAGATCACCTACTGTATTTCGGTGGATATCCTGCTCCAGGGGAATGGGTTCTTGGAATAAAAGATTCTCCAATATAAATACCTCCAATTGAGAAGCTGGGTGGTAACAGCAGTTTTGAGAATTTGGGTGTGATATGTTCACTTGGGGGTTTTATGTGATAATGTACTCATTTTTGCAGACAGTGGGCTTGTCTACACATGCTGATTTAAGGTGCTTTAGCCATCTTTAAGGCACATTAAGAGTGCAGGTCTACTCATGTGACATGTCTTAATGCATCTTTGAAAATGCACTTTTAAAAATAGTGATTTTAGGCTAATCATGTTTAAATTTGATACCTACATAAAGCAGGTGTCATATTTAGGTTTGAATAATTAAGGTACCTTAAGGGATGTATAGACACTTTAAAGCATTTTAATGCTGTGTATGTTGACGGAGTGGGCTGGAACTAAGCCCGTGGGCCCTGTGCTGCCGCCGGGCTCCAAGAAAAAGCAACAAGTGCTGTTTTCCAAGGCGCAGATGCTGGAGCTGGAGTGGTGGTTCTAGCACCAGTGGTACCTGTTGATGTGCCAATTGATGACTGCACACAGGGGCACAACCCCCCACAAACCTCCTCCCCCTCAAAAAAACAACCCAAGCCCCAGCATGCACATGGGCAGGCTGGGGAGCAGCAGCATGTGGCAGCTTCATGTTCTCCCTGCATTGTGCAGTGAGTAGAGAAACTTTGCCATGCCAGCAGAGGCAGGGGCAAGGGCAGTCAGGCATTGTGCCCCCACACTGCTGCTGGAACTGCTGCTCCAGCTCCAGTGTTTGCACCTTGGAGAACAGCACCCACCACTTCTTCTTGGCGGTGCCCGGTAGCAGCACAGGGCACTGCAGGCTCAGCCCAGATTCTTCATTGCATTGGGCTTCTTTGTGCTGTGCCATTAGTGTACATCAGTTTTAAACCAGCATAATATCTGAGCCCAGAAAACCCACTTGGAGCCATGTACAACTAGATGTCAGACTACTTAAAGGATTCACAATGATTTCTCTTTTTTGCATTTGCAATGAGCAGGAACAAATGTATGCATATACAATTTTCAGTATGCACCATTTGAGGTAAGCAGCAATCTGACTGGAAATTTACCCTCAATTTGCAAAATACTTTGTGATTGTTTCCAAGTGTATTCTTACCAAAATGACTTGCTTTATATGCTGTTTGCGCGATTGGTACTGAAAGTGTATAAGTAGGATTCACCTACTTATGCTCATTTTCTGCTGTCCAGGAAGATGTGAAGTTACTATCTTATATTAATTTTCTTTTGCATAGTTTTGATTGGTGAAGCTAAGAAAAAAAAATCTGTTTCTAGTATCTTGGTTGTTATGATCACTCTGAAATAGGTTACAGGTTTTATTTTGTTGAGCTTATACAACCACCTTGTTAAAATGAAATTTTAATGGTGGTTTTTCTCTTCCCTGAAAAAATAAATTCTTCTCGTGGTGGGTCAGGATATGTTTGAGAACAGAAAAGCATGCATTGCCTATGCTTTGCGTCAAAGTTGCTATTATTAAAAAGCAATTGAGAGCTGAAATATTACAACTGTTGCACCTGATCAGAACCCCTAGATGTGTGTATGGTGAAAAACCACATATTAATCTCCCTCCTGCATGGAAGAAGAACTTTGATGCCTAAACAGCATGGTCTTTGAATTGAACCTGTAAAGGCTTCAGCATTGTGCATACTACAAAGAAATGGAGAAGAAACCTGTGGTGCTGCAGATGATAATGGCTGGGGGTAGTTTTAAAAGGACCCGCAGTAGGTTAATGCATCTTCTCCCCAGCACTGCAGTACTGAAGCAATACAGATGGTACTGAAACAGTCTGTATTACCTCTCTGCATTCTCCTTCCTTCTCAGAAGCCAGCACAACACAGACAGCCCCTAATGTACTAACATAACTCAAATTGTTTTTTAAGTTCTGGAATTTTAGCCCTGCATCGGTGCTTTTCAACCTATTTTGGTCCACAGGATAGGAAAATTATATAGTCCTGCACTCCGTCATGTTACACTCTCTTGGGATTATCAAAGATTGTAGGATTTGGAAGATGGGACTGATTCTATGCATTGGATGCCTTCTGCTGGTAGACTGATGATTTTGGAGCTTCTGCCTGTGAAGCACTTAATTTGAGGAACTGGTACTACATGATGTATGTATATGGGATGGGAGGACAGAAAAAAAAATAGATGAGCTGTATACTTGGTGGAAAGAAGTACAAGATCAGCTGAAGCAGCAGTACGAGAAGGTTGTGAACATTAATCTCCTGCTGGCTTCCTTTCATACATAAGAGGCCCAGCATGTTTGTCACTCTGAGCTGAAGAGTGCAAACTCATTAGTGCCCAACTGCAACTCAACTCTTGAGTTGCATCCCACAAAATAAATGCAGCTAAATTAGCAGAATAGCTTCCATTAAGGTTTTGAACTGCAGCAGTTGTATGCTGTCTAGGAAACCAGCCAGGCCCCACAGTTTCCTAGGAGCAAAGCTGTTGGACCTTATTCTCAACTGCTCTGTATGTTGAGTAGCTATTTGACACCCATGCGAAGTGAGAGCAAAAGAGAAGTAAATTGGTGGCCTACATGACCTGGTGAATGACAGTGTTTTGCATTCACTTTGCTCCAGTGTTAATAACAATGAAAACTTCAAGGCAGTAAGAAAATCTGACTGATAGAATCTACCTCTGACGAAAGGAGTATTGGAAAATGGTGGCAGAGGAAAAGCAGTAGCTCCTTGGTGTCTCATCAATAGGGAAATCCTCCAGGGTGGAGCTGTATTTGGAAAGAACATGAATGAGCACCACAGCCCAAAGCATATACTCCCTTTTTATGGGCCTCACATGGGGCAGCTAGCTTGCATAAGCCAGTATGGTCTGTTAGAGTTAAGTTCTTCTCCATGCTGAACCAGGTACAGGGGAGGAAAATAAGGCTTCTGCAAATCTCAGTCAGCCATACTGTATTAGGCTCATTATGTCAAAGAGCTTCCAATGTAAGTGAAAAAGGACATTCAAAACATGGGAGGATAACCAGACACATGAAGTGGCTTGCTAAGTTCATGAAATGAGACAGTAGCAAAGATGGATATGCAACTGAGGTTTTCCATCTTCCAGTCTATTCCTGCTCCACTGAAGTTTTTACAGTACTGTAAAATGGTATAGTTTCTGGCTGGCAAAATCCACTACATAATGATGCTAATAAAAATTCAAGTAAAGGTAAAATATAGTTGTAATTGCCTATCTAATGAACCCATTCTGATTAAAACAATGTTGCCATTTGGCATTAAACATTGCTTTGGTTTCTGGGAACTGGAAGATTTTATATTGGGTATTGATGGTGTAAGACAGGTCAGACAACTGATTGCCTCAAACTTGACTCAGAATTTCTTTTGCTCTTCAGATGTATAACTTAATCTAGGCCTTGTATTTGGGAATGGTTATATTTTGTTCATTTAATTTTTGATACTTAAGGGTTTTGCATTGGCTTTCATGTGGTATCACTCTGGCAGCTTAATGTAAGCTAGATTGACTTTTCCTGATGTTGCATCACTTGATATTGCATCATTTCATCTTGAAATGATGTAATATTTCATGTTGAATAGTGCAGTGCTTTGACTAGACAATAGTGATATAATTCTGATGGAATGGTAGTTTGCAATTATAATCTGGATTCTAAAGACTTGTGCTATCTTTTGTTTCTTCTTGACATAATAGTGTCTTTTAACTAGTCTTGCTAATATTTTCTTTCATTTTGGTACCATTACCAAAATTTATATTAAAATTACTATTGAATCACCATACCAGCTGTTTGGAATTTTTTAGTAGAGCATATTGGTAGCATTACAACAAGTGTGAAATATAACCATCTTTCTATTGTTAATTTGCACAGCACTTATATCAGTTGCCTTTGAGGTGGTATTGTAGTACAGATAATGAATAACAAATAATAATATCATTCTTGCTAAATTGCTGTTTTTAACCTGTAGAGCCAGATATTCTACTTGTATGAATCAGCATGGCTCAGATAGCGTCATTTGATCAAGATATATCAATTTACATTAGTTAAGAGTCTAACCATATATATTTTTGTCTGGATCAGAAACAAAGTCCATATAATTATTTTAGTTGATAAATAACTCTATTACTTATAAATATAATGGATGGGATAATTACATTTCTTCCTAGCTGATCTGTTTCTTATAACTAGAAGTGATGTTGTAATGATTTCTTAACTATTTTTCTTTATAATTAGAATAGGTGTTTTAAACACACACATTACATCTCCTGTTTTGCAAGCACATTGAACATTTATGCTAGTTTACATGGTCATTTATGCTGGCTTAAATTTACTGTGCAGTAAGCAGGACTAGGCAGGTGTCTACACGTGCACGTATTAAAATGCATTAATGCTGTGTGTGGGCTGATTTGGAACTAAAATTAATCCCAAGTCAGTCCCCACACATGGCGTTAATGAGTTTACTGCACAGTAGTGTGTCTAAACATGAGTTACTGTACAGTAACTAATCGGGTGTAAATTTCATACCTGCATGATACAGGTATCAAATTTATACTCAAGCTGGCGTAATTCACTATATTTACTGTGCAGTGCAGGTGTGCATGTGTAGATGTGTGCCCATACTTCACAGTTCTTTTGATTACTGCATAGTAAATGCACATGAGTAGATGCACCCATTGTAAAATATCCTATATTTTATAGTATCCTAGATAGCTTTACAATGATTTCAAAACTGTGCTTTGAAGCTCTCAGTGCAAATTGTATCATGAAAATAGGAGCTCCAAATGACCTGCTAAATACAGTTAAAAGGTATATTTCTTCATTTATTTTAGATAGACATAACACAGAGTGCAATTAGATAATATAACTTCCAATAATGTGTGTAATTAATGAAATTATAAATTGCAGCAGGACAGGCTCTTGAGTTTTATTTTTCAGTAATCAGATGTCTTCAGTACTTCCTAAGTTATTTCAGCATGTGCCAAACCTATTGCTATTATTCACACATAATAATTACCTTGAGAATCCATTTCAGAGAGTACACTGTGGTAAGAGTAACCTAGATACATCAGCTAAAAAATTTTAATATTTTACTGGATCATAAAAAAGTATAGGTTCCAGTGAAGGTTTTGGTTATTTTTCAGAAAATTATTTGCATGTTATGAAACAATATTGGCTAGTATAATTTTGAATATGAAACATACTTTATCACAAAGTTAAATATGTGTTATTAATACCTTTTTGTACAACACAATTGCTACCCTTGGATTGGAAGTAACCGCAGATTGGAAGCAACACAATAGATCTAAAACATCTCATTTTTTTTTGGATTGGAATGGAATTTGGATTTTGTAATCCATTTTAAACAAAAGATGTCTCATCAGTTTGGGAGGAAAGGTTTTATCTGGATTTTGTACTCCTTTGCACATATCATAAGGAAGCAGCATATCTAAGCAATAAAGGTTCCCAGGTGCTACTCAAATGAAAATAATGAAGTAATAATATGTATTAAAATTATGTTAATTAATACATGCATTTTATTGTGTATGCTAGCACAAAACAAATTGCACATCACAGCAGATTGTAGAGCTTGCTAAAAGCTATAATCTAGTCATTATTTTGGCCTGGTCTACATACAATGTTTGTACTGGCATGTAACTATTGGTTGGAAATGTGATTTATTTGCTTATTTTGACCAAACAGTCATACTGATGAAAATCCTATTGATGTACACCAACATACTGATAGAAGGTATCATATACCAGTATTACTTATTTTTCTTCTTTTTTTATGAATAACTCTACTGGTATATATACATTTTTTTCCCACTTCAACTGTTCTCACTGTTATAGGAAAAGGTTTTCTTCAGTTAAAACAGTATAACTTTTGTGCATGTACAAGTTTAGTTCTTGATTCAGTAAGTGGTACACATTCAAGGGTGTGAAATTTAAAAGTTCTTGAGGTCAGCTCCAGGTGTACAAAATCGATTCTTACAAAAGGAGTCTCTGGGGGCAAAATGCAAGGGGCAAACCTATCAGGGAAGAGATCTTAATTTCTACCTCATTTTTCCAATTTGCAAATTGGCTAGCAAGCAGTAATTTCAGTGTACAACAGGTTCACAGTGGGGATGTATTTACAGAGGATTTAAGAATGTCAGATCATTTTGAACACAACTACTCAGACTTTGTTTTCAAACATCACACCTCAGAGAGGCTATCAAGACAAAGAATGACATTTTGGCTATGTTAAAGTAAATTGAAAAAATCCCTTTGGCTTTAATGAAGCCAAGATTTCAGCCAAGGTACTAGCCCATGGATAAGAGACATTTTTTTTTTTTGTTAGTCCTGTCTGGTCCTAAAATGCTAAAACCACGATTGAAGTCAGAAAATACTTATCTAAGACTGTGATTAATTCATTGTGTGGTCGTATACATTTTTAACTAGTAATGCTTAAAAAGAAGCATCTACAGATCAGAATGGAAACTTATCCTCGGGTAACACCACATTTCCAAAAAGGTCTGGAAAGTAAATTCAGTTTATAAAGGTTGGCATCCATCAGTGAACATCGTAAAACCAATGTACACCAACATACAGGAATATGACTGTATTATCTGCTAAAATGAAGCTAGGATCAAGAAATAACACTGGCACTTTTACTTTCAAGAGACAGGTTCTGGTCTTTTTGGTAGAAAGTGAGTGAAGCTTATGTTACCTAGTATAGAAAATGTTCTTTGCTCTGTTGAGGAGTTTCCTCACAAATAAGGAAGGTGTTTGGTATTAAGAACAAAGGCTGAGCTTTATTTTTCAAAAGAAGGCATGTCTGTCTATTTCATAGAAAATTAGGGTTGGACGGGACCTCAGGCAGTCATCTAGTCCAGAGGTTCCCAAGGATTGGCTACCAGGTCATGGCATGAGACCCCACTCAGACCTCTGGTCTGTCTGCCCAGGTGAATAGCTTCCAGGGCATGAGGGGTTAAAGTTGGGGGGTGGGGCAGCCCTGGGAGGATGGCAGCCAGCTCTGTGTGCCCTGTCCCACTCTTGTGCCAGTCCACAGGAAAAAAAACCTTGGGAACCAATGATTTAGTCAACCCCCTGCTTAAAGCAGGACTATCCCCAACTAGATCATACCAGCCAGGGTTTTATTGAGCCAGGTCTTAAAAACCTTTAAGGATGAAGATCCCATCATCTCTCTAGGTAACCTGTTCCAGTGCCTCACCACCCTCCTAGTGAGAACGTTTTTTCTAATATCCAGCCTAAACCTCCCTTGCTGCAACTTGAGACCATTCTGTCATCTGTCACCACTGTCAGCAGTCTACCTCCATCCCCTCTGGAACTCCCTTTCAGGTAGTTAAAGACTGCTATTAAATCCTCCTTCAATCTTCTCTTCTGCAGACTAAATAAACCCAGTTCCCATCCAGATTTGTGGAAGACACCAAGCTGGGAGGCACACTAGATATGCTGGAGGGTAGGGTTTAGGTCACTGTGAATCCTACCAAACTGGAGGATTGGGCCAAAAGGAATCTCATGAGGTTCAATAAAGATGAGTGCCCCAGTCACTCAGAAGTCATGTGTCCCAGTCCCCAAACCATTTTTGTTGCCCTCTGCTGGACTGTCTCCAACTTGTCCATATCCTCTATATAGTGTGGGGCCCAAAACTGGACATAGTACTCCAGATGTGTGTGGCCTAACCAGTGCAGAATAGAGCAGAATAATTACTTCTCTTCATCTGCTGACAATCCTCCTACCAACGCAGCCTGGTATGCTGTTAGCCTCCTTGACAACAAGCGCACACTGCTGACTCGTATCCATCTTATTGTCTATTGTAACCCCTAGGTCCTTTTCTGCAGAGCTACTGCTTAGCTAGTCAGTCCCCAGGCTGTAGTGGTGTATGGGATCTGTCTTCTGTCCTAAGTGCAGGATTTTGCTCTCATCTGTATTGAACCTCATGAGATTCCTTTTGGTCCAGTTCTCCAATTCGTCTAGGTCACTCTGAGTCTTAGCCCTACCTTCCAGCATGTCTACTATACTTCTCAGCTTGGTGTCATCCAAAAATTTGGTCAGGGTGCAATCTATCCCATCTTCTAGATCATTAATGAACTATTAAACAAAACTGGTGCCAGGCCTGACCCCTGGGGCACTCCACTTGATATTGGCTGCCAACTAGACATTGAACCATTGGTTACTACCTGTTGAGCCTGACAATCCAGCTAGTTTTCTCTCCACTTTAGTCCATTCATCCAAACCATACTTCCTCAGCTTGCTTGCAAGAATGCTGTAGGAGATGGTATCAAAAGCCTTGCTAAAGTCAAGGTATATTATATCCATTGGTTTTCCTGCATCCACAGAGCCATTCATCCCATCATAGAAGGCAATCTGGTTGGTCAGGCATGACTTGTCCTTGGTGAATCTATTCTGCCTATTCCTAATCACCTTCTTCTACTCCAAGTGCTTAGAAATTGATTATTTGAGGACTTGCTTCCTGATTTTTCTGGGGACTGAGGTGAGGCTGACTAGGCTGTAGTTCCCTGGAGCCTACTTCTTCCCTTTCTTAAAGATGGGCACTATATTTGCCCTTTTCCAGTTGTCTGGGAGCTCTCCTGATTGCCATGAATTTTCAAAGATAATGGCAAGAGGCTCTGCAATCACGTCAGCCAACTCCCACAGCACCCTTGGGTGCCTCCTATCCAGCCCCATGGACTTGTACATGTTAAGCTTTTCTAAATAGTCCCTAACCTGTTCTTCAACACTGAGAGATGCTTACCTTCTCTCTAAGATGTGCTGCCCAGTGTAGTAGTCTGGGGGCTGACCGTGCCTGTGAAGACCAAGGTAAAATAGGCATTGAGTACTTCAGCCTTTTCCTCATCATCTGTCATTAGGTTGCCTCCCTTTTCAGTAAGGGACCCACACTTTCTCTGACTTGCCTCTTGTTGCTAACATACTTGTAGTTAGACCAGTCCCTTTGCTTTGAAAGATGCCGTGAAAGAGCAACCTAAAAAGAGCTGGAAAAGGAAGTAATAATTTCCCAGGTTTTTCAACAAGCAGTGGACTGTAACTCTTCAGAGTGTCCTGACTAGTCAGATATGAATTTTTCAGGATTATAAAGTGAAAATCCATCTCTTCATAGATGTATATCAATGGCATGTTTCCAGAATTAAATATTTTGGTATGTTAACGATTTTCTTCCCAGTGCTAAGGGGAGTAGGTTGCAAGGGAGTAGTTTTTGTACTGTAGAGCAAAAGACTCAATAGATGGTCTGGTCTTACCTAGTACTATACAGTGCACCAAAGAGTAGTCACATTACACAGAAATTGGGGCATCATCAGTGAAGCTGCAGGCATTTTGCTACCTCCATTAATCATGTTTGTTGTATAAAAAAAATTTATTGTCAGGTTGAAAAACAAATCAGTGGCAAAAACAGCTAAGAACTGAGGACTTTTGAGTGCTTTAAATTAATGAAAGACTTTTTTGGAACATTATAATGCAGACTTACTTTTGAGGTTGCCTAAACATGTCCAAGCACCTAAGTGTCATTGCTTGTGAAATGACATATGCCCCATAGATGAAAATATTTACAAAGGATATTGTAATAGGGCCATTTTTATTTCCATTAGAAGGGAAAATGGCAGGTCCTTTAAAGAGAATAAGACAGGCTGGAGGCCTAAGAGAAATAAGCTCCTAAGTGAAATATAAGGGAAACGACCCAACAATGAGGGGGTAGAAAGGCTCTGACCTGGGAGACGGGTAGAGTTCCTGCTGGAGCACTGACTGTTGGTAAGCCTATGGAAAAAACTGAGTGAAACTTAACAGGCCAAAAGGAAAGCCAGCTTGGTTTAGGGCCTATCCAGAAGGATTAAGAAGCATAAAGAGGAGGGGATTGGACTAGAGAAAGAGAACTAGACGACTTAGTAGGCAGGAATAAATCCAACACACAGACAACAAGAATGAAGGAACACTAGGCAGAAAGGCCAAACAAAGGAAGTGGAATACTGGGAGATGCAGTAAAACCTCAGACTGTTGACTAGACTTTCTCTTCATGGACCTGGCCACTGAATATGCAGAGGCATAGGTTAGGGTTGAGAGGTACAGGGAGCATGGATGGTATCACACCCAGAGTAGGGAGATAGTATGAGTGGCTACAGATGTAAAGAGAATCATTGTAAAAGTTCTGAGAGTTGGCCAATAATGTATTTGCTAAAAATGAACTAGGAGTGAATAAAGGCTCCTGTGGATCAGATTATTTTAAGTCAGCTGGCATAGTCTTTATTGACCAGTCTAAAATGACAGCTGGTTTTGGAAATATTGCAAAGCGAGGGTCTGATCTTCAGCTCATTTATATCATCTTGTTACTGGAAAAAACCCTTGAGTTTCTACTGGAAGCAGAGCATGCAGCTATTGGAGTGAATATATTAGCCAGAATTTGGCACATTTAGAAACAGAAACCAACCTGAAAATAAACCCAAACAAAAATCTAGATAGTTTTATTTGATTGTTGAACATTTTTTATTTTATATTTTAATTTGTTTAGTAAAGCTTCCAGTTTCAGAGTATTGGGAATCAGATAATGTTGAGTCCTGCCATAAGATGGGTCAAGACCCTTAACACATGGCAGCCAAATGGCCTGGAAAAAAAGACGCGTGTCACATTTCACCTCTCCTGTGAGTCACACCTCATGACCTGAAGGGAAAACCCTAGATCTGGATCAAATGTAGCCACCTAAATCTTTCATTACCAAGGACAACCAGGCAAAAAAATGTAGGTAATGGTTTGAAGGCTTCCAAATTTTCTTCAATACCACTGCTTTTCCAGAACAGGGTGAAATATTCAGCCTCTATTACAGTGGAGAGGGAATACAGTGTAGTTATGGTACAGTAATTCAGTTTTGGTTGCTTTCCATAGAGATGAGAGCCAAAAAGAGCAAGCCCATCTATCAGAGACAGCTTATGCTCTGTAGCATTCTTACAACATGAAGTACAGGCAGTCCTTGACTTATAACGTTTTGAGTTACAACATTTTGCACTTACAACATTTATAAATTGACACCGTTTCAACTTTCTGACATTAGTTTCAACTTCACAGCGCTTGATCCACAAGTTTGCTGTGTTGCTACATCTGTTCAAACTTCCTTGCCCACTTTCTTTATGAAAGCTGACAAGACTCCAGATAAACCTGCAGCCAAGACTCCTGAGAAGACTTGAGCCAAGAACACTTCAAAAAGTCCAACAAAGAGCCTTTCAAAAAGTCCAGGAAAGTCACCTCAAAGAAGTCCTTCCAGATCAACATGATTGCTATTTACAATATAAATACATTCATGTAGCTATAATACTCATTTATAATTTATTGAGTACAAAATTCTAGGTTATTTCTGGTGAAAATAGGGTACCAGGCCTTGGTTCAGGAATGAATCCCCCATTTATAACATTGTTTCCTATGGGAAAATTTGTTCCGAGTTACAATGTTTCACCTTAAGATTTGTGTTGTAAGTCTGAGGACTGCCTGTATCTTCATTCCTATTGATGTGAACTATAGTAGGTCTCAGGTTATCTGTTTTGATGCTGAGTTATGTTAGATGTCATTTCTAATTCAGTTTTTAATGGGTGAAATTCTGATGCTACTTAAGTCCATTACAGAATTCCTTGTGATTATCCTGGGTTCAGATTTTCATTCTATATTTAATCAAAACTTATTTGCATTGCTTTCTATTGTACTTTCTAATGTGATATCTAGGACCATTCTTCATGGTAGTGTCATCACATGGTTTCAGATTTATCAACTGGATTTAAAACTTAAGTAATTGTATAGTTATCATTAATAATTACCTGATTTATGTTTCTATTAATGAGCTCTCCCAGCTCCCTATAAATGGATTGAAGTATTTAATTGTCTTCCTTAAGAAAATAATGGTAGCATTTAATAATATAGTTCTAGAATGTATCACAGATAAACATTGTAATAAGAAAAAGAATATAAACATTATTGTATTCTTTAACAAGAAGATATGGAAATTTCAGGGGAACAAAAATGTATCTCCCCTCATGACAAGGTCTTATGTGGATCTTTATTTTCTGGTGGAGCAAACAAACTGGTGTATTACTCAAAATTGACTAAATTCACCTGAAGAAAAGTAACTACTGTTGAGATGGCTTCAGGTGTACCTTTACTGTAATAAAACTAGAGCAAAGGAAACTGGTTGGAGGTAGCTTTTCTCAGTATTAGTAACTTTGATATGATTTGCATAATATAACTGCAATGACTTTGTGCACATGTAAAATAAATTCATAAAGGCACAAATTGCAACAATGCAGGCGTACTGTTTAGACATGGTGCCTATTCTTGAGCTAAGCTTTTGTGTGTGCATGGTCTTGCCTGTGCCCCACCCTGCCACCTCTCTCTCTCAATTCCCTTCTTCAAAGCATCTGTCATAGCTTTAGTTCCTCCCCCTGCTTCCCAATTTTACACTGGGGGAAAAAGTTTTAATTTAAATTTTAAAATGAAACTATTCAGATGGCTTTGTTAGCGAGAATTTTACCCTGCTTTAGTCATCTTTGCAACACAGCATACAATGCATATTTAAAATATATTTGCAAATGATTTATTGCTTCCTGTAGGTGGATAGACTTGCAGAACAATGTGTGCTGGTACAAACCCAGGATCAGCATACTTATCAATAGCTAGCATGACAGTAGCTTCTTTTTGCATATTTCAGCTAGTGGCCTTATTCAACACTGGGTTTCAGCTTGTATCTCACATTTTCCAGCACTGCATAAAAATATTATGAATTACTAATGACTGACCTTCCAGTCATGATTAAAAGGTCTCATGTTAAGAACAATTCTTCATTACTACATCTTTGCCATTTTCAAAATACCAAAGCTGAGCCAATTTTGTAGACCTGCTACAGAGTCCTTGATACAAGGCTAAGTGAACGGAACCAGACCTCAGCTCATATAAATCAATATTGTTCCCTTACAGTTTATGTCACCTGAAACTATGTTCCAAGCATTAATTAATTTTATTAATATACTTTAAATATTATCATTAATAACCCTGTTTATATTTTTCACAGACTGTTAATATATATTTTTTCTGACATCACATCAGAAAATATGGATTCTGTAGGTTCCTCAGCATTTTTGTGTGATTGGACTCTATTGCTTCTAACCTTGCTAAATTATAATAATTCAGGCTGGAATTTTCCATGTTGGCCGTCTGCTTCAAGATAATTCTTTTTCTTTTTCTTTTTGAGAGCATAAACATGCTTCAGAGGTTTCTGAGACCAAAACTTAGGGAAAATATGATGTTTTGCCCATGCTACAATTTTTTTTCCAGTTGTTTAACTGAGAGGCTAGCATCACCAAGCTCTAGCTTGAAATTTGGCAAGGATGTAGGCAGCCTTTTATCAGTTATTGTGAAAATCTACCCAAATTTAGTTAAGTGATAAGCTCAAAAGTCACACATGTTTAGGAGAGACATATCAGAATTAAGCAACTAAAGTCTATGAAGATTCTGTCTACAATGTGCATGCTCCACTGCAGGATTGGGTGGGCTAGGGATGACATTTCCTGCATGGCCTCTCTTTGCAACTGTGGAGCAAATATAGTAACTGAGAGCTCAGAGACTTTCAGAATGGCGTATGCCACTACAAACTGAGTATAAGCAAACTATCATTAGCCATCATGGCAACAGCCTCCTTCTGTGCCCTCTCTTCTTCCTATTATGACACCTAGCTAGCTTTGAGAAGGCTTTGGAACCTTCCTGCCTGACATGTAGAGGGGCAGGAGCTGACTCTAGGGTTGTAAATAAAGCAGCGTGAGACAAAAGCATCCATAGATTGGAACTGAAATCTGGTAAAGGGGAAAGATGGGGTGCAGTAAGAGAAACCGGGGCATGGGAAAGACTGACAGCCGACTGAGGGGTGGCAGATTCAATCAGAACAATAACAAGTTGGAGACAGAGACTGACTGACCAACTAGATGGAGACAGGGAAACCTGGTTAATGAAACCATGGAGGTAGACTGTGACTAAAAGGAGATAGAAAGGGAAAACTGGCAGCTGGATAGGGAGCATGGACCTGGCTATGGAAGGAGGCTACTAGGACTGAGATAATTGGGGGATAGGGAATGGTGGACTGGAATAGGCTGATAAGAAGTCACATTAGGGAATCACTCCTGTCATTAGGTCACACTCCCTTCTAGACCTGAATACAATTATTTTTCAATTTACTTTCCCAAAAACCTGGGAATTATATACATAAAACTAGATGAAACACCATCTCATGTAACATTATATTAATCAGACTTGTAGAATTATGGTAATTGTTTTGTGTGGTGTCTTATCCTGGGAATGGGACTGGGCATTCTATTTTTACTGTGCTATTCAAAATTTATATATATCGTAGCAATATTTGCATCTCTGTGCTGGAGAGGTTTGGGACTCTAAGCAATGTAATGCTAGATAAAGTTGTTCTGTGTACGCTTGGACCAGATATGTAGGTTAAAGAGTTTGTCCAGCATTTACAGTATCTCCTCCATGCTTGATATTAGAATATTTGCTTTTGAGACTTTCTACCACTAGAGGGTGAAATTTTCTACATTTTCAATACAGAGCAGTACACATTAATGTTCATCAAGTTCATTGCCTTGTCTCACTGAAATCTGACTAATGAATAAACATAATTTACCTTCACTAGAGAATAATTTAAAACTAATTAAATTCAGATTTAAATTCAAATAAGCATCTCATACTACTAATGTTCCTCACAAAAATAATTAAAATTATACTTATTGAATAGTCATTTTAGTAATACCTTCTTTTTCAGGACAAAGCCATTTGCTTGAGAATGTGTAGGCCTTCAATTAAATCCTGAAGAATCTTTTTTTAAACAATGAGTGTGAGTGGCAATTGCCTACTACCTATCTTTAAAAAAAGCACAGTAAGATTCTTGCTGCAAACTGTCAAGAACAATCTTGACAGCATTAAAAATCTCTGTAAAATTCTGTAAGCACAGGAAAAAGGGATCTCTTAGTTTAAAAATACCCTTTTGTGTTAAGACTAGTCAGAACAATATTTGGAATTACATACAGAGTCTTCTGCACAGCAGTTTAATAGTAGACTTTCAAGTGAAAGAGAGACTGTATTTTCTAGTGACTATGAAAATGAGTGCTGAATGCCAACAAACTTGCTTTTTATGTTTGCATGAAACTCTTGGGGGAACAAATACTTACAAAATAGCTACTTGTCATTTTTTAATGAGGACTAATAAAAAGGGTCACACAAGCAATAACATTAAATGTCTTTGAGAAATGATGGAGCTTGATTCATAGGTTACATTTTAAATTCCCATTGGGAAGCTTCTTTCATGTACACATTTAGAGAACTTCAAGGCTTGAATTCTTGTGGGGTAGAGACAACCACTGTCTATATATTCATGTACAATAGTGCCCTGATCTGGTTTAGGAATGTAAATGATGCTGTAATGGAAATCTCAATAATAACATAAGATGGTTATAGAAATTTTGTCAGAGGAAGAATAGCCAGAATATTGAATAATACATTGCTTAACATATTGCAAAGTAAGAATTTAGACTCATGTATCAGTAACACATTTTAAAAACTTATCTGTTAACCAGTGCTATCCTGAGGTTTATAAAGAGCACTGCGAGGAATCTGAATACAGGATTTACACCATTTTGGAAAAACAATTGTCATATGTTTTGTTCTGTTCATTGTGGTTTATGAAACTTTAATAACAACAGATGAACAAAAAAAAATCCATGTATTAAGAAAAGTCAGTTCATATCACAGCTATGAGGTAAGTGAATAGTACTATCTCTCTTTTATAGATGAGAAAAAATGAAGCGTCAGAAGATGCAATAAAAGACTTAGGCAGTTAAAAAGAAGGGAAAGAAAATGAGCATTTAAGTCGAAATGGTGACCATAGGAAACTCCACACAACTGCTGCCTGACTCTGGAGGTATCTGAAACTCCAGAGGCAATACATTTTGTGACTTAAAAATTGTTCAGACCTTACTGTTTGTCAGAATTTTCAGATACGCAAAAGTTCAAGTTCTGCATAGAAATGCATAAATGCAATTATTCCCTTTCCTCATCCTGAGGGAGCTAAAGCCCATATTTTCTATCTCCCAGGAGACCTGATGTCTAGTTTCTGCTCCCAGGACAGTTTCTGTATCCTATCTAATAACTGTTTCAATAGAAATACAGAACCAGTCTTGAAAGCTGAGACCATAATGGAGGTCTCCACCCTCTCAAGTGAGTACTCTGATCTCTAGTCTGAAGCACCATCTCGTGTTCTTCTTGGTTTAATGAATCTTCACTTCTTTACTTGTAAATTTTATTCACAAAGTCTAATGTTTTGTTTCTTCTATATACCAGTTTGATTGTATAACCTTCTAAATGTAGCTTAAATCTATCTTCACTTCTTAAAAGATACTATTGTTAGCATATTCTTGATGGGGAAGGAAAACATGGATGTGATAAAAAAGGAAACATCCACAAAGGAGGTTTGCATGTTGAGTTTTGCTCATACCTGCACATTATGTTCCAAGAGGGCAATGTTTTCAAAGACTGATATCTATAATCACTCTGCTGCATTTGTATTTAGGCCCCTAAATAAAAGACTTGATATTCAAAGATGCTAAGAAACTACAGCTTCTATTAACTTTTGTGGGAAACTGTGGGCTGCTGTGTTGTATGTCTCTAAAATGGGGTCTGGGTGTGTGGCATTTCAGATGTTAGCTACTGTCTACAGAGGAATTAACACTTCTTCTAAGATTAACATTGATTATATATTGAGTAGTTTTGGCAGAATCAAAGGAATACATAGTTACATAGCCTTAAGGCTCAGTTCTAGCTTCAGGTATTTGGTATGTATTGTAGTATATCTATCAAATTAGATAACTAGTTTTTGTGGTTCCATGCAGCACTACATTGATTCCAATGGACCAGGATCTGGTCTTTGGTTTGGAGAGTCTCAGATCCAAAGATGACACCTATGTAATCTATTTCATTGGTACTGCTATAAAAAAAATGTTCTTTATATTCATCTGCAACACCTAATGATAATAGCCATAGAATATTTTTGTCTTTATTACTTTATTTCAATGAGTGTAAATTTCTGAGATTACTTATCAAAGAAACAGCCTGTCAACACTGATTGGCAATACAATGCTTGTTCTTCCAGAAGTAATTGCTTTGGGAGGTGGAACTTCTGCAAAGGCCATTATGGAAAATACTGATGCCCAATGATTTAGGCAGAAAAGCAAAATACTCAACATGCATGGGGTCTTGAGGACCTCAGGGTCTCTATGTTCTTAATTCCACCTAGATCATGAGTCTTGGAACCCGTTTCAACACTCCTGATTCTAAAGGTGAATCTACCATTCACTTGCTTTGGCAAGTAATTTAGGTAAATAATTTTTACCTAGTGTTCACTAGAATTGCTTGCTTGCTTGACTTCATTTTAAGGTGCCTAATTTAAGACCTGCAGGGTCTGATTTCTTTCCCCGCTCCCCAGTTGTTGAACATCTGCAACTAGTATTGTCTTTGGAAATGTGAACAATCAACATCTTTCAAAATTAGGCCTGAGGTGAATTAAGTTGCGTAGGCAAAACCAAGGACACTCTGTCTGGGCTCAGTTCTCCCCTGGTTTATATGTTGTAATTTTGTTGATTCGAATGGGTTGAATAGGATGAATTGCAGGGCAAAGTTTCATGAATTTGGAAATGATACTTACCTGCACTGTGGGGTGTTGGGTTAACGTTAACTGGTTAATAGTTATGCAAATCTTTAAAGTTGTAAGTGCTATCCTAATACGCTAGTATGCATGTTTAGTTCAGCCTTTTTTTTTATATAGAAGATCTTTAATATTAATTCTGATAAATGGTATCATTTTCCAAATTTGGAGGACAGAACTAGTTTAGTATTTTAATTTTTAAAGAAATAAATATGAGCATTATCTTAGAAAAATACAGTGACTTGGCACTTTAACTACCTGTGTAGTCATTACTTCATAATAAAGAACATTGACATCAAGTACAATCTAGATAAATACAGTATTACATTGCATACAAAGAGAAGTTAATATAAAACTAGAATCTCTATTAATGGCTGATGAAAGTGCTTCCAAAATTGATATGAACAAATAAATGATTTGGAGACTGCAGTTTTGGTTGGCATGAAAGGTTGAGGAGATTCTTGTAGTGCATGAACACATTAGAAATGTCAACTTCCTGAATTTTATTTTCTTTGAATATTATATGACATCTTAATAAGCACGAGATGATTTAATAAATGAGAGAGGCTGTGAAAAAATGCTATGAGAGATTATAAAAAAGCAGTATTTATTCAACTCTATAAGTGGGTTTTAAAAAAATCATTGTAAATTAAAGTCTAATTAAAACAAAGACTTGCCTTCTTTTAAAACAGTCAAAATACTTAAAACTCTGAATGTCTTTTATAACATTTTTGAAACCACATCCCATTTTAAGTGATCAAAAATCTCATAGGATTTGGACGTCTTTCTTGTGCTAGAGTTCAACAACATTTGGACCATAGGACCTGCTTTTGCACCCTCTAGATTCAGACAAAATTTCTCTAGATTCTCTTTATTTATTTTCTATATTTGTGTTATTAATATTTAAAATTGTCCACAAGTACATTAATTGGACATTAATATTTAAACAAATTTTCAGTATTGGATTGTATTATTTTTATGAAGGATCACATGAAAATTGAGGAGGTTTGTATATTTAGCAATGGCATAAAAATGTGCCAGAACATATTTTTGTTCCCAGTTAACATAGTACTTAGTCACATATCTAACCCTAAACAAACAATAGTTGGGCCATTGATGTGAACAGAACTATTCATGAACTTAAAGTTAAGCAGATACGTAAGTGCTTTGCTGGATCAGGGCCACAGCTCTTAGTTATTAAAACATTATCCAACATAATTTAAATATTTGCATTAAATAACTATGCACTTATTTTTAGCAGCATGTATATAATTGTGTATTGGATTCTAATAGTAATGCAATGGTCAGTTATTGGAAAACATTTTTAACAGCTAACTCCTATTCATTGGGATGTAGCACCCAACTGTGGGCCTGTAAACCAGGTTGTTTTTTTTTTTTTTCAAATGGATGAAGAGTTCTGAAACACTGTTATCAATGTGTAATATGCAGGTGAGCTAAGGTACGACTGGTTGAGCTTCTTTGATGTCACAGTCCTGACCAACCTTCACTCTTCCAGTGCTCTTTAGCTATTTTGGAATTGAACTGGAGCAATATTTAAGGTATTATTCACACTTTTCCAGTATGTTTCTAGTAGAAAAAATTGCAGAAAGAATACACATGCAAGAGCGCTAATAGCAAAAGATGCTTCCTCTGGCTGAAGAAAGGTGTTTGTACCCAAAAGCTTGCAAAGATAATTTTTTCCAACTATTTTAGTTGGTCTTATAAAAGATATCAGATTTACCCAAAGAACCTTGTCTTCCTGTATCCTTAGGCCAACATGGCTACAACCAACACCCCTAATGGCAAAAGGGGTTTTTGTGTGTGTCTGACTTTGGTAGGCACATAATTTCATGTTAAAATGCCCAAAACAGAACGAGACACAATTCTGAGTTCTAATGACATTAAACATTTATACTTTTTCCTCCCTGGATCTTAGAAAACGGCTGGATCCGTGTAGCCCATAGTATCCTCTATTTCTGTTTATACTTATATAACATGTCTTATACATACATGAACAAACACATCAAAAGTATTCAGATTTTATTTGGAACTATGTGTCAACAATTACGTAGGTGAAGAGTAAAATAAATATTAGTCCTACATATAGTCAGGTTATTTGTGCAAATCAAATAAAATGAACAACCCCCCACAACCTGCTGTGTCAGTACTAAAGCAAACTGTTGCCTGACCCCTAAAGTTTTCACTCAAGCAAAAATCCTCATGAAGTCATCAGGAGTTGTGCTTGAGTAAGGAGGTCAAGTTAGGCCAGCAATTATGTTCCAGAATATAGGCTCACATTCAGCAAGGTACTGAAGCATGTGAATAGCTATATTCAAGCCTATAGGACTCCTCATATGCCTAACCTGGTAAAGTGCCTTTGCTGGACAGGGACCCTAAATTAAGCATAATGGTGAGTGAGCTGTATTTGATGACACATTTTCAATTGACTACAGTGGCAGGTAGATGTGACTGTTATATTTAATGCTTTGTAACATTTATAGTATATAATAAAAAATACATTAAAGCACTGTCACCCTCTCAGTGGACAAATGGATAAAAGCTTTATGTTCTGGTCCAGAACAAGTGTAACTTATTTTACAAGAACTGAGAATCTGAAAGTCTTTTCTTTCACATGGAAATAAAGATTATTAGGTGAAGAAAACATATTCCACTTTTGATTACTACAGAAGCAATCTTTTAGTCAGGATAGATAAAAAGGCCCTGATAGAATTTAACAACAGAGGTATCTTCTAATGCCTGACAAAAATGCCTAAATCTGTATAACAATAAATATATATCACAATAATGACTAAAAAAAGTGGTCAACGGAACTATTTCTTTTTTATGAACTGAAAGAAAAAAAAGCTATTTAGCCCTTAATTACATTTCTTACTTTAAAAAAATAGCCCTTTAAAGTTGCAATGCAATTAACATTTAAGGCATTAAAAAATATGCAACTATAGCAAATATGTAGCTCTAACCAGGAACTAACGAATAGGCAGTCTGGAAACAGTTAGTCAATCTGGATGAATCTAGCGATTTCAGCCACTTTCCTGCCACAGAAACCTTTTATGCTTGTGTTCTGTGAGAACATTAATCAAAGCTTGAAGAGGCTTTTTCTTCCATGGGGACAGAATTCCTAACAGGGGCCTTCTGCAGTGATCAGTCTCCAACTGACTACAAATTATCAATACTGATTACCAGATTGCTGCAATGGGGAGGGGATGGCGTGTTCAGCACTGCAGGGCTGGCCAGACTCCCACAGCTCTTGTCTCAGTCTATTTGCATATACAGCTGTCTCATGCCTTTTTCCCAGGGGTACCAATGCCAGGTTAGAAGCTCCGCCATCCCCACTGATCACTTCTCAGATCAAGGAAACCGTATCAGTTTCTTTTTTTGAAATACTGTAGAGCTAGCATCGGAAACATTCAGGTTAACTTTGAACAAATGCTCAAGATTGAAACAGGATTATTATCAAAGAGATCCCATGCTGAGTGTTCATATACATGGCATTTGTTTCTTTTTAGAAGGAGACACCATAGTTTAAATATCTCCCTCATTATTTTGTGGGATGTGTGTGTGAGCGTAATAGGAAACTGTTTTGATTTCTAATATCTTGATTTCTAATGTTTCATCCATGTTTTGTTCTGCTCCACCAAAAGAATTGGACAGAAATTTGCTGATGTTTGGATCCTTTTGAAAGCCTGACTTGCTGGCTAATGCATTTTGATCTTTTCCACACCCTGCACTGCAATTCCTAGTTCTCCACCCATTTCCACCATACAGCAGTTAATTGCAGTCTCAGTTAAACAAAGGGGTGAGGGTCTTGCTAGTGCCTCTTAGGTTAGCCTCACATCATGGCAACTCCCCAGAAGGTCCAGAAAATTTATTTCAATCAGCCTTCTCTTGTGTGTGTGTGTGTGTGTGTGTGTGTGTGTGTGTGTGTG
>NW_017728886.1:219467567-219490353 GCF_001723895.1 Crocodylus porosus | reverse complement strand
GTGTGTGTGTGTGTGTGTGTGTGTGTGTGTGTGTGTGTGTGTGTGTGCCGGGGGTGGGGGGAGGAGGCCAGAAGATAAGGTGTTTTGCTGCTCCTGGTAATCAGAGACTGCAGTCATGGATCTTTCAGGGCTCTGCCAGTGTAATTATTGGCCACCTCGCCTTCCTGTTCAGGCAGCAAAGGAGGAAAGATCGGGGAAAAGCATGAGCATTAGACATTCAAAGGGCCAGAGAGAGTGGGTGTGCAGGGTTGGGTGGGGCTGCTGAGTTTACACACAGGATTTGCTCTCAGGACACAAACCAGACCGCTTGGAGGCTCCACAATGAAGACAAAAGAAGGGTGGAGAGGCTGCTGCCTGGTCTACAAAAACACCCCGGACACGAGGGGGAAAGGAAGAGCCAGTGACCTACTTTCCCCCGGCCCTGCCAGCAGCAGGCTCAGCGCCCATGCTGGACCACGAGCGGGTTCTTGGGCTCGTCCCGGCTGCCTTCCGCCTTTGCCCCGCCCCGCCTCCCCTTCTGCACCGCTGCGGGGACCGGGCAGCCCCCGGCCCGGCCGCTGGGCGAGGCCCGCCGGCGTGTGGTGGGCTCGGGTCGGGTCGGGCGGCAGCGCGGGGCTCTGCGGGGCAGCCCGGCCCCGCCAGCCGCTCGGCTCCCCCGCGCAGCTGCCCTTCTGCTCGCGCATGCAGACTGTCTTTGGGGGCCGGGGCTCGCAGGCAGGCCCCGGGGAAGAAGAGCAGCGCTAACCTGCCTGTTTTAGAGTGGCACCGAAGACAAGAAAAAAAGGACGCTTTAACATCAACCCCCCCCCCCCCCCCCGCTTTAGCTGACATGGCTAAAACTCCCCAGGGGCAGATCCTTGGGTGGACTTCAAAAGATCCCCAGGCTCCCACCCCCGCTCCACCTCCTTTCCTTTTTTTTTTCCACTGGAAAAAAAAGGAAAAGACTTAAGCCCAAATGTTGAGCATCGTCTTGGGTTTTTTTTTAAAAACACGTAAGGGAGGCCCCAGTAGAGCTGACAGTCCTAGGAAATTGCACTGGCTGAAGAAAAAAAGATGCGGTTTCTTACCCATTGCTGTTTTAGCCATGGTGGGATGTGCGGATTCTCAGAGGTGGTGAAGGCAAAGGGCTCCAGCTACAGCAGTGGAGAGAGAGAGAGACGACTGAATAAGGCACTGAGTCAGCAGAGTGGAGCTGTGCAAGAGAAGGAGCAAGAGGCAGGAGCCCATGAATAATTATCACTCCTCCACCCAAGCAGATTGGCTCTAGAGGTCCCCTGACATGACTCCTGCAGAGCCACAGTCTCCAAGCATTAAATATTGATCCGCCAATGGTGCTGGAGGACAAAGTGCCAGAATGCAGTTTGAAATGGAAATCAGCCCTTGAACGCCTCTCCCCCCCGGCTCTGCTGCGAGTAGTACAGTCCATGTCAAATGTTTTATGTCTTACATGAAAAAGCCTATTGGTGTTGAAAGCTCTGCTGTTGCCTTCTGTAAAACATGCACAAATGCATTTCTAAAACATTTTTATTGTACGGGTAGGACAAAGGGAGGAAGGCTTGCCCCCCTTCCCCAAATCATTTTAACAACCACAGTTCTTTTAATTATTTCCTTTATTTTTCCTCTGACCCATAACATTATTGTACACTGATGGTCACCACACGCATCAGTGTCTGGGCTGCAAGTTTTTGCTTTTTAAGATTTATATTTTCCTGCTTCATCTGACATACGCAGTGGTAAAACCCAGAGAATGGCAGCTGTCCTAATTAGTATCTACACAGGGCTCTAGAAAACGAAAAAGCAGGATAAATAAATAAATAATAATAATCAATGATTGTGGTAATAGCCCCTCTCTTCTGTAATTTCAGAAAACCAGTGGGAACCTGGATAACCTGCCCTGCCCACGAATAACATCTGGAAGAAGATTGCTTCAGGCTTGAGGTATTAGGAGATATTTATCATCAACTTCATTGCAAAAGCATGGCAAGGAAAAAATCATCTTTGCAACAGAGAGGTGGGGTGAGAGGAAAAAGGTGAGGTGGAAAAGTGCTTCCTCTTGTGCTCACAGGAAAACCAATGAAATGGCTGGCAACAACGTAATGTGTGCAGTGATCTGAAAGGTCTGGGTGGAAATGTGGTTTCACTCTAATATGTTTTCTATTATAGTTATGGAGAAAAATCTTTGTCTGGGTGTTGGCAGCATACAAAGCAGGGCATATGGGATTAAGAGACAGCAAGGCCATCATATTATCTTTTGCTGGACTTTAATAAGTCAAACTAATTTTATCCTGTATTTCCTCTCGCAAAGATAGATAGGCACCCTTGCTCTACCCATCATGAGAAGCCACCCGTGGCCCATACTGATAGAGACAGCTAGCAAATTCCCAGTTTAGAACAAAGGACTTTTGGAAAATAGTCCCTGGGGTCAATCCAAGGCCTGTCTATATGCAGGTGTGCAGGGGTGTGTGTGCGAGAGAGAGAGGAAGCAGAGATATGCAACATAATATTTTTTCCATAGCATAACAGAAATATGACTCCCTTTCCTTCAGATATGCTAGTCTTCCACATTTTCCATTCTTTCATAACTGAGTAGAATTTCCTTTTATTAAGCAAAGGTCCAGTGCCACTGCTCAGCACAGAGAAGGCAGCAGTGTGATTACGCTTTTCTCTCCCCCTTACCCTGGTTAATAAACTAGGACATTGCCCGCTAAGGCAGGTTCCAGAGGATGAAAGTGTAGACAGCATTTTCATTGGCATTATGCTTGCCATTTTTTATCTGTAGGGTGTTCTTTAAGCAGAGAACTAGCCTCTGAAAGTAGCTTGGGGAGAGAAAACTCCATGGAAATGTAGAGCATGGGCGTGGGCTGTGTGCATTTCCAGCGGCGAGGACATAATGCAGCATGGAGGACGTTGAGATGGCTTCTTGCTGAAGCAGTTTTCTCTTTTCAGGCTATGGCAGGATGAGGGACCTGGCTGGGAGGCGAGAGAGTGAGCCCAGCCCAGTGTTTCTCAGCCTCACAACCAACCAACCTGCCGGCTGCCTTATCCAGCTGTGCAAGCCGTTCATAGGGACGGTGTTCAAGGGGCACGATGTGGGGGGCGAGGGCTACATGGAAGAAGGTGGGGATCTTGGGAGGCGGGGAGAGCCAGTGCGAGTGGGGAGGCTGAGTGGAAGAGGGGGAGTTTTTGGAGTGAGGAACCTGAGGGGGGTTGAGCGGGAAGCAGAGGAGCTGAGGACCCTCACAGGGACCTAGAGAAAAAGCCAGACGCTCTCGCTTTGCGCACCCAGTTGCCCTTGCCCCCCGCACGACCCCCCGCAAGCCCAAGCCGGGGCCGGGCGGCTCCCGCCCGCGGCCGCTGTCCCGCATTCAGCAGGGAGGCGGGAGCTGTCCGCGGTGCTGACTCTGGGCGCTCCGCACTGCCGGGGCGTGGCGGGAGCGAGCGGTGGGAGATGCGGGGCGGATCAGTCCTCTGATCAGCGTTTCCTGCCGTCCGGGGCCGGGTCAAGGCTGCAAGAAGCAGTGTCTCAGCTCCCCCCAGCAGCACCGCTGACCCGCCCGGGCTGCCCCACCCCGCCGCCCCGGAGGAACTCGGCTGCCTCTGAGCAGCTGGGAAAGCCCCGTTGGGCAGGGAATGGTTAGCTTCCTCCACCACATCCTCTCGGCGTCCCTTGGGCCCTTGGCTTGCCTGGCCACCATCGGTGGAGAGGGGAGCTCAGAGCCAGCCGCTGCAAGGCAGAGATGGGGAAGCGCAGCCAGACGCAGAGAGCTTCTTCTCATCGCAGCTGCTTTGCAGGCACCCCCCTCCTCCCCACCCTGTCCACTGCGGAGCGAGTTAATGCTGTAGAATAACAGGTTGCTTTATGATGTTGTCATGGCATGTAGAGAAAAGCTGGCTGCCTCGAGGGGGTTGGAAAGGGCAGGGGCATGGGGTGCAGGAGAGATTTCGATGCCAAGAAACCGGTGCAAGAAATGACACGCGGATCACTGTCACGTCAAGCTCTTGGCAAGAGAATCCTTTCTGGGGAGTAGGTCTGAGCACTCATTTTTGATCTGCAGCCCTTTCTTATAGGCAATGTAACATGAGGCTTAGGGGAAACTGTGATTAAGCATCAGGATTTCAGTGCCCACCCCAGGGATTTGTTTTCTGTGATGTGTGGACCAAAGGATGTGGCTTGCTAAAGCTCTTTGTTGGTAACACCCTGGTTTTTTTGCCTGGTTCCTTACACTCAGCCTGCATCTTGGTTTATGAATGGGCATGGTGGAGAGATTTGTTTCTGAATGAGATACTCCTTAATTACTTTGAGCAGGCTGCAGGGCCCTGGTCTCAGAACAAGACCTTCTGATCCTGGCTTTCTGTCATAGGCTTCTGTGGTTCTGGCCATATCACTGAACCTTTTTGTTTTCTCTCTCTCTCTCCCTCTCTCTCTTTCCCTCTCTCTCTCTCTCTCTCCCCCCCTCTTTTTCAGTTTTCTCACCTGCTAGATGGAATAATATTATTTGTACCCTTGGGATGTGTTGAGAAGATGAATGTTAGTGCAGGACTGTAAGAAAATGGGTACTATAAAAGATCTGAGTATTATTATATAGTGAAATCTTAGAAATTAAGACATGGAACAGACTGCTAGTAGGGCATTTAGTTCATTGCTTTACCAGTTCTTCAGGGTTTTGTCTATTCTAGTTAAGTAACTCAGAAAAAGAGGCTCTCATGGTTTATTTTTGGGCAACGTTTCCATAGACCAATATCTGTCACTATTAAGTATTATGGACCTTGTTCATGACAGTTTAAAATTTCCTTTAGTCATTTTTAAATTTTCTCAGGCCTTCTCAAATTATTTTTCTTGTCTACTCAATCTTAACCAGTGTATTTGAAACTCCTTAATTATTAGTCTATTTTAATCTATTGCATACTAAAACTATTTTAAAGGAACATTGCTAAGGGGGCACAATCAAATATTAAAAAGCTAGAAAATTCCAGGGTGAAGATTGCTTCTGAAACTTTAATTCAGCTCCCCAGTGGATTTGAATTTTGATACTATCTTTATAACATAATCACATACCTTTTTTCCCCTGGACCCCTGACAGAGCAGACAGCTTTCACTTAATGGGCAGCTAGTCAGTATTTTTTCTCCTTGTGTTTTATTTTTCTGTCATGTGACCCCATGTGTTGTTAACTACACCCCATTTAAATCCCACTATGGAGACACAATGGTTAATTTCTTCACTACATTAATCACAACATAGTATTTACTTTCCAAATATTAATGAATTGATTTTCAAAGTGCTTAATGAGGTGAAAGTGTAGGATTATCCCACTTGCATACATGAAAAACTGAAATGCAGAGAGAGTAAGATCACAAGGTTCAACTAATTTTGATTGTTTAAATTTGAGGTAGTTTGAACCCAATTTTTCAAAGTAAATTGCAAAGTATAGCAGTTAGTATATTCAAAGCACAGTTCCCCTGATTACAGATGCAGCTGTGCATGCATAGCACTTCTGTAAATCAGAGTTGATCCAAGTCAGAAGTTGACTCAAGTCAAAAAAAAGAGGAACACACAGTTAGAGGCCCCTCTGAAAAGTTCACTGTAGGTGACTTGCTCAGTGGGCATGTCTACACATGCACTAATGTGCCATAATTATGGCACATTAAGTTTAATACATGTGGGCATTTATACACATACTTTTTCATCCTGTAACACACGGGAGATCCATCACTTTGGAGCAGACTCAATTAGTTGAGTCTGCTCCCCACACAAGCTGACACACATTGTGCTGTGTCACATGCAGTTGTGTAAGTAATGAAATGCATGTCAGTGCACAGAAAATAGTGGCAGTGCACTTTTGAACTAAAGCACCTCCCATGTGGTTTAGTTCAAAAGTGCACCACTGCCATTTTCTCAGTACTGCATTTTGCCACTTATACAACTGCAAGCATTGCAGTGCCAGGAGCTTGCATGTGTAAAAATGCCCAGAAATAATAGGTACTAACTTAATGTGCTGTAATCAGCACTACTGTGCAGTAGCACCAGCACATGTTTTTTACATGATGCTAATGTGCAGTAGATTAAATTTATTGTGCATTAGTACATAAGCACGTCTTTCGCTGATGCGCTAATATGTAGTAGAATGAGACTATTGCGCTTCTAGCATCTCATGTACATGCACCCACTATCATACAGAAACTCTGGCATAGGCAGAGATAGAATCCAGTTCTCCAGGTCATTATTCAACTTCATTTAACCATGGGAACATATTTTATTTTCTGCAGTTCTTACCTCATTCAATACACATTTTCCAACTTCTGCAGCAGATGAATCAAGGGTCCTACAGTCAAGTGTCCTTTATTATATGGCCCAGAATCATCCCCAAAGTAGGTCTGTTCTGTGCACTGGAGGGGATGGGTCTTCTGGGAAAAAAGTTTTATGTAATTATGTCATGAAAGAGTGTATCATAATCTATGTTCACAAGAAGCCAAATTCATTTTGGCATATCCAAATTTTTAAGTGTTTCACTTTGCAATTTAATAATGTTCTTTTAAATGGCACTTTTTGTTGTGTAATTTTCTAGTTTACACAAACAAGCTGAAATAAAAGAAAATTTCAGTTTTATCATGTGGCATTTTATTGATCCTCATGGGGCCATTAACACAGCTGGAACCATTAAATCTACTGCACTGATCTCTAACATTTGCAATAATGGAATAACTCATGGCAGTAGTACATAGCCATCAGATATAGAGACAAATGCATGAGGGGGCAGGACATTTTGCCAGTAGGTTTCAAATACATTTGTTGACAGCAGAGCAATGGTGAGACTCCAAGATTTGGGTTTCCATTCCTGATTCTGGAGGGAGTGTAGGGCCTAGACTCTTCTGTTGGTTTTCCTATCTTACCTCTTTGTGCCACTTCTCCTCTAATCTGCCCCTGTTCCATTCTTTTTACTAAGACAGTCCTAGTATCTGTCCTGCAAGCTTCTCATCCCAGGCTTAGTCTCCTTGTCCAGGAAATCTAATTCTCTCCTATTGCACTTCCTGTCCTAGCTTTATTGATTAGCCGTTACTAGTTTCCTCAAACACCAGTTCTTTGTCCTCACTCCTTCCATATCCAGTATCAATTCTTCCCCGCCCCTTCAAACCCACACCTTTGCTTCTCAATGGATCTGTCTCTTTTCCCTTTCTTTCCTTGCCGTGTACTAGTTTTCAATCTATGCTCCTTGTCAGAAGTCCCAATTTCCTTGCCCTGCCTGTCTTAACCTCCCCTCCCCTCCCCTCCCCTCCCCATTATTATTATTCAACCTGTTCTAGTTCTAATATCATTGCTCATGACCCTTAATCCCCAGTTTCTGGCCCCATTTTCCCTTCCGATGAACTGGCAGGTTCCAATCTTACTGTCTCCCTCTGGTTTCCTGACTTATTCATTGGAACAAGTTTAAAAAAACACCCCATTCTACAGCTTTAACATTGGTCTCCTAGGGATTTAATTTTCCTTCTTCATCCCTCCTGTACCCAGTGACCCCAGGAGGGTTCCGGCCACTGACAGCAAAATCCACTAGGCTTAATAGATGGTTCTACCAGCCATGCTTATAACAGGGCACATGTGCACATTCATTAATGTTCCATAATTACAGTGCACTAACTTCAGTACCTGTAATAAGTACTAACTTAATGCACCATAATCGGCACTGTTGCACAGTAGTGTTGGCGCAGTTTTTGTGTGATGCTAATGCATACTAGACTAATTCTACTGTACATTAGGATGGCTTTTGCTGTGATGTGCTAATGCACAGTAGTACTGTGCATTTAGCATCTCCTGTAGACATGCCTACACAGGCATAAAAAGCAGGGCTTGAATATAAAAGACAGAGAAGTATCCATATGCGCACATAGATACAAATATATATGGTTAATCATTAAACACACACACACACATATGTAATCATATATACATGCGTTGCTGTGCCATATGTAAAGTGCAATCACAGGTTTACTCTTGAAGTACAATTATATGCTCTGTTCAGTTACTTATGCAACACTGCCTCAATAAAATGGTAGAATGCTGTTACATTTCTACTAGCATCACTCCATTTCTGAAACCACCAATCTATTGGGGACAGGCAGTCAAAAAATCATCCTGTTAAAGCTAGACAGTAGCCAGCTGCAAAAGTGATCTGTCTCAGTTGGCATAAACTCCACTTGCTGTAAATGTGGAATTGTATTGTTAAAGCAGTGTTTTGCGAGACTTTATGCTGTCAGTTTTGTGCATGCTGCTTTAATAGTACTGTGGTCTCTATGTATAAGAGGGATAATAGCTTTCTCCTAAACTAGGAATTATAAATAGCCATGAAGATTAGTAAGAATAGAGAATATATTAAAAAGACAGGAGGAATGGTCAAATATAATAAAAGGCGCCATATGAATGAGAGTTGAGGGCTCTCTAAACTTTGGTTCATAATGAAATTCCTTTAAGAATAATGGAATGTAAATATTGACAGACCCAACTGGCAATTTCAGACATAAGGGACCTTTCATGGGAAATTTCTTGCAAGTAGCTCATTCCTACTTAAATGCAGTAGTATATATTGGCTTGTTCTTATTAAAACTTGCCTATTGGACTATATGCAAATAGAAATATGCCATATACAGCAAAGGATATGTAAAGCAATGTACATTGCAATGTGTGTAATTAATTGCTTTGCTCTATGTCGCCCTCATTATTCACACGGACATGTACACAATTGTTTTAACCTTCTATTGTTGTTATTCTGTTTTGGAATGACTAGATTGTCTACATTTGTGTTGACTGGTTATTTGTTTTTCCCTATGGCTTTTTAGCAAACATTCCTTTGAGGAAGCTGACTGCATACTTGCTCCTCTTCAGTATATATTATATGCCATTTTCACTGTATAGGTCTGTGCTTTCATAAACATAATTTCTTCGTATTCTCTTGTGCATTTCAGGGAAGTGAAGAGTATATTGTTATGGATTCTGAAATAAGGACTTAGTTACTGCTTTGGGGCTTAATTATTTGTTCATGATTCAAGCAAAATTTCTCTTGAATTAATGGAAATTTTACCATAACACATACAGGTACATCAAAATACCTTGAACAGGCTAAAGTAGGCCTTGAAAAAGTTAATTCCTTTTTGGTAAAATTCATTCATTGATGAAGAGCCCATGCAAAGCTCTTTGTCCCATAGGAAAATGGTTGCATAATAAGATGATTGGGTGTCACAGCAGCAGAGATGGCAGCAGAAACCTTCCACAAAACTCTTTGTGTTTCAGAGCTGCAGTCTATGGCAGATCAGAACAGACAAGAATGGAAGAGTGCAATAATGCCAGGCAAGGGAAGAATCACTAGTTTCATAGAGAAGTTCCTAGGACCAGGAAGTGGGACACAATTTAATTTTATTTTAGCAAGAATAGCAGCCAGGACTTCCTGCTATTCTTTTCATTAGCGTAAGAGTGAAGTTGTGGGTGTGATGGACCAGAAAGAGGCGAGGATTTCTTCGGGTGATATTTTTTATTGGACCAACTATTAGTTGGGATAAAGTTAGGCAAGCTTTGGAATACAAGACATTCTTTCTCAGGTTTCTGATCACAGGAAGTTAGGCACAGTGTAGTGAAAAACAGCAGAGGGGAGGGATTGAGAGAGATTCTCTGGGTAGCGGACACACAATTAGCAGAAGAAAAGAGGCTGATTATGGGGAAATCAAGGCCTGTCAAAAGGGAGGATGGTCTTTCTTACTTTTCTTGTAGAAATAATTCAGGAGTTAGATAAAATATCATATTCCATAAACCCAATATAAATGCTTACTCTTTGGTTCTTAGTGTATAGACAATTTATGATTTTTCGTTTGCAAGTTTGCCTTTTAAAGGAGTTCAGTAGATTTCCCTTGATCACAAGGGTAGTGAAGATAGAGAGGGATGGTTTTTCTGTGACAAATGTGCTCATAATGGTGTGTATGTGTCTCCATCCTTTATATGTTTTCTGTAAAGGTTCATTCTGGTGTGTAGCTTATCTTTAGTTTCATTCACGTAGTGGCTATGAGGGCACTGGATCAGATATGTGACATTTTGAGAAAGGCATGTGTAGGAATCATGGATTCTTACGGTTTTTGATGGGGGTACTTTTTGTATTGATAGTGGAGATGTGCTAACAGGTTAAGAATTTCTTAAGAATATCTGGGTTTTTTTTTAATTAAGTCAGGATGATTTGGTGATCTCTAAGACCAAGGCGAATGAACTATTACATGTTTTAAATACATGTTGAAAAAGTCTGGTGACCTTTTCTTTGAAATGCTCTGGCATCCCTATGCTTCATACCCAGAGTTTGAAATGTGGTAGGGGGGCTGCCTTTGTATCAGTGATCAGCCTGTTGCCATCACTGTGAAAATCCACTCCAATTTAGCTAAATAATAAGCAAGCATTTGAAAAAATACATTTCAGATGGGCTCAAAAGAGACTTTGTAGAGTTTAATAGGTGGGATGTGAGATAAAAACTAAGTCTAGAGGTGGATTAAGATTTATTGTGGCTCTGGGCAAACAAAATTGGAGGGCCTATCTAGAGGTGCACTGGTATATCAGTCACATATCATGCTGGCACAGATAAAGGGAAAATTAATGTTATTGGCTTTTTTTTGCCCATTGTAGTCAATAATGTCACCAATGAGTGTTGCACATGCCACCATGCAGGTGCCCAGGAATTCAGCCAGGCAGCTTGGGGAGTAGCCTCCATGCAGTAAGCCTATGCGTGTGTGTGTGGGGGGCGGGGGGGGAGACTGAGGCCCTGACAGTGAGTGAGGTAGTGGGGCAGGGATGGTGAAAGGGACTCCCAAGTGGGATGTGGGGGGAGCCAAGGGCAGGTGGGGGGGGCACTCCTGACACTGCATGGACCCTGGGGGTGCATAGGAGGCATATACCCCCCGGATCTGCGCGTGGGGCCAGGCTGGGCTGCTGGTGTGGGCTGGGGGCTGCACTGGCCTCTTCCCAGTGGGGGACTGGAAATGACTGGGAGTGGGGCAGGTGGTGGCTGCTCTGAGGGTGATGGCCACATGGGCCCCCCCTCCCAGTGCTGCACTTGCTGAAGCACTCTGCCCTGCTGCCTCAGCGTGGGGCTCCTGGGGAAGGCAGCAGAGCGCAATGCTGTGGCAGGGGTGGTACTGTGGGGGTTGGGATGCTGTGGCCACCCCAGCATTTCCCATTGATTGCTTGAAGGGCCCTGACAGTCCCTGCTTGCTGCCCACCACTGGGGAGGTGCACCAAAATTAAAATCTTTTGTAGACAAGCATACAAACTTCACTTCAGAAATCTACTGGCTATAAAAACTCATGACTCAATATAGACATTGGATTTATGAAACACTATAATCTACCTGACATCTGACTCCTCAGGTACCTCTCCTCTTTTACCTGCTACATCCCCATCCCCCACTCCCTCTCCCAGCCTGTCTCACTCCCTGATGCTTCAATTTACATTTTCACTGACTAGCTTTCTTGCCTGCAGCCCAGCCTCTGGCTTCTTTACTATTCATTCCGTTCAAGAAGATCATGCACACCAACTGCAGATGCTTCTTCAGCCTGACAAAGAGTTTTTAAAGCTGAAAGCTTGCTAAGGTATATTTCTCCAACTATTCAAGTGGTTTAATAAAAGATATCAGATTGACCCAAAGAACCATGTCTGCTTATGTCCTTAGACCGACATGGCTACAACTTACACCCCCTAAGATACACAAGTGATACGAGTTTTGCTTTCAACAGTTTGAGGGGGTACTTGCACAGAAACACCTACACCTATCTCCTTGAAATTTGGCAGGCTTCATGCCCTCAGAAGGAGCTATCATTCCTGCTGTTTGTATCTGAATCAGCAAACAAATGACAATGTAATAGGTATTTTAGTGATTCCCCATTATAGTCTATGGCCAAATCTCTGAATCAATGCCAAATCTCTGAACTTGTTTTGGCCAAATCAAATCAGGACAGTGACTCAAATCACTGAATTGAATCACTGTCCCCCCATATTGATTGAATCCGAATCGAATACTTACCGCTTTGCACAGGCCTAGTGGTGGAGTTTGTGACGGTCCTTTGTTTCCATGGAAGCCCTTTCCACAGTCTGGGGTTGGGCCAAGAGCAAGCTCTTTCTCCTTGTGGTTGTCTTTCTCCATTCATGTGGTTGGTGTTTTCTTTGTGTGCATGTGCTTGTTTGGAGGGTTATCTGTGCTTCTGCATTTACTGTAATTAGTGTGGATTCTCCTTGAAGACCTTGATATTATAGAAAGGATGAGCATAGGCTCAGTTCAGTGGTAAACTGTAGGACTTGGGCTGGGAAATAAGGAACTCTCAGCCCAGGCCCCATTATCATGGAATGGGGGCTTGGAGCTCTCTGCTGCTGGGGCACAGGGACATTTTCCCTGCATGGACTCTGGTGGCAGCAGGCAGCTTCTTGGGGCAGGGAGCAACGTCCTAGCCCCTTCTAGGAGACAGGGTTTCCTGGACCCTGGGGGTAGCCTAGAGCTCCCCCTGGCTGCTACATAAGCCATTGCAGGGCTGCAGGGAGTGGGAGCAGTTTGCTGCTAGGAGCAGCAAATCTGCTCCAGCATCCCTGCAGATATAGATATGCGCCTGGGAGAGTTTACTCAAAAGTAAAGTGCTACTGGATTATTTGCATATGTAGGCATGCCCAATGAGTATGCTGATGTATAGTTCTGAGACTAAATGGGGATATCTTCAATGCAGCAAGGGCCTGATGCAAAGTTCATTGAAGACATCAGACTGCTCCACTGTCACACTTAAAACAGAACTGTCTGGCACATTAGAGGGTTGAACAGAAATTTGGACTCCTGCAGTTCAAAATTTTTGGAGCTCTCCAAAGACTAGCCTTGGGGAGAAACAACTGTTTTTATTTATTTATTTTTATTTTTGCTGCTCTAAAATATTATAAAGTTCCTCTCTTAAGCCTAAAGCAGCAAGTTATTTTTGAATTTATATCTGCTGAAGGAACATCCCAGATCTGTGAAAGAGAGTTGTTCCAATTTGTTCGAGTGAATAAATAAAATTTGTGCCAAGGAGTTATTGGCCAAAATGGTATATGCAAAGCCCAGCTGGAAGACACTGACTGACTTATTACATTAGGACAAATAATTGTTCAAAAGGAATAATCATATTTTGTACTGAGAAGCCATGCTTTCCTTTGAATTCTGAGTCATTTAGTGCTTCTATACACATATATTTTCATGCCAGGATGCCCCAGACCAGATTTGTGTCTGCAGTGTGTCAGAGCAGACTTGATTAATCTGCATGTAAACTGATGTGCACTGCACAGCACCATGTGCAGTTGTATAAGTGGTGAAATGCGTGTCAGCATGCAGAAAATAGCAGTGGTGTGCTTTTGAACTACAACACCTTTGATGCGTTTTAGTTCAAAAGCATGCCACTACCATTTTTTCCATGCTGACATGCATTTCACTGCTTATATAACTGCATGCACTGCAGTGCAAGCATGTGTATAAATGCCCTTGGGTACTGGCTACTTAGCCACATGCTACCACTACCAGTGTGGGGCTCACGGGGAAGGTGTTCTCCCTCTCCAGTTGATAGAGCAATTAAGATGCCACTGTACATCTGGTACAGTCATGAACCTGCACTATTGGCTAGGTTGCCTGTCATGGGCGGATCTAGAATTTTGAAAAGAGGGGGGAGATGTTGTGGTGCATCGTCACACATAACAGTGAATATTTTTATCAAGTTAACAAGAAATTAAAAGTGTTAATAATATGCTAGTGGCCTAGGGCTCTCTATGTACTTTAAGATCAGAACAAAACCACATATAAATGCATTGGAATGTTCCTTAATTTGCTATGTCATAAATTATGGATAAAAACACCACAAACTATGTAAAAAAATCAAAATGTGTTATTTAGCTAGTCCAGTAGGCATCTGAATTAAATTGATATTTTTCAGATTCATAAAACAAAATTTAACCTTCATGGGCATCTTAACAGTGCATCCAACACTGAAAGGTATTTCCACACCTGAGTTAATGTTTTTAGTTACAACTAAAAAAAGATTGCAGGATTATTTGAAAATCAAGGCCATTTAAAAGGAGAGAGGGTCATTAACACTTGTAGAATGAAGAGTTTATGAATCAGACAGTGTATAATGATCTGTGAAGTCAATTGACCATGACACTGCTGTCTGAATAGAAATGCTGCTGCTACTGCTAGGCAGTTCATTTGAAACTTCAGGTGGAACAGGAATCAAAGTGGGGTTCAACTGTAGCATTGCATCCCCTTTGGATATTTTCCCTGCCTGTAGTACATCTCTAGGTCATTTATAGTCAATATATATAATATTGCCTGCTCCTTTTTGATTACCCCATGTTCTGTTTCTTCTCTGTCTCCGCAAGAAGTTTGTATAACGAGCTGTTCCATTCCAAGGGAAATTATGACCAAATCCTGCTTTCCCTTCCCCATGCATACTAAAATCCTAATGGACCCTCTTCACTGTGGAGAAAATGGCAAAGCAACCAGTGTGATAACTATGATATATTATAAAGAGTTTTCTCTATTGCATGGCTGCATACCTTTTTAACTCTCGGATTTGAATGCAATCAATCTGGCCAGAAGGAATGAACTTGCTTTAGGAAATCATCAGACAAAGAAATAATAGGGAGTCTTATTAAAGCACAGAACTTGAAAAGACCATGAGCTATTTTTCATGTGAGCTAATTCAGCAGCCAATTAAAGTAGTAACTCACTTTAATCTTTTCTGGGGCTGAAAAATTCCTTTCCGACTTTTATTTTATATTCAGTCAAACAATATTATATTCTAGTCATGTAAGAGCTCTGGCTACTGTCTGAAAAATAAAAAGAACAAACACTGCCTTCCTTAGCCACCTACTCTATTGTGCTCACCTATTGTAACATATCAACATGTACAGTGATGTGATGCTTGGAGATCTCACAGCTTATTGGCTGAGTACAGTTGGGTAGTGATGGATTTTTACTCAGAATTCAGAAAATGTATTCTGTGTTGGGTGAGAGTCAAATCCAAAATGTTCTCTGAAAATAGACTTAATTGTTCCTTTGGTGATACTGGCAAACAGAGAAGTCCAGCTATATCATAACAGATCCTTCTCCAGTGTAGGGCAACAGAAATAAAAAACTATCACTGTAAGACAAGTGATGAAGAAAATAAGATGGATTTTTCAAAGAAGGCTCCTAATGAACAGACATTCAGAGGCTAAGGCAGCAGGCAAAAGGCTAAATGAGATGGAGAATGAAGAGCCTAATTTATCTAATATATTGCTGAAATCTGAAGATGAGAACTTCTGGTATAGAAACTGGCACTGTTGCTGCCTGCATAATTTCTTTTTTGTGGATGCATCAGTTTCCAAAATTCACAGTCTGTGATTTCATTCCTTCTTTGGGGATATTGAAATTCCTTTCATATTAGAATGAAATCAAAACCTTTTGGATCGTGTTGTGAAATGGATTGAATCAATCTAGTTTTGGGTTGAAAAAGTGAGATTTTGGGATTGGAGTCTCTGTCTGTCTCCCTCTCCCTTCCCTTGTCTTTCTGAAAGTGACTGGGGAGCCTACCCTGATCTTCAAAAACCTTTTAATCAACACCTTTGTTTAGATCAGTACATGTCCAATGTGTTTTGGCTCCAATGAAATAGAATATTTCAGTGAAAAAGATCACATACAATTAGATTTTCCCAAACAAGTTCTAATGATATTTTTAGACTTCAGGAATATAGGAATTCAGAAATATATTTTTGCCAAGGTATTCCAATATGGGTGCCTAAAAATAAGTTTTGAAAACAAGTATGTAGCTTGATCATTAAACCTCCTGAAAAGCCACATCTAGCATTTATTTTAATGGGAAATACCTGATGTTCAGTACATTTGAATCTCAAATAATATATTTTGGTACTCAAGTATGGATTTGGGCACCTTACTTTCAGTACTCCGTTTAAAAAATATTGGCTTACTGAAAAGGCTTTTTCCATTTGTATAGTGTGATTCATAATGATATTTTAGAACTACAGGTATATTGGCTGACTAA
This sequence comes from Crocodylus porosus, assembly GCF_001723895.1. NCBI lineage: Eukaryota > Metazoa > Chordata > Crocodylia > Crocodylidae > Crocodylus > Crocodylus porosus. The sequence goes on along the minus strand of NW_017728886.1, from coordinate 219,474,290 downwards.
TAAATATCAATATTGAAGCCACAATACGCCTCCTATTTAAAAAAATGCTTGGTTTCCTCTATGGGATGCAGCAAGAAATTAAGTTGATAAACTGACATCAAACATTTCTGATGTCCTTTCCTATCAATATGTGTCTTAACACATAAAATAAAACGTAAGTAATTTTATGGTGCTGGCTCAAACCAATGCATCAAAGAAAACTAAGGCTGTAGCCTCTCCCATGACTAAGGCTGCTGTGCTGAAGTATTGTGGCCTCTATGTCCCAAAAGAACATGTAATATGAGGAGATCTCTGAAAATATAAAAATATGAGTTTCAGGATTATAACTTGAAAATTCCATGATTCAGTTTATCTGGGTCACTAAATCTAGATTCAGTAGAGTTGCACAGACTGAGTTTCAGTTCCTAAGAGTACAGATTTTGTGGACTTGCTTATCATGTTCATCAGGGCTGTCAAACTCATTTGGTTCCCCAGACATGGACTATGGGTCTTCTCACAGGCTGGACAACTCTCCTCCAAAGAGTTACTGCTGCTCATCACCACCTATCTCTGTTGCTGTAGATGTTGAAGCCATTCTGAAAGAGAGGCTCCTGCAGCTGTGACATCAGAAGTTAGGCAGCAGTGATATTCACTGCTGGTGCTGACACAGGGCATATGGACCAGATCCAGCTCACAGAGGTCAGTCATCCAGCTTGTGGGGCTTCTTGCTGCAGCCACGTGGTGCAGCCTTGGCTCTTCTTGGTGCATGGGTGGAGCTGGGGCATTGAGCTGGGGCAGTGCTGGGAGGCTGGCAGCAGTGGCACTGGGAGTGGAGTAGCAGCAAAATTTGGAGTGGATGCAGCATTCTCCCGATGTCTCTGGCCCCTGCTCTAAGCCCAGCCCCCGCCAAGGAGAGCCTTATGCAGCCCCAATTGCAGCCCACCCTGAGCAGATCCGGGGGTGCATACCCCTGCCGTGCCCTCCCAGGGTGCAAGCAGTGGTGGGAGCCACCTCCCCCCACCATGAGCTCTGTCCCCATGCCCCACCCCAGCTGGGCAGTGCCTGCCCCTGCCCCTAATCCCTCCCTCACTGCAGGGGGCATTGATCTGTCTCCCCCCTCCCCTTCCACCACACTGGACTTACTAGCTGGGAGCAGTTCTCCAGGCTGCTGGTTGTACTCCTCGCTGACTGAGTGCTGCACTGCAGCTGCACGCAGCACAGGCATGTATCAGCCAAATTATCGGTCCCTTCCAGCCGATATCCGATACAGCCACTTTTTTTTATATTGGTATTGATCTGATATCAGACGGATGTATCGGTGCACCTCTAGTAATAACAGACCATAATATGAACACCAGCCATCAGTGCAATGCTGTAGCCAGCAGAGCAAACAGTACTTTGGCATGCATCTGCCAGTGCATCTCAAGCAAAACCAAGGAAGTGATTCTTCCACTTCACTCAGCATTGGTGAGACTGCAGCTGGACTGTGTCCAGTTCTGGGGACTGCATTTCAACAAAGACGTGCAAAAGCTTGAAAGATTCCAGAGAAGAGCCACCCATATGACCAGACACTTGCAAGGCAAGCCATATCAGGAAAGGCTGAGGGACTTGGGCCTCTTCAGCCTAAAAAAGAAAAGGCTGAGAGGGGACTTGGTAGCTATATCAGAGGAATACATCAAGGGCTCAGTGAATAACTGTTCACCAGGGCACCCTTTGGGAAAACCAGAAGTAAGGGCCACAAACTCCTGGAAAACCGTTTCAGGCTTAACACTAGGAAAAATTCTTTCACAGTTAGGGTGTCCAGACTGTGGAATAAACTCCCTCCAGAAGTGGTGCAATCACGTACCCTAGAAATCTTCAAGAGGAATCTGGAGGGTCACCTTGCTGGGGTCACCTGGCTCCAGTTGTTTTTCCTTCCTAATGCTGGGAGGCTGGACCTGATGATCTTGCGAGGTCCCTTCCAGCCCCATATAATCTATGAATCTATGAATTAGCATGCTTCAGAAACCTCTATGTTTCATGCATCAGCATTCCCATACTTCAAAATGGCATCAGGGTGCTTTAACTAAAATTCATTAGTTGAAGCACCCCCACTGCCATTTTGAAGCATGGAGACTCTGATGTATGAGATGCTGTGGGTGCTTTAATTAGAGTGGCTCTTGGAGCATGTGTAAAAATGATGTTTAAGTCTAGAAAGCAACTTATAAGCAGCTAGTCATTATTTATGATACTGCCAATTTTTGTTGTATTTGCATATTTTACCAGCCATGGTTTTATATTTTCTTCCAGATCATTGATACTGGATAGGATTGGGGCAAAACCAATACCCTTTGGGATCCCAGTAGAAACAACCTTATTGGATTATATTGTTCCATTTACAATACTAGTCTTCTATCTATTAAATATGGACTGCATTGACTTAGTAAAGTGCTATTTTTAAAAATCCAATTATAGCCTTTCAGTCCATTATGTGAATGCACTTATCTTTATCATCCAAATTTGTAATTCCATTGAAAACAGTATCAAGTTTATCTAACAAGACTTATTTTACATAAAACTGGCTGCATCAACATGAGACACTGACTGCACAGTCATGTACTAAACAAGTACTAAATGACTGCACAGTAACCTGCATTACTGCACAGTAGCACCGAGGATTGGCTTTTTTGTGATGTTGACTGCTCAGTAGCCTGAACCTACTGTACAGTAGTGTTGCATCACACTTTCTGCCATGTGATGCTACTGCGCAGTCAGCATCTCATTCTTTTATTCTTTATTCATTGCAGCCATGTTTGCATGTTTGTGGGCAAACCTTTCCATGCTTTGCCCACAATATAATTTCCAACATTCAGTACATTCAGTAATTCATAAACAGTGCTTCATGTGCCTTTTTTACATGAGCATTCATATGCCTTTTCTAATGCACATTAAATTTAGTACCTCCAGCATGAGGGTGCCTATTAGAACTGTGTGAAGCTTTGGGTGCTGATTTGATTTGGAGGAGATTCGGCTTGATTCGATGGTTGAATCTCCAAATCCAAATCAAATCAGGGGACCAATTAAAAGGTCCAAATTGATTCAAAGATCTCTGAATCAATTCAGGAAAGATTCGGAGAACTTTGGCAATTTGGGCAGTCCCCACTGGCTGCAGCAGGGAGCTGGACCCAGACTCTGTGCTGGTAAGTAGGGGATAGGGGAGGGGGGACTGGAGGAGGGGGGAGAGAACCATGGGGAGACCTCTAGGCCTCATCCCCTGCCTGCTCCCCCAGCCCCCAAGTACCTCCTGACCCTCACCTGCTCTCCCAGCCCCCCACATGGCTGCCCCACCAAGCCCCAGCTCCCGGTTGTTTAAAAAAAAGCCTGGACTACCTGGCTGATGCCAGGCAGAGGGGTGCTTCCCACTGCCCCCACTGCCCCGTGCTGTGTGGGGGGCTTTGCCATGAGTCCCCTGACCCTCACCTGCAGTCCCAGCCCCCCACATGGCTGCCCCACCTGCCCCAGCTCCTGGCCCTTTAAAAAAACCCACAAAAATCCTGGTCTCACCGGCTGCTGCAGTGGCCTTGGGACTTCTGAGGGTTCATGAAAGAATGGAATTCCAGTGCATTGGAGCAGACTCGAGTAATTACCATGCTCCAGCAGCCTTGTGTGTCTCATGCATCAGCATCTCCATGCTTAAAAATTGTAGTGGGGGCATTTGAACGAAAGCTCGTTGAATGAGCTTTAGTTCAAGCACCCCTGCTGCCATTTTTAAGCACAGGGATGCTGATACATGAGACACAGTAGAACTTTAATTTGAGGGGCTCTTAGAGCTGCGCCCCACAGGAGCAAATGGAAAAGTGCCCTGAGGTACTAAATGAATAAGCATTAGGCTGTGCTAATGCAGAATAGCACATTTGCATGGTTTTTTAGTGATGTTTAAGGCACAGTAGACTATTTTACTGTGCATTAGTATCATGTCATGATTTTTTATGTGATGCTTTAATGTGGAGTAAAATAGTCTACTACCTATTAAAGTGCACATGTAGATGTGCCTAAAGTGTCTCATAGTTACTAGTTTGGGATAGTGAGGAACTCTCTTGTATTGCCAAACTAATACTAATCTCAACCACTGGACCAAATCTTGCAGAGCTAACTCTGGCAGGTGTATTTTAATGGAGGAAATTAAATAGCCTCTTAGGATACACATTCTGGGCAGTGACTGAAATGCAGCATAATTCTATGCTTAAGAGTCTTCTACCACATTTCTTAAAAGTAAAATAATAATTTAAAAAATACATAAAGCAAATACAAAATTGAAGAGCCCACAATTTCATTTTTGCCCTAGTGATTCCAAACCAAGAACTATGTCAGGTCAATGTATGCAAAATGTCACTAATGGACCACACCCCATTTTTTGTTTAAATATCATGCCTTTATATTTATGGGGTACACAATTTTTTGATGCCAGTATAACAGTTGTGAAAACCAAGGATTTTGAGTAGTTTCTTTTATACAGAAAGCGAGATTATGGAGTAAAATTCAATTTACAGTGAAATAAAATACTGTAATTGTCTGAATACTTCATGGATACTGAAAGCTGTGTTGCTATAGTAATTGTAAGCATTTCACAAACATAGCTGCCTTCCTCTCAAGTGTGTTGATGGTTAATTAAATTTTACTCCAATTTTACAGCTAGGGAGATTGAGGGCAGGAGGTTAAATGACTTAGCCAAGGCCACATTCTAATAATCAATGTATATTATTCAAGAATTTCAGAAAACTATACCAGAAGGCACCTATTATGACTGATCAAATAAGTCTAGCCATGGATTTTGGGCTCTTTACAGGGGTAATACCCTGTGATATGTAGGAGGTCAGACTAGACGACTGAACAGTCACTCGTGGCTTTAAACACTATGAAGCTACGAGATCTCACTGCTCTTTAAGATCTTTGTTGAAATTTGGGAAGAGAATGCTAGTTATTCTGTGTAGACCATACATTGTGGCATTTGGTTATGTGTGGATTCATAGATTTTGTACTCCATATGCTTTACTAATAACCGTTTATTTTCTAAAATGATTTCTTTTTAAAATAACTGGACCAATCTAATTTAGGTCTCAGTCTAATGAATACTGAAACTAATGGGAATCCTTCCATTGAATTCAGTGTGTTGGATGAGGCATTACAACATTTTAGCACTTAAAATAATAAGTGTTTAAAATATGTCAGTGTTCTTTCTTTAAATACGTAAGGTTATAATGTTATGTCAATGTCATTCAACATATCCGAGTAAGTGCATATCATTTATAGTGTCTCAAGTATAATGAGTTTTGGCTCGAATCACTGGAAATTTGCTGCTAAGCAGAGTCTATTCATGGCTATGTAAGCTGCAGAAAACCAATTTTCCATGGCTGCTTCGGCCTTACACAAAAGCTTAGTGATATTTTAGTGAATTAAGCCTTTTTTTATGATTTACTTTAATTATGAATGTTGTGGACTGAGCTAGCAGTTTACAAAGGAAACAAATCTTGTATAACCATCTAATCACCTAAATAACATAGTACATCAACATTTCTAGTGCATTATATTACATTCCTGGGATTTAGGCGTGCATTAAGGTGCATTAACATGGTGTGCAAACTGACTTGAAACTAAAGTTAGTCCCAAATCAGCCAACATACACAGTTTATGTGCCTTAGCGCATCTACACATGTGTTAAAGTGGTTTAGCTATTCACGCATAATTCACCTGTTTTGGAGGTATCAAATTTAGTCATGAATAGCTTAAAATCACCATTTTTAAGGCATCTTAAGGGCACTCACATGTAGACCTGTGCCCTTAAGATACCTTAAAATGGCTAATGTGCCTTAAATCAGCATATGTAGTTGATAACCCATGTCAAATGTTAAAACCCAAGACACAGCTTGTAACTATTTTTATGATAAAAAGCATAATGGAATAATTGTGTTGTAAAACTGCTTCTATACAGAAGATCTAATGTAAAATTAAATGTTGTTGTATTTTTGTATATTAATATTTGTCCTCTTCTATTTGATTTTCATATTAACCTGAGTGAGCCCAGTCTTGCTCCCATTGATTTCAGTGAGAGTAGGTTTGGGACTGTTCTACAGGGAAATGGCCTAATTCTACCACCCTGACTCACAGAAAGTAGCACCTCATGGTTAATGACAGGAATATATGTCAGAGTTAACGCGTCAGTATTAGTCAGCCTGGGTAAGAGTTTTTGCCTCATCTAAGGCTTGGGAGAAACTACTGGATGAACAGTTTCAGCTGGACTGTATTAAGTACAGGTGTGGTTGCCCTCTATGTGCAGTAGCCCTGATATTTATGGCAGCATCTGAATTATACTGTAAGGACTGGTAAGGACTGAAGCTTTGTGGTGGTTATACCAAGTTGTTTTCTAAACCTTTGGTTTGTTTCCTGGTTCTTGTCTTTGGCTCCTGGTTCTTGGCTGGTATCTTATTTCCAGTTATTGGCCTTAACCATAAGAATGAACTGTTCATGTCCCTGTATCTTGTAATAAGGCTGGGGTTTGATTCTCTAGGCTGCTGATGTAAGTTCAGAGAGCCAAAGGGTGTGACCAGATGAACCAATTATACCAAGTTGGAAGAGGTGGCAGGGGACATGCTACACAGCTGCTGTTTAGTTACTGTTTTGTCTGTCTGCTCAAAATGTGCTAAATGGAAGTTTCATAGTTTCATAGTTTCTAGGGTCGGAAGGGAACTGAGCAGATCATCTAGTCCG
>NW_017728886.1:219463722-219467078 GCF_001723895.1 Crocodylus porosus | reverse complement strand
TGACCTCCAGATCCCTTTCCGCCTCCGTGCTGACAAGAGGGGAGTTCCCTAACCTGTAGGTATGGTGCCGGTTGTTCCTCCCCAGGTGCAGCACCTTGCACTTGTCTGTGTTGAAACCCATCCTATTCTCATCCGCCCACCCTTGTAAGCTGTCTAGGTCTGATTGTAGCTGATTGTCTGATTGAAGTTAAATCACAATAATTTGGCAGTTGTTTCATTCCCCAGTAGATTGCCTCAGTTGAGCTACTGCTTATTGTGGGATAGAGCATACACGTGACTTGGTTACCACAGATCAACTGCTCTGCAGTTAGTCATTCTACCCCATGTTTCATTTTCAGATGAGTTGTCCCAGTGTCTGCTTAGCTTGCTTGTAAACAGGCTTCTGCACAGTGCAGAGGAATTAGCAACATGGTCAACCCTCTCCATTTATAATGTAATGAGAATTATTGAATTGGCTATAGTAGGTGTAATGGACAGAGGTAAGGAGGGACCAAAGTGTAACACAGTTTGTTCATTGTAAACACTGTATTTTATAACAGCAGTTGAAATTGTAATTGTTTCCCATTGCTAAGCAAGGGAATTGGTTTAGAGCTAATATCTTAAGAACTTTGAGGGTCAGCCAGATGTGTATTTGAAGATTAGAGATACAGTCTGAGAACAGACCTTCTGGGTCATTGAGTCCAGGCCCTTGTTATTGCAGACCCTGCGTAACATAGATCTGGTCATAAATGTATCCTGTTCTACCTTAACAGCAGTTAGGTGTTTTTGTCTTCCCCAGTCTAGAACCTCTCAGTACCTGTGGTTCTGGGGTGATATCAGTATCCCTCAAAGCTGGCTGTTGAAATGTCCTCACTGAGTACTGATTCAAGCATTTGCCAGTCTGCAGAGCTGCTCACTTCATCTTACTGGATTGTAAGTAAATAATTGCTATTCCCAGCAGCTGTATTGGTGGCTTTAGTATTGCTTCCTCAAAGCCCTCATCAGAGACTCAGCAGACCACACCTGTGTTACAGCTGTTACTCAAAACTGTACAACAAATGTAGCTTTACATCAGAAAAACTAATTACACTGGGGAAATTTCATTTACGGGTTAGATCCTTGTGTTAGCTTTGAGGATTGCAATATACTTTTTCACAAAGGCATGTGAAACTTGACTAGTGTTGGCTTTTGCTACAAGCTGTTGATCCACCATGTTATGCACGCTTTGTTAGCTTTTGATCTAATCAGTCGTATGCATCTCCATATCAGAAATAACAACTTCTATAGTTCTGTGTACCCAAACAGATTTCCATCACATTTTTACTTATGCTAATTTGGCACTGAAATACAATACTTGGAGCCAGGAGGAAAGCATGACAAAAAGGCATGACTATTGATGATTCTATTGATATTCAGGAAGCATAATCCTACCAGGAACTGGTTAGGACAGAACATCTTTAGGTTTGTTGAGTGCCTGGGGTGCTTTACTGAAAATGAAATCAGAAACTGGCAAAAATGAGTTAGCATATATTGATAAACTATATGGAAATTTGGTTAAATCTGATGATGCATGTAATATCCTATTGATTAATTTGCTTAATCAATAGGATTGATTAATTGATTAAGTTGATTAATTTAAGCAGGTTGAAAATATTCAGTTTAATGAATTGAATAGATGTGTCAATCTTAAATTACTGCAGTTGTTGCAACAAACTAAGCATAGGGTAACATATTATATGTATAGCTACTGTTTGAATACCATATTTACTCCAACCTAGGACAACTCTGAATTTAAGACAACCCTCCAATAATTAGATTCTAGACATGGAAGATGTATCAAGTTGTTAACATTTTCCATTTCCACAATCTACTTTTTGGAGGGTCGTCTTAAATTTGTTCCCCCTCAACTGCTGTAGCGGGGCAAGCAGAAGCAAGGGGGCAGGTACTGGAGGCTTTTCCTCCCATATCAAATAGGGGAAAAAACCCTAATATTGGATGAGTATGATCTTAATTGTCATGAGCAGTTACTGATAAGCAGCAGGCTGATCAATCTCAATCTTTTTTTTAAAATCCTTTTCTTTAATGTATGGTCAAGAAAGCCAACTCGGGTCAGATAACTGGAAGGGTTTCTTGAATTTATGAACCTTTTGTGTTTAGACTTGTGGAGACTTACTGATTTACTTGTTATTTATTGCAATAACAAGTAATTCATGTCTCTGCTTGATTCTCTTGGTTTTGCAGAGTTTCACTTTGAGATTTTGAGTTATTTTGCAAACCTATGTGGATAGAAGTTAAACACTGTCAAGGAACTTCTACAAAATGAAACCAATGAGTATGCTATAGATCAAATGGATATTTGAGGGAGCAGCCTGGGATCCTAAGGATTATAAAGATGAATCCAGTGCCCTTGGCTGTTTGTTACATTTCTTTCAAAGCTAGTTCAGGGTGTTTGACATTTTGCTGCATTGGGTCTTTAAGAGAACTTGATAGCAGTTGAGACACTCAGAACGCTGCCTTTGTGATATGTTTTGTAGTGCATCTTTGCTACAAGTATGTGTGTGCAGAACTATGAGAGTATGGAGTATAACTTCAAAAATACCTATTTTTATATACACCGCTGTCCCTTGTTGACCTCTAGATGTGGCCAGAAGGCTAAGGTAAGTCTGAGACACTTGTCACAGCAAAATTAGATTGTCTAAAAGAATGATTACATGAAAACTTAATGAAAGCTCTTAATTTGTAAGTACAACACGTAAATATGAACCATAAAACTCTTATTATATTGATTACAACTAATAAGGTATTATTTTTAAACTTTGAAAGAAAGGAAATGGTTCCATATGATAAAGGGACTTAACGGTGGGAGTCTACTACAGACCTCCCAACCAGGGAGAAGACCTTGACCAGGAATTCTTGGGTCATCTCACAGAGGTAGTGAAGGCTAAAGATGTGGTAGTCATGGGGGACCTGAATTTCCCAGACATCTGCTGGGAAGAACAGTCAGCCAGGTCTGAACGCTCACATAGGTTCTTGGCCAGAGTGCAGGACCTCCATCTAACCCAGGAGGTACACAGCCCCACCGGGGTGATGCCTTGTTGGACCTAGTGTTGGCCACGGGTGATGACCTGGTGAGGGGGCTGCGGGTGCTGGACCACCTGGGCAACAGTGATCATTGCCTGCTGGAATTCACCATACAGCACATGGTGGCAAAGGCATGCAGTAAGGCAGCAGCCCTAGATTTTAGGAGGGCAGACTTCAATGAGCTAAGGAGGATAGTTGGAGAAGCGCTGAGGTCCCGGAGGGGAGGGGAGCCAGGTGTCCAAGGAGAGTGGTCGCTCCTTAAGGAGACGATCCTCCAAGCCCAAAGGAAGGTAATC
>NW_017728886.1:219432034-219463711 GCF_001723895.1 Crocodylus porosus | reverse complement strand
AAGAGGAGGTTAGATGAACATCTTGCTGGGGTCATTTGACCCCAGTATTCTTTCCTGCCATGGCAGGGGGTCGGACTAGATGATCTGCTCAGTTCCCTTCCGACCCTAGAAACTATGAAACTATGAAACTATGTCATGGGAAAGAATGGGAGAGAGAGGGGATAAATGGAGAAACTAAAGAAAAAGAGAAACACCACTTACGTGCAACAGGAGCCGTGGTACAGTGGGGAGAAGAAGTGAAGCCCATGTGGCTCATCAGCCACATCTTTATTCAGCTGGAAACAGCTAGTGATGTTACCAGTGATCACCGGCCGGCAAAAATAAAAATGGCAGATGGCAGAAAAAGTGGGGGAAGAGGAACAGACAGGAGCAGCATGTGTCCTCAGGACCTTTGCTGGGAAGCTGCCAGGAGGGAAAAATGGCTGGGTGAGGAGTCAGAAGAGACTCCTGGCCCTCAGCCCAACAGCAGCAGCAGTGGACCACCCACCAGCATGGGAAGTGGGCAGAAAACTGCTTCAGCCAGCTGCGACAACAGCAGAACCCAGAGAGGAAGGTGTGCCAGAACCTTCAGTACAACAGGTGGGGGTATTGGGCATGGTTGGGAGGAGGAGGAGGAGGAGGAGACCCTGGCAGAAAAAGCCCAGGAAGAGCCCAGGGAGGGTGCTGGGTAAGCAGGTGTTGAGAGAGAGAGGGCTGGAGAGTATAGCCCATAGGACATCAGGTGATGGTTTGAATGCAAGGGCCAGAATGCTCAAGGTAAAGGATAGGATCAGCAATCAGGACCTCTGATCAAAGAAGGCCCACGAAATGGGTAAGCTGAGCAGGCTTCAAGAACAGTGCGCCAGTAAGAAGAAACCCAAGAGGCACCATAACCGTAGGAGTGATGGGATGTGGCCGGGAATATGGCTGGAACCATTGAGGTGGTGTAAGGCCAGGGTGTAGGGATGGTGGAGCCCCATAAGTGACCATTGAGCCCACCGTGGGCCAGAGTGGGACCCAGGATAGTCAACCCATCCATTGGAAACATTCAGTCATGGCAGGAGACACCAGCAGACCCCTGCTGCAGTGCTGTCAGAATTAAAAAAGGCAGACTTGACAGTGAATCCACGAAAATGTGCAGTAGCACAAAAGCAAACAAAATATTTAGGATTTCTCATGGGGCAAGGAATTATCAGGCTGCTGGTTGATAAAATAGAGGTCATCAACAAGTTTCAACCCCCACAGACGCACAAACAGCTGCGGTCGTTCCTGGACCTAGCCAATTATTACCGGCGATTCGTCCTGCGATTTTTGGAGATGGTGGCCCTGCTCTCGGAAGCCCTGAAGAGACCATGCAAAAAGGGGATACAGTGGACAGGGGAAATGAGGCGGAACTTCCAGTTATTAAAAAAGGCATTATGCGAGGAAGTAGTCATACATACACCTGATTTTGAAAAAACTTTTATATTGCAAACAGACGCCTTAGAAACCACCATCAGAGCATTATTAGCACAACAAGATCCCAGGATGAAGCGACCTGTAGCGTACGCAAGCCGAAAATTGCTACCAGCAGAAAGGAGGTATGCCACCATTGAACACTAATTTCTAGCAATACGATGGACAGTAGAGCATTTCAGGTATTATTTAATGGGAAGGGACTTTACATTGGTAACAGGCCATGCACCCCTCAAGTGGCTCAGCTCTGCAAACTTAGATTACGGCCGCATTATGAGATGGGCTCTGGCCCTTCGACCTTTTAAGCTCTGAATAATACACCGACCAGAAGCAGGCAATATAACAGCTGATTTTTTATCCAGATGTGACAACAAACCTGAAAAAGATGTGTCAAAACAAGAGAAGCTGGTGACAGTAGACAAAACAGGTAGAATAATAAAAGACCTGAATAAACTGCCCCAAGGCAACTTGAGCGGGGGTTATGTCATGGGAAAGAACGGGAGAGAGAGGGAATAAATGGGGAAACTAAAGAAAAGGAGAAACACCACTTACCTGCAACAGGAGCCGCGGCACAGCAGGGAGAAGAAGCCCACGAGGCTCATCTTTATTCATCTGGGACCAGCTGGTGACATCACCAGTGATCGCTGGCCAGCGAAAACAAAAGTGGTGGATGGCAGAAAAAGTGGGGGAAGAGGAACAGATGGGAGCAGCATGTGTCCTCAGGAACTCCGCCCGGAAGCCGCCAGAAGGGAAAGATGGCTGGGTGAGGAGTCAGAAGAGACTTCTCGCCCTAAGCCCAACAGCAGCAGCAGCAGACCAGACACCAGTGTGGGAAGCAGGCAGAAAACTGCTCCTGCCAGCTGTGAGAACAGCAGAATCCAGAGAGGAAGGAGTGCCAGAACCTTCAGTACAACAGGTAGGGGTATTGGGCACGGTTGGGAGGAGGAGGAGGAGGAGGAGGAGACTGTGGCAGAAAAAACCCAGGAAGAGCCCAGGGAGGGTGCTGGAAAAGCAGAGCACCTCCAGCACCTATAACAAGGTGGCCAACCCTGTGCAGGGGAACGGTGGAGCAGCTGGAGAGGGGACGCCACGAGAGGGAGAGAAGTGAGATGGTTTAAGCGCAAGTTAGGAGCAAGTAGATGACCTGTATGGGTATAGACTAGGATTGTGCTAGAAAAGGGGGAGGATTCCCCTCCCTATGTTATAGGGGAGCTAGGCCTCAGGGGCCTTTACCATGAGGAAACAAGGAAGGCAACATTCCTAATTCCTAGCGAGGCGACAGAGGCAGTGTTTAGTGTTTTTCTTTATGTGCGTTTCTTTGTTTTCCCTGAGTGAAGGGGTTGAGAGAGAGAGGGCTGGAGAGTATAGCCCATAGGACATCAGGTGATGGTTTGAACCGAAGGGCCAGAGCGCTCAGGGTAAAGGATAGGATCCGCGATCAGGACCTCTGATCAAAAAAAGCCCATGAAATGGGTAAGCCGAGCAGGCTTCAAGAACAGTGTGCCAGTAAGAAGAAACCCAAGAGGCACCATAACCATAGGAGTGAGGGGATGTGGCCAGGAATATGACTGGATCCATTGAAGTGGCGTGAGGCCGGGGTGTAGGGGCGGTGGAGCCCTGTGAGTGACCGTCAAGCCCACCATGGGCCGCAGAAGGATCCAGGATAGTCAACCCACCTACTAGGAACATTCAAAGTTGTGGCAGGTGAGATAGGGAAAGATGACTCCTGGAGGGAACAGCTAGTTTGTCAGTCATGGGAGCCAGTGAAATGAACATCACTCATGACTTGGACTAAAGCCATACGTGACAGGGTACTGGAAAATTGGTGGTCACAGATCAAACATAGATTATGAAAAAGAAAAAAGCAAATAGTTATTAATAATTAGACTTGTTTAAAACTAGGAAGGTTGCAAATAACAGAATTTTTATAAACCTAAAAAGTTACACTTGATTAAATCATTTGGAACCTAAAAAAGGGAAAAATTGAATGACTAAGAACAAAAGAAGGTATCTTAACCTCTAAACTTGCTGAGCTCTAAAATAACTTGCCCAAATTCACTAAGAGGTAGCCAGCCTGATAGGGCTGGCAGCACCTTCAAGCTGAAGTTTAAGTTAAGAGGATAGCCTTCTGAGGGCAAGTGGCCAGTTTTATTTGCTAATTGACAATATGAGCTGGCCTTAATGCTAACATTGAAAGTGGATCTTCTGTTTTCTATTCTATTATTTTTGTGGTTAAACTAAAAACAGGCAGGTCAGACTGAATTCATATTCTTTGTGCTTCTCTGTTCTTGTACCCTCTCACCTTTACCCCAGTCCTATATATCTCTCATCTATGGCATTGTCTTGCCAGTTACTGGTCTACACTCTACATTTTGTTTTTATAGGGTACAAACAGATGCCATTTTAGTGTACTAATCAAAAATAATTTAAAAAAATCTACAAATACATAATATTTGTTGTGTCTAGTTTCAGACACTTCTGAATTTAAGAATGAAAAGCAAGCTAAGAATTTATATAATAACATTCCATGTTTTCTCCCAGAGTTTGATAGTACATTTTTACACATCATTCACAAAGGGTGATTTTTGCAGTGCTATCAAAGATCATAAAAGTAAGAGCATTCCTGTTATCATGGAATGCAGTGGTTCTACTGCTACAATAACAGGTACAATTCAAGTATTATATCTGTGTTCTTGACAAATGAAAACATAAACAGATGTAGGGTTTGGACACACTTATTAAAATATTTATGTAGGTTATGAAAAAGAATGGTAAGAGCAAGTTGATCGGTGCATAAGTACTTTTGTGGGGAACAAACTTTGATAATGGGTTCTTCAGTCTAGTGGATGTAGGTATAATAAGATCTTATGCCTGAGAGCTCAAATAAGACCATTTCAAACAAAAAAATAAGGTGCAAAATTTTAATGCTGAGGATTATTAGCATTTGAAACAGGCTATACAGCGATATAAGTAACTTTGACATCCAGGACAATTTTAAAATCACAGTTGGATGTTCGTCTCAAAGTTATGCTCTAATCCAAACAAATATTAAAATATTATTGTGGTGGGGCACCTCTGGTGCCTTCCACTTTAACGGGTCTGAGCAGGCTGTGGAGCAGCTGGCAGGTGTGGTTAGGTCCAATTAGGTGGTCACATGACTGCAAGGGGGCCACGAGATTGGAGAAGGGCTGGGCAGCTTCAGTATATGGCCAGGCCCTAGAAGCAGAGCTGACAGTTACATCCAGGGAGCCAGAGAAACAACATCACTCAGCCTGCAGACTCCCAGAACACCTGGAGGTCTGGGTAGGAACTATGGGAATGGAGGAGGTTCCTGGTCCTGGTGCATGACCTAAAACTATACCCTGCTGGAGTTGGATGGTGTAGTGACGCTGCTGGTGATGGGGCAGTCTCCAGGAAATACCACATCTGTGCCTCCCTAGTGAAAGGTGAGGATGGAGTGGTAAAAGGCCTCAGCCCCCACTACCTTGTGGGTACCCCATGGAGGGAAAAGGGTAGGGGAGAACACCCTGACAGAAAGGCCCAGGGCCCAGGTCCACAGAGTGGGGCATGAGTCAGGGTCCAAAACCATTGAATGGGGCCTGCAACAGGGCCAAGGTCCACTAAAGAGGGATCTGAGACCCAAGAGGCATAAGACCCAGGAGCCCAGTGAGGGGCAGGGCAGTTCCCCAGTGAGGAGTGGAGTAAGATGGTGGCCCAGAGAAGGGCTAGAGGCTGAGTTCAGCCCAGTGTGGCATAGGAAGCTGGAGGACACATAGAGTAGGGCCTATGGAGGCCTAAAGGACTGCACATAGGCCAGCTGAAGTAGTGGCCCCACTGAAGTGGGGAGAGAAGCCAAGGTATGTCTGAGGACACCGGGGGTCAAATGTGGGCTGGAGGCCGAGTACAGCCCCACAAAGGGGCCGGGGAGTTGTAAGTCATTTTGGATGCCATCTGCGAGGCATAGAACATGGTGTAGGGGTGGTTTGGAGCTGTGTATTATGCCCTTGGCACCAGGGAAATACATGGGAAGCCTTCTGTCTATGAACAACTATTTAATTCCAACGAAGGTGTGGCAGATGAATCAGGTGGGCAGACTGCCCTAGACAGGTAGGCGGGGCTGATGTTGTGACCAGTCTTGAGACTGCCCCTTTCACAATTATGTACAAAAGTTTGGGTTTTTTCAACTGATTTGCTATTTTTTGTTAATGAAGGGGGATTAAGAATGACTGCTTGATAGTTGTTCCTTGAATCCTGGTTCCTGATACTTAACTCCTAACAATGCACAATACCTGAAAACTGGTATAGCTGATAGCATGGGGGGTGGGGTTTAAGGCAAGAAGTGTGAGTGGACAGACCCTTTTCAGGTTAATAGACACCTAGAGCTGAGAGTAGGGATACTTTGCTGAATTCTGTTCTGTCCTGGGGTTTTTCAGTGTCCACACACACTGAACTGAGGGGATCAGAGGCAATGGGACCCGGCAGGTTGGTACTATTTTCCCATTTTTTTCATAGTCATGTGAGGAGGGAACAAAAGACTAAGGGACTGCTAGACCAAGACACATAAGCAAGTGCTTAACTTTCAACAACTTATTTGTTCCTGATGTCCATGAATGTTACATGTCTTTCAATACCTTGCTGAACTGAATTCTTAATCATTGAATATAGATTGCTGATCACTGACCTGATTTATTTTCTGCTTTATTTTGGTCAAATGCATAAAATCTATCTGCTACAAATTGTCCGGTAAACACGATGGTCCCAAAGTACATGGTTCTATACCAAATTCTGAAGCATCTATTTTTCACTTCATTGTTGCCATAATCACATAGAAGAAAAACGGTAATGCTTTCTGTGTCCATATGTTTCAACTTTCAGCTAAAAAGATAACATAATAATAGTGATTGAATGTGCAGCCTATTTATATTAGTGACAGGAATGAGAGATGTGCATTAGTCCACAGCTGGCTTGGTGGCACCCAGCAGAATATTCTACAAATTCTCTTTAATCTGACATGATTATTCTTTTTTGCCTGTTTTGTTGGGACTCACCTTCAAGCCTGCTGGGTTTAGAATTATTCCCATTAGTCCATTTTTTTTGTCTTTGAGCTGTGAGAGTCTCTTTAAAACAGACCCCCTTTATAGAGATTGTACGGGTTCTTTGTGATTAAACTCCTGCTTTCACTGAAGCCCTGACAATTTCTAAAGCTTCTGTAAATTAGCTTTTCTTGTCTTGAAGTCAGCATTCCTTCTGGATTTCTTCCTTTTTTCCCAAGTCTTTTAACATTGTTTTCTCTCACACTATTTACACCCCTCATCTTCTCCATCATAGCAAACACAACATTGTTTTCAAAGAAGATGGTCCATTCTTCTCTGACTTTTGTGTTCCTATCTACCTTGAACTATAAAATCTTTGAGATAAAGAGTCCAGGACCTTTGGGAGTGGACAGATGAACAATTAAAATATTTAAAAATAATTATGTTTTGTGGCTCTTCCTCTGTCTTGTCTGTTTGATCAGTTCTGCTCTAAGTGGAAGCCAAATGATTAACTGTAACTCATTTTCATTTAGTTTTAATGTTAGAAATTTTACTCTACTCCACTGGTATGGGAGGGGACAGGTCAAACAGTTACATTGATTCAACTGTCATGTGAAATTCTTCCCCTACCCCTTTGAAATTAGTTTAGTGTCAGCTTTGGCATTTTTCTGTGATTTCAAATGCAGTATCAATTTGTTAAAAATGGGGGAGGGCAAACTCCAGAAACTCCAGAGAGAAAGTGGGGAAGGGCAGGGGGAGTTCCAGAAATTGTTTTTTCCTGTGGAGAGAGAGGAGGGGTGGTAGACGGTGAAGGAGAACTCCAGAAATTGTTATTTTCAGGAGGGAGGGAGAGAGGCGGGGGAAAAGAGAGGGGAAGGGGAGAGAGAGGAAGAAGAACTGCAGAAATTTTTATTCCTGTTGAGACGTTTGTCAGGCAGTCTTGTAACGGCTCAGGTGGTTAGGATAGGCTCACTCCATTTCTGTTTACATTTCCTGTTTTAGATTTTGTTGTTATTCCCCTTGCATACTTAATCTTTTCAGTTAATCTGGCAGGGCACTGTCCATTATTTCAACTTTGTTGACTTGTGTCCTCATGAACCATTTTGAAATTTACTTTCAAGCCTGTTTCGAAATGTTTTAAAGGATTTAAACAACAGTTTCTTTCTTGTTTTGTTTTTCTCCTTTGATGTGTCTGGTTGCAAGCAATTACACATTCAGTTCACTTGAATCACTCAGTCATAGTCAAACTCTCGAGTTTCCTGCTCTTCTAATGTTGCATTTAGGGCCTTATCCTCTAGGCTTCTAACTGCTATATGTTTCGTTACTTTTAACTCTGATAGCAATATAAGTGATCAGACCATCATCTGTAATGCTAGGCATTTCCTTGGTTCAATCCTTATTATTAGTCCAGAGAAAATCATAATATTTATTGTATTTTAGTCAAAAGGTATAAGTTCTGTAGGATGACAAATACTGTAACTCAGGAGCTTAGGAAAGTTGCACCCACCTGTTTCCTTCAACATACTGAAGTACTTTGTACAGTTTTCAAGGAATTCCACAAATTTCTTTATAATGTGCTTTTGTGTATCTGAGAATATCAGCTATCCTGTAGAGAAAATGCTGAAAGGGAAATGTATTTCCTCTTCATGAACAGTATTACAGAAAGAAAATTAAAGTAAACTTCATCCTTATACAGAACAACTTCACTTTCAATAACTAACACTTTCTCCAGACCATGGGCACAGCTATGGGCACCAAAATGGCCCCACAATAAGTCAACCTTTTTATGGGCCACCTGGAAGAATTCCTTAAGAGCTGCACCATCAAACTCATACTATACTAAAGCTAGATAGATGGCATCTTCATCATTTGGACTGAAAACCTGACATCTCTGATTGTTTTCTCTCAGAAATTCAATAATCATCACCCCTCCTTCAGACTATCTCTTGAATACTCCAGCACCAACATTTCCCTTTTAGACATGATGATCACTACCAGAATGGTAAAATGCAAACCACCATATACAAAAAACCCATGGACCAATATACATATTTGCACAGAACCAGTAATCACCCTAAACACACCAAGGAAGCTGCACTATACAGCTAAGCCCTCCGATACCATCAAATTTGCATTGAAGAGAATACCTGCGATTGTCACTTCCTGAATCTCAAAGAGCTTTCACTCAACAAGGACACTCCTCCAGAGAGATGGATTGAACTTTTTAAAGAGCCACCTGGATACCACGTGAAGAATTGCCGCAGTACAAAAAGAAAATCCCCATGACTTGCAGACCATTAGTTATGACCAGGGATACTGGTTTTCCCTGAATAAAAATTGCAAATACTCCGCTAAAAAAGCATAAATTCTCTGATTTAATAAACCCAAAATCCATGACTAAAATTAAAGGCCCCCCACAGCACCCCCTGCCCCAGATCTGCTGGAGGGGGCCCCCAGCTGCCAGAGCTATGGACATGGACCTGCAGCCCCCTGCCTCTGCTCCCCACACTGTTGCAGGCTAGGTGGACAAGCTCCCCACTGCTGTGTGCACTTCTGGGGGGCAGGGGGGACCTGTGCCCCAGATCTGTACCTGGGGCAGGCGCAGGTGCAGGCATTGGGCTTGGGCTTCCACCCTGCTTCCCTCCCCCTGGGCCTCTGCAGCCCGGCAGGCATGACCCAGCACAGCAGGCAGCAGTGGAGCCACGCAGGGGTCTCCTTGCTGGTGCTCACCACCCCTGCTGCCTCGGCGATGCACCTCCTGTGTGTGGGGCTGCACCCTGAAAGCAGCAGCATGATCAGGGTGTGCATCACCAGAGTGGGTGAGGGGAGAGCAGCAGTGAGGAGTTCCCCATGGAGCCTCGTTGTCCCCAGCCATGCCGGGTTGCACCGCTAGCTGCTATTCCCTGCTACCCTGCTTCCCCTGGGGCCTCTGGAGCCTGGCGGGTATGACACAGCGCAGCAGGCAGCAGCGGGGTGGCACAGGGATCTCCTTGCCACTGCTCTGGCAGTGCTTCTCTTGTGTGTGTGGTTGCAATAAGAACAGAGGCACCAGGCTGCACCCCTCAAAGCAGTGGCAGGCACAGGAGGTGCGTTGCTAGGGCAATGGGTGTGTGTGTGAGCAGCAGCAAGGAGATCCCTGTGTGACCCTGCTGTCCCCAGCCATGCTGGGTCATGCCCACTGGGCTCTGGAGGCCCTGTTGGAGGGAAGCAGAGTGGGAGCCCAAGCCCGCAGCTTGTGCCTGCCCCAGGTACTCTCTGCCCCCCCAGAATTCCACAAGGCAGTGGGGAGCTGGCCCTCCCCCTCCCCCGGGCAAGCCATCCGTGGCCCCATCCTACTCCCCGCTGGGGCCCTGCAGCAGCACATTACAGCCCCGGGCCCCAAGCTGCAGCCCCAGCCCTGCTCTGTTCCCTCCCTACAGGGGCCTCAATCCCCCTCTCCTCCCACCTCACTTATCTCCACCCCACTTGCTGGAGCTGCTCTTCAGGCTGCGTGGGGCCATGTGCATGTCCATGCGTGTGGCACCCCCGTCTCACTGCCCTCATTCCGCTCCCTTGCAGCTTCCTGCAGGCTGGAACTCTGTCAGCCTGGAGGGAGCTCACTGCAAAATGGCAAAACCTGTGGTTTTCTCTTATAAAATGAGAAATCTGCATTTGCCTCCAGTAAAAAGGTAAACTGTGTGGTTCACTCTGTTTTTTCCATGGGAAACAGAAAACCCGGTTCCCTTGTTATGATGATATACCCTCCCTCCCTGGGACCGATACAGAAAATCTTCAAACAACTGCAACTCATAATAGAAGAAGACCCAATTCTTAGAGATCTTCCCAGAACCACCCATCGTAGCCTTCAAACAAGCACCAAGCCTCACCAACCTTCTCACCAGAAGCAATCTTACTGTTGTCCAAAGCACACTGAATGGGCCCAGACCGTGCCAGGACAAGAAATGTAAAACCTGCCACCACTCCCATAACTGCACCCCACAACAGAACCATCAACATTCCTGGATTTTACACCTACATATCAGAATGAATGCACACCGAAAATCTATCAAAGACAAAAATACCCAATTACCTGTTAATGCACATTTTTCACAAGAAAACCACTCTGTCTCCAATTACTTGGTTCTAATCCTCAAAGGTAATTTACAAAACACCTTTTGCAGATGAGCCTATGAGCCTATCAATCTACTGGATACAAAAAATCATGGATTAAATATAGATACAGTATTGGATTTATGACACAGTATAACCTGCCCTGGTAACTTCTCTACATTTTACCAGCTACATTCTATCGCAAGGTAACCTTTCTGCCTCTTCCCCCCTGCCCACACACCTATTGTCTGGCATCCCCTCTGAGTCTCACTGCCACATGTTTGCATTTTAACAGACCTGTATTTTTGCATACTAACTTCTATCCCATCCAGGAGAACACAAAACAACTGCAGACTCTCCCTCTGCCTGAAAAAGGGTGTTTGTACTGGAAAGCATACAAAGAACAATTTTTCCAACTATTTAGTTGGTCTAACCCTGAATAACTTGTCTGCCTAAAGTAATTGAAACATTTCTTGTAGTTGTCTATAGTGATGTCCTGCAAGATGTCATACAGCCACTTTCCCAAATGGTTTTAGGGTTAAACCCTGGATGATAAATTATAATGGACTGTGGACTTATAATCTAGTTCAGGACTGTCCAACTGCAGTGTGGCTGGGGGCCACGGACATTCCTGGTGTGTGGCCCTCAAGACGCACACTGGCCTCCTGCTGGCAGCATGTGGATCCCTGCCACATGGACTGCACAGGCAGTGTACAGACCCCTGGCTCCTTCCCTGCCATGTGGCAGCAGGAGAGGTGGCCATTGAAGTCTGTGGGTCACATGTTAAGTGTTTATGGACTGTCATTTGGACAGGCCTGATTTAGTTTTATCTCTTCTGTACTAATCTATAGACTTCCCTGAATTAGCTTCTGTTTGAACCATTGTTGTTTCAAAGGATAATGTTCCTCAGTATTAAATACTTGCACTTTTTCTCATCCAAAGTTGTTCAATTGTCTCCAACCAGTAGATCTTGTTTTTCTTTGTCTTCTAGATTAAGCCCTCCATCATCACATTCCTGTGTTCTATGTAGGTACTTAAGGAATGTGATAAAATCAGAAATGTAGGGTTAGAGTGGGCTTTCAACCCCCTGCCAGAGGCAGGATCATCCCTATCCAAACCATCCTATACAAATCCATTGTCTAACACTGGGAGACAGTGACCATGAGCTGATCACTTTTACTATTCATTGCAAAGCTGGCAAGTCAGTCAACAACGTAGAAATCATTGACTTTAGGAAATCCAACTTTGATACAGCCTTGTTGCTGAGGCCCTGAGAGGCCATGACTTGCAAGGGAAAGGAGTTCATGATGAATGGTTACTCCTTAAGGGAGTGATCCTAGAAGCACAAGGGATGTCCATCCCAACCCATAGGAATGGTAGTAAAAGGGCACAGTACCCCACTTGGCTCAACAGGGAACTTGTAAACCTCCTATGTCTAAAAAGAGAGGCTTATAAAGGATGGCAGATGGGAAACACCACTAAGGAGGAGTCTGCACTGGTCTGTACCTGCAGTGAGTGAATCAGGAAAGCCAAGGCTGTAACCGAACTCCAACTGGCTACACAAATCAAGGATAATAAAAAAATCCTTCTTCAGATATGTGGGGAGTCAGAAGAAAAACAAGGGTAACATTGGACCCTTGATAAACCAAATGAGACAGCTGACAACTGACACCCAGGAAAAAGCCAACCTGCTTAATGATTACTTTGCATCAGTTTTTCTCCAGCTCAAAGGGACTGCCCTTCCTAACATGATGAGGAATGGCTAGGGTGAGGGTGAATATATGTTGATCATTGGTGCAGACCTTGTGAAGGAATGCCTTGACACCCACAAATCAGCTGGTCTGGACAAATTGCACCCACAAGTCCTTAAAGAACTGGCAGACATCACAGTGTGACCATTGGCAATGATATCTGAAAACTCATGGCACTTGGGTGAAGTACCTGAAGATTGGAAGAGGGCCAATGTGGTGTCTATCATCAGGAAAGGGAGGAAAGTAGATCCGGGGAACTACAGGCCAATCAGTTTGACCTCAATCCCTGGAAAGATCTTGGAAAAAATTGTTAAAGAAACCATTCTTGTTAGGCTAGCTGATGGCAACATCCTGAGGGACAGCCAGCACTGGTTTGTTGCAGCTAGATCTTGCCTGACCAATCTCATCTCCTTTTATGACCAGGTGACACTTCACCTGGACAAAGGGGAAGAGGTTGATATCATATACTTGGACTTTAGAAAGCCCTTTGACCTGGTGTCCCATGATGTCCTCATGGAAAAATTGGCCAACTGTGGCCTTGGCTACATCACAGTCTGATGGCTGGGGAATTAGCTCCAAGGTCGGACCCAGAGAGCAGCAATTGACGGAACTGAATCAACATGGCACTCAGTGACCAGTGGTGTTTCCCAAGGCTCCGGTCTCAGACCTACTGTACTCTTTAATGTCTCTATAAAAGATCTGGACTCTGGTGTTAGAAGTGGACTGGCCAAGTTCATAGATGACACCAAACTTTGGGGAAGAGCGTCCACACTTGAGGATAGGCTGGTGATCCAGGCCAACCTTGATAGGCTTGTAAAGTGGGTGGATGAAAATCTGATGGCATTCAATATGGAGAAATGCAAGGTGCTCCACCTTGTGGAAGGGAGGTGGAGGGGGCCCTGCATCACACTGATAGGCTCAGCAGTACTACACTCGCTAGCACCACAGCTGAAAGAGACGTGGGGGTCATGAGGGAGCACAAAATGAACAAGAGCCACCAATGCAACACCACAGCCAGTAAAGTGAACAAAACTCTGGCTTGCATCCACTGATGCTTTGCAAATAAGTCCCAGGGTGTCATCCTCCCATTGTACTCAGTCTTGGTGAGGTCACAGCTGGAGTATTGCATCTAATTCTGGGCACCACAATTGAAAAAGGATGTGAAGAAGCTAGAAAGTGTCCAGAGGAGAGCCACACACCTGATCAGAGGGCAAGAGAACAGGCCTTATGAAGAGAGACTGAGAGCCATGGAGAAGCATAGGCTCAGGAGTGACATGGTGGCAGCCTATAAATACATAAGGGGTGTGCATCAGGATCTGGGGGAACACCTGTTAACCAGAGCACTCCAAGGGATGACAAGGTCCAATGGCCACAAACTCCTGCAAGAACGTTTTAGGCTGGATATAAGGAAAAAGTTCTTTAGTGTCCGGGCTCCCAAGGCCTGGAATATCCTCCCCCCAGAGGTGGTGCAAGCACCTACTCTGGACTGTTTTAAGAAACATTTGGATGTTTATCTTTTTGGGATCCTGAGACCCCAGCTGACTTCCTGCCCCTTGGGCAGAGGGCTGGACCCAATGATCTTGTGAGGTCCCTTCCAGCCCTAATGTCTATGAAAACTATGAACCCATTACTAAAATTACACTGTCAACCCTGGCATGATCACAAGGCATAACAGCCTAACGTGTCACAGCTAAAGTAGGGGGAAAACGGCAGTCAATGAGATCCAAGAGATCCTATGTGCCTCTTATTTTTTATTTGGGCTCCTGAAGCCATTTTTTCCAATTATTTGTTCATTCTTGTAGCTTTTTTCTGATCCCTCTCTAATTTATCAATATTGTTCCTGAATTGTAATCTTCAGAACTGGACTTAATGTTCCTGAAGAGGTCAAACCCGTGTCACATATTGAGGTGGTTTCATTCTCTGCTACTTTCACTCAGTGCTACACTCTCTGCTATTCTTCTTTAGCTTACCAAGCAATGCAGAGCAGTTTATTTCAGTGACTGATCCTTTTCATCTCTCTCTGTCTGTGTGTCATCGTTATTGATAATTTTGAACAGATTATGTTTTCTTGTGGGTCACTGAGCAATTGGTTCTTGTCCCTATGTTTTAAATCAGGGGTGGCCAAACTGCAGCCTGCATGCCACCAGTGGGATAGGCAGCCTCTGTGTGTGGTGTCCAGCAGATCATGGGGGGAACAGGGACAGATGGGGCAGGGAGCGGAAATCAGAGGAACAGATTAGGCAGGGAGCCCAGGGCAGGGAGATGAAAAAAGGGCAAAAGATTGGCCAGGGGAAGGAAATCAGAGTGACACTTAGGGAGGGTTCAGGGTTTACCTTGTGGCACACCTGCCAAAAATGTTGGACTCCACTGCTTTAAGTAATCTTGTGAGACAACATAAGAAGCACACCTTCTCAGCAATGGTTGCGTGTTCACAAATATAATTTACAACCTACCATTTAGCTTACTTTTGTTTTATTTAACGTGTGTTTTACTGACTTTATTTTGGTCTGGTTTCTTAGTGAAATTGTTGTGCCGGATCCAATTGCTTGCAGAAGACCAGACATATACAGTACTATACAGTTACTTTTATTTCCCTGTTATGGGGTTGGGGAATTGGATTGCCTAAGAAAGTTCCAGGGATAGACTTGGTAGAGAGTCTTTTAAGATAGTAAAGTTGATTCAATTGCAATTCTGCTCCTTGAGAGTACAAAAGGGTGCAAAATTGGGGAGTGACAGAGTCTCTCAAGTTAGGGAATGAGACTGAACAGTTCTGAGTGGGAATAATGGACTGCTTGGTAGAGGCTGCCAAGGACTGTGGCTGAGACTGAATCCAAGGGAAAATTGGAGAGGGTCTGAGATGGGATCTCCCAAATGGGGACTCCTAGATAGCAGACATGGAAGTGAACAGAAGACATAATCCAAGACAAGGGCAGAAATAGAGCATCACTGGTGGACTGGAATAGGAGATGGATTAGTGAGTTTTCTTGAACTAAGAGAAGACAATGCCCTTATGAGCAGTTCTCACAGCTTTTCATTCTGGAGCAGGATAGGCTTATGATCCAGCACCTCATTTCCATGGCTCAATCACATGCATAAGGAAGGCCTCTTAAGGCTGAAGGGACAGCTGGGACTTGACAGGTAGAAGTACACAACTCCCAATGTGTCAAAAACCAGACATGTAAATTCATCTTGTTTAGATACATAGCAAGTTAATAACACAATCTATTTTCTGTGAATTCCTGCTTATTGGCATAATTTTATTTAAAAAAAATCATTATTAATAAAACAATTATCAACCATTTAGTCATTTATCCAGGGTTGATGTCAAGCTGACAGATGTGTAATTATTCAGGTCAATCCTGTTTGCCCTTTTGAAATCCTGATACACTTTGTTTCCAGGAGAGTGGAAGAATTTTCCACAGTATTCCAAGATCTATTGAAAATCAACATTAGCAGTCCAGAAATCTTCTTGGTCAGCTGTTTTATAACTCTCTGATGCAAGTTATCTAGGTGTGCTGATTTTAAAAAAATGTCCAACTTCACTGATTATTTTTTAACATTCTCTTAAGTTGCTTTTTATGTTAACAGAGTACTATTTTTGTAAGCACAGAACAGAAATATTAATTGAACATATCTGCTTTTTCTGCATTTTTATTGATCATTATAAAATTTCTCTCTAGTAGTAGATAGCATTTCTTTTGGTCCAGATATGAAGCAGGAGCAACTACAATAACAAACTTGTGGTCTTAATGTTGATGGCCATTGATTTTTTTTCCTTGTGTCCTTTTGAATCCATTTCAATTTTCTACAGTTCCTACTTTCTAATTCTACATTAATTGATTTAACTTTTTTCCCCCACATGCTATATATTATAAAGTATTTTATTTTATTTCCCCTATAAACCAGTTTGGCTTTTTAATCAGAGTAGCCTTCCCTCTTAGTTGTGGGCAAATTTGGGGGCAGCTTGCAAAATATTTTTAAACAGTTCCATATTATCATTCTTTTTTTTCTGCTTAAAATCATTCTCCCAGCTGATTTGGATCAAAACTCTTTCCACCTTTGTGAAACTGGCACTTTTAAAGCCCCAGATATATATTATTGGTCTGGGTTTTGTTCATTTTGTATAGTGCAAAAGTAATCATGTTGTGACTATGGTTAAGTAATCATTAATTTTTATTTCTGTAATTTCCTCTTCTATATGATGCGGTTTAGTACAGAGTTATCATGTACTGGAAGCAACACCTCATGTGTTAGAATATTGTCATGTATAACTTTCAGAGATGTTTTAGTCCTGGCAGCATGAAATATCTAGCAGTTGTCACTCAGACTGAAATCCCTTATGATAACCCAGCTGTTTTCTTATAAAGTATGGAGAAGTGTTTAAGAACCTAGTCATTTGTTTTTTTGTGTGATTTCTTGGTCTGTAGCAGACTCCATCTAGTACTTTATTTTATTCTATTAAGGCAGTGATCTATAAGCATTCAATATAATTTATTTCCATGTTTTTGTAACCCAGAGACAGGCAATTTTTGATGAAGTGCCACCTCCCCTATCTTTAACCAACTAGGTTAGCACTATTGGTTTTTTAACTGTTCAATCATGTGAATCTTCCCACCAGTTTCAGTAGACCATATACATTTATTGTCATACATAAGTGATTCCAATTCTTTTTATTTATTTCCCAGGCTCTTTGCATTGGTATATAGGCAATGACAGAATATCTTCTCTTCATGTATATTGGGGCCTTGATTAATTTTATTCTTGACACTTTGCTTTGGTCCTAGCAGAATACCCATTTATGCCCCCTTTTTTATTCTCACTTTTTGTTTTGTAGTTTAATGCCCTTCTGTCTAGTCTAATTTACCTGTCCTCTAGAAGACTGATTCCTTTTCTACCGAGATGGAAGCCATACCAACTGTCCAGTCCTGTCTCTCCACAGAAGGCAGCCTAATGTGCCCCAAAATCAAACCCTTCTGTTATACAAGGTACCCAGCCAGTAGTCTACTTCCTTGATCATCTGCCTTCCATCATGGGTTTTCTTAAAAGATAATCTGGACATTCTTCTTCAGCATCCTTTAAAGTTTCCCATATATAATCTGTAATCTGTGGGATAACCCATGAAGTGGTGTCACTAGTGGTGATATGTTCCATCACCAGCGGATCCTTACCTATTGACTCTAGATACCTATCAGGTCTCAGAGCCACATCTCCTGATTTGGTTTCTGGAATGCGGCACCTCTTGCTGACCATATTTTCCACTCTTAATGTGTATGTATATATGTTGAATCCCTAACAGGTTTCATTTGTTGTCCTTGCATAGTTGGACGTCTCTTTTTTTAATACTTGAAGGTCTCCTTTCTAAAATACCCACCATTTGGGTTGAACAGCCAGACACAGGCTGTCCCACACAGCAGTCTATGCCGTGCACCCATACATCACACAGCATGTTCCATCCTGGGAACACAGTAATGATGGAATACTTGTAGCTATGTGGCATTCCTCTTTGTCCTCTCTTCCCTGATAGTCACAGCTTGTCCACTCTTGGTTGTCTTTGGCTATGTAGATGGCCTCATGGGCCTCTCTGTTTTCTATTCTTTGCGGCTTCAGGGTGTCCAGTTCTTTCTTTTTTTAATCTCAACGCTAGTTGTCCAAGAATCCTTTTGTCTTGGTCATATTCTCCTGCATCAATACTTTTCCTTCCAAACCATACATGTTTTCTTCTAGCACAAGCTTGCGTTTCATACAGATAACATCTCTTTTGATATCCAGTAAAAAAGAAAACATACAATATATATTGCAGATCATAATCCAACATAATCACAGCCAATCATAGGAAAACCTCAACCATGCCCACCAAAAATTCACTGCTTTCTGCTTAAAAATTTGGCTGACAAATGACTTTGTATGCTAAGCTTTGCTGCTTAGCTCCCACCACCTCATTAATAGAAAGCAATTAGCTACTCAGATTGTGCACACCAGATCTGATCAAAGACCCAAGCACCATAACCCTACAGAAACTTGTTAGGTCATAAACACATGGACATCATACATGTCCTCTTCAGAGGCTCAGGCTCAGTCAGACAACTCAAAAATAGAATAAAAGAATTTGGCGATGATGATTCCATGGACTTTGGTTATGATGGCTCCTGTTTGGTGCATGGAACATCAGCATGGCTCCTCCTGTTATATAGTGTAGCTTAGCAATAGCAGTAGAGAATGTAAATGCTCTGCACTCCACTTCTCCTGGGAGTCAACCCAGGACTTTTCTTCCTTCCAAATACAGTGACCATGAACAACCCCCTTTGTTTCACTCTTAACTTTCCATTCACATGTGATATGCCCCTGTACTCCTTTCCTACAGCCTTCTCTCTCAGGTCATTGAACCATGTGAATTCTGTTATGTTTAGAACTTTTCATAGCTGTAAAAGATTTGGCCTTCAGTGTATTTTAATTGCTGGTCTTTTCCTATAGCTTAGTAGTGGTGTATTAAAAATGTAATGGTGAATTACACAAATTTTCCAATATACTGTTAAGCATTTGTGAGTTTTAGACCCTACAAAGATTGCCAGGTGTTTAGAAGAGAGGTGGTAAAACATCACCATGACCTGGAGAAGTGAGTAGAGTTCTCCAGGAGGTCTTATCATAGTACTGACTGTGACACTGAACGTGTGTTAGTCTGCTGCAACATCAGAATCAAAGTAAAAATGGTCCAGAATTGCAAAACTACCAGCCATCCTCAGATAGACATCATCCAAAGTAAAGACATAGAATAGATGCAGACTATTCAATGAAGAAGCTGTGAAAGCAAGTTTATCGAACAACTCAACCAATGAGGATTGGGCAAGCTTAAAAATGAATACATATAATTCTGCTATAATAGCATTGGGCAAAAAAGGTAAGAAAAAAGCAGACTGGTTTGAAGAGCCCTATGAAACCCTTCTACCACTTTGGGTACATATGCACATGTGATTAATTCACTTGAATACACTCCAGAGCTTATTGTTTCAGGGTTTTTTGTGTGTGCAGCAGTGCATGTATAGACACTGCCCTGGCTGTCTGGGCCACAGGATGCTTCAGCATGGGTCTAGCCAGGAAGCAGCCCCTGCGCTGAGGTACCCTGTGCCCCAGGTAGCCCTCCCCCCTGTGGCACATGGAGATGAGGGGAATAGCTGCTTCCCTCATCTCCATGTGCTATGGGGCAGGCAGGGGGCTGCCTGGGGTACAGGGTTCCTCAACATGGGGACAGCAGCCCTTGCTCCTTCCCAACACAGCTGCTCCCCATGTCTCCATGTCCTGCCAGGTGGCTGCCTGGGGCACAGAGTACCTCTGAGGAGACTGCCTGCTGGCTAGCTCTGTGCTGAAACATCCTGTGCCCCAGCCAGCCAAGGGAGCAACTAGACATGCACTGCTGTGAGCAAAAATCTACCCTGTTCCAGAGTTGCTTGTATTTTACAAGATTACTTTGCTGCAGAGTTCATTAGTTTCACACCCCCTAAGAGGGATACACATGTACACGCTGAGATGTTTACTGCACAGTTAGTCAACTATGCAGTAAATGCCTCATGTAGACAAGCCCTTTGAGAACAAAAGGACAGCACTATTTAACTATAAGAAATCTTCCAATACTATAACTTCGGAAAATTTGAGAAAGGCTTGAAGAGAAATGCAAAATGAGGATAAGAGATGTGCCCAAGATTTCTGACTGAAATTCTCTGTTAATATTCAGAAAACAGCTGCTGCAGGTGATAGCTGTGGAATGTACAAAGGCATCAAATGAGCAACTGGTCCAGTCAAAAAGAAAACAGCTCTGTTGAAAGACTTAAATGGAAATGTCATTACCGATGAACAAAAACAACTTGAGAATTGGATTGAATGCTATGGAATTCTATACTCCAGTGAGGCTGAAATCAAACATGAAGAGATCGAAGGATTATCACTGTTTGACGTTATGATGGATTTGGACAGTGAGTCTACGTTAAATTCATTCCTGGAAGCAAGACATCCAGTAACAATTGTTTGCTTGCTGAAATCTACAAATGTGCCAATGACAAATTACTTTGAAAGCTTCATGATGTTATACTGCTCTTTTGGAAAGGGGAAGCAGTACTGCAAGATTTCAAAGATGCTCAATTTGTACAATTATACAAAAAGGAGATAGAAGCTACTGTGACAACTATAGAGGTATCTCTCTGTTGAACATCATTGGAAAAATTGTCACTCACATCGTGCTCCCTAGATTGCAGTCTATCCTGAAAGAATCTATCCTTAAAGTCAAGGTAGTTTTCACTTAGGATGATCTGCCATTGATATGATAGTTTCAGTCAAACAACTGCAAGAGAAGTGTAGAGAAAAAAATGAATGCTACTGACAAAGGCCTCTGGTAGAATCAGTGGGCGGTGCCTTTTTACTGTTCTGAAGAAATTTGATTTTCCCCCCAAACTGTTGAACATCATTTGCTCATTACATAAAGGTATGAAGGCATGAAATAATGTATGAAAATGAGGAATCAAGTACCTTTGACATCAGCAGTGGGGTGAAACAGGGATGCGTTTTATCCCCAATGCTTTTTAACATCTACTTTTCATTTCCTGCTTCTTCATGTGTTCAAGCACAGCAATGATGTATTTATCTTTGAACCAGACCAGATGTAGGCTTGTTCAACACTGCATGGTTTAGAGTGAAAATCAAGGTGAAAGAGCTGGTACTGAGAGACTTCCTGTTTGCGGATGATGTGGCCTTGATTGTCGGCAGTGACTCTTTCCTCCAAAATCTCTTGGGCAGGTTTTCTGAGTCATGCAAGAGCTGCAGGATAGCAGTTAGTCTTAGGAAGAATGTGATCATGTATCAAGAGGTTGAAGAACCCAATACCTGACATCACTTTGGAGGATAACTCTCTTGGTGTCATTAATAGTTTTTGCTACTTGGGTTCTATATAATTAGCAGGAATCTTGACCTTCAGACTAACTGATTAACAGAATCAGAAAAGCAGCTAGGATTTTTAGTTTATTACAGAAATGTGTGTGGAATGCTGGCAAACTATTAGCTAAGGTAAAGATGCAAATCTACAAGACTTTTGTGCTGTCATCCCTGCTTTATGGTTCAGAAACGTGGACTATATATGCTAAGCACATCAAGAGACTGAACGGCTCCCATATGAGATGTCTGCTTCAGATCCTGAAAATAAAGTGGGAAGACAGAAGGTCAAACACAAAGGTACTGGAGTGTGCAGGACTGACACACTTAGAAACCACTATCAAGAGGAGGAGGTTATGATGGTGTGACAGGAGTACCTCTACCACAGTCTTTCTATCAGTGACTCTGCCCTCCTGTTATGGGCCAACAGCCTGCCTTCTTGCCTGCCATACCTTGATCTTGGTCAATTGATGGATATTAATTAGCGGGAGGCTGCCCATTTTATTTTTTTGCCCTGGTGCTACGGGGCACTATCTGCAGCTCCTTTCCTCCCCTACACCGCAGCCCAAGCCTCGCGGATGGTACTGACGTGGTTTTGACCTGGACCTTGCTGTAATTTGGCCCTGTCCTTGACTTCCCTGAGCTTCCACTGCCCTGTCTCATCCCATGCCTTCCTGGCGCTCTGCTGCCCCCTCTCGGTGAGGCTTCCTGCCGCCTCCTCTCTCTGGGGCTTCTTGTTGCCTTCTCTCTCTTTGGGGGTTTCTCACGGCCCCCTCATGGCCCCCTTGCCCTGGGGTTTCCCGCAGCACCCTCTCTCTAGGGCTGGGGCCAGTGCAACCCAAAATGCTGCGCCCTCTCTGGCGCCGGGGTCCCCACACTACCATGGAGCCCCTATTAAGCCTCTCCAACCCCTAATAGCCTCACCCAGTCCCGTGGTGTTATAAAACTACAAACAGAAAACTCAAGCCCCTGGGCTATAACATAAAAATCTAAGCTATCTGGCTAACTATCATTTAAATCCCTACCGGGGAATTCTCCACCCCGTATCCGCGAACAGGAGCTGCTCGTGTCGTCAGGCTTCTTTACTCTGCTTGCTCTGGCAGAGCTCCTTCTCCTTTGGCTGCTAATGGAGAACTGCCCTTCTGGCCTCACTCCTGGGGTTTATATGTGCTGGGCCCTGCCCCTTCCTATCAGCTGACTCCCCAGCAGTTGCCCTAGCAACCCACACCTGTGCCTCTGCTCTGAGAGTAGCAGACACCTTAGTGTCCTGCTACAGATGGATTAGCCATGTCAGGAGAATGGGAGGAGCCCATATCCCCAAGAATATTTTGTATAGTGAGATTTGTCATGGTTCTAGAAAGTGGGGTTGTTCTCTATGGCAGTACTATGAGGTGTGTGAAAATTATATGAAGTCATTCTATATCAATATAGAAAGCTGGGAGAAGCACGCAGAATTCCATTTGATCTGGAGGGAATGTTTGGCACGGAGTGTGGCTCAACATGAAGCGGCTTTGATCCAGGTGCTGGAAGCAAAGTGAGAAAAAAGAAAGCAGCATACTGTAAAATTGGATTCCAACTCAGACAAAACATGGGTCTGTGAAACTTGTAACAAGCAGTGGCGCTCTTGATTTGGGCTTGACAGCCTCAAACAGATTCATCAAGCATCTGACTAGACCTATTACAGAGGGTCAGTGGTTGCCTACTGGATAGATTCAGTTGTTTTAACATTAACAGGAAAAATAAACATCAAACACCCATGTTGTTGGAACTGTAGTTCATGGAATAATATAATTTACCCTAGGAATAGCACAGCTTGCATGCATGTAAGGGGGTTGGACTAGATGATGGTGTGGTTATTTTCAAAAGTTTAGTCAAAGGAGCTGTGGGTCCTCTGAAAATTCTCAGTGTATTTATTTATAGCTGTGTTGAATGTTTTATGGTCAGGACAATATACAGGATTTATTTTATATTGATGTAGAAATATGCTAACAGCACATGGTGCAATAGATTTGTTGTGATTTTATTATTCCAGATACTTAGCTATAAAAAATTCTATATAACAGGATATTTGTTAATTCATAAGATTGTATTAATTTTTATCATTGGTTCAATCACTGTTTTTCAGGTAACTTCTAGATCAAAATTTAAAAAATAGTCTCATGCCCTTACATTACTGTAAATGTAAAAATAAAATAACATATGTTATTAATAGAAATAACTCCATATAATTTGTTTGTGAGTCTGTTTTAAGTGTGGCAGAGAAGACTCACTTTATAAGGAGAAGGTTGTCTGTGTATTAGGAATAAAATTACCTTTGCTTTAAATTGTGACCATTTTTCTCATATCTTTGAAGTTCTGAGCATGGTTGTTACTGCTTTTGGGTGGGTGTATTTCCTATGTAAATTGCAAGTTACTGGTTAAAGTATAGTAGTAGATTATTGATTAGCCATCCTGAAAAAAAACTCCTGTTGAAGACCCACATCTGAAGTCTTACTACGTAAAATAATAGTTAACTTCAGTTTTGTGCAGTAAGCCTTGAAATCATTAACATTCATCCTGAAAAGTTTCACAAATGAATTACTTATAAGTTTAGGAAATTGGTAAGTTGTGGCCTACATGAACAAAGGAAATAATATTTAGATTCCATTCATCAGATCAGATTACAGTCCAGAGTCATTGGCTAGAGACAGACAGCACACACATACCAGTTTAAGTGATCAGAAACTGGTTTAAATCTGTAAAAGAACAGACATTCAGTGTTCAAAATGGTTGAAACTGGTTTGAGATGAACCTGGTTGAATGTAGTATCAGACTTAACTGATTTGGGTCAAACCAGTTTATGCAGTGTCTGTCCCAGACTCTTCCTGGTTTAAGTTAAACCAGAGTTCTCCAGCATCCCAGCATTCTCTCTGGGCTGGCCTGGGCTGTGCTCTCTGCTGGTCCCACACCTCTGGTCCCACACCTCTGCTTCCTAGCCTGAGCAGGGGCCGGTCATAAGAAGACACTGGCTAGCAAGGCCCCATTAAAGTGGGCAGAGATGGGGTTAATTCTTCCCTCCTTCCACTTCTCCCCCATGCAGCTGGGGTCTACTTGTTTACTGGGGAGCAGAGGGGAGCAGAGCCAACCACATAGTTTGGCCAAGCCAGGCCTGGGGGTGGGGCCACCCCTGGCAGCTGTGGCTCAGTGATGGGGATGCTGAGCCCTGTCAGTGAGCACAGCCTGGCCCAGCATGTGGCCAGCAGCTGCTAGCCGGACAGTGAGCTAGCCAGGCCAACCCAGAGGCACCGGCAGGCCTGGAGTCTGGCAGCTGCCCACCGCGGGGGCTGGCTGAAGACCCACGAGCCCCCACAGTGTCTCTAAGTCAGCCCGGCTAGCAGCTGCCAGCTGCATGCTGTGCTCACTGACAGGGTTCAGCATTCCCATCACTGAGCCACAGCTGTGGGGGGTGGCCCTGCCCCTGCAGCCCAGCCCCAACGTGGAGCTGCCTCAGCCAGGCCTGACCAAAGCTGGTCTGGGCTGTGGGGGTGGGGCCATCACTGGCAGCTGTGACTCAGTGACAGTTGCTCCCCAGGCCCCGGGTGGGCTGGGCCACGGAGTGCCACACAGAGCCCGCTCCACCCTGCCCCATGTCATCAGGGGCTGGGGGGAGGAGAAGAAGAGGGAAGAGTCCCCCCCCCCCCAATGAACAGAGCCAGCCTCCCGGCCCTGTGGTGGTGCGGAGAGGGAGGAGGGGAAGGAGTTCTCCTTTGGGGCCAGGCAGCCCTGTGTTCTGGGATTGTTCCCGGCTGTTAGGGAGCTGCTGGGGGCAGGCAGAGCTCTACCTTCCCCCTCCTCACCCACCATGGCGGTCTGGCTATGCTCCCCTTCGCCTACCCAAACCCTGCAGGCCAAGGTGGAGGTTTAAACCCCTCACCAGGGCCTGGCAATCCCCCCTGCAGCACAGTCTCCCTGTGGAAGGGAGGGCTGCTCTAGTGCCCCCAGGGTTTGGCCTGAGTCACTACATGCATGTGTCTGCATTTCTGGAATGAAAAGGGAACTTCTATCCACTTGCAAAACTGTTCAGTCTCTGCAGGTTAGACTAACCTACAAAGATTGAATCCATTCAGGCTTGGGCTTTTTGAATGTCTGTCCCTAGCCATGATGTTTAATTAATTAGGGATATTTCCAACTGCAGTTTAAGCTTACATCTTATGAGTCACATAAAAAGAAACTGTTGATGATTAGGAAGCGCTTTAAAAATTATGACTTTGAAAACAGAAAGACCATAAATGTTCACATTTCAGCAAAATAATTGTAAGGTTTAGTTTGAATTCTGATGAAGTTGTCTTAGACTGAATAAACTCTTGCCAGTTCAGTGTTGGTTTGTGCACAGTACCTGAAAAACATTCTTTGAAATTCTCTTGAAGTCTAACCATACCATGGATTCACCAGTAACTAATTTAATTAGTGATAATCCTTCTTTTTGGGCTAATCTTGTAAGTGTTTCTCCTGTTTTTCAAACTGTGGTCTATTTCATAACTAGGTCTATTTCTTAAATAATTACTTAAAGTCCATCCCATCTATGCTCTCCTGTTCTAATGTTGAATGACATGTTTCAGAGTAACAGGTTAAGTTGGAGATCCTTCTGAAATGGATAGAGCAACTTTCTCTTGGTGTTGTGACCCATTACAAATTGGAATTTCAATTTTGTATACAGAGAGTATTAACTTAATTGAATTCTTTGTTCGATAATGTAATGGGGTTGAAATTTGATTCCAAGGTGGCTCAGGCACTTACCAGAAGACAATTAAGGAGGACTGTGTTAACATTTGTGTTTCCTGTTTCCCTTACTGTACTTGGATATATCATCACTTTCATGGAGGATGCAGTACTAGTACGGCATATGCTGTAAATCCTAGGAATATACATTTGGGGTAAAATTCAGATCTCAATTGAAACCAAGGAGAGTTTTGCAATTAAAGTGACATGAAGCCAAGATTTCAATCTTTGACCATTATTCTTGAAGTTTCTGTATATAGTGATTTTATATTATTGAAATGAATACATAACACTGTTGCTCTGATCTGGTGATGGTTTTACAAGTATTTGATTATGCCAGGTGGACAGCAAATTAGAAACAGGCCCTTATTTTTCTATTGTTAAAGGGGTTTGGAGAGCAGGGTATTTGAAGGATGGTTTGTTGTCAAATGAGTTGCTCAGGGAATGGATTCTCTCAAAAAGAGTCTGAACTGAAAAATGAGAGGTCAGAGATATGTACTGAAATGTATGGTCACCTGGGGAACCTGTGGTATTTTGTTCCTCAATGGGTAGGTAGTGCAGAAGATGGAATACAGCATCTGTCAATGCCAGTGATGATCAGAAAGGACCCAAGTGAGTGATCAGAGCCCAGAGGGCATTTTCAGACCTGATCACTGGAAACCAAATTATAAATACTGAAACCTAAGCTCAGAAAGACAGATCCCGGGTTAAATAAAACTAGAATTGCCTCATCCTCAGTTCAAAACTGGAATCCCATTGAACTCAATGCTTTTCTGGTTTTTAATAAATTAACCAAATTCTCTTTTTTAAAATTACATGCATGTGTACCTTCTCTCTTCAGTTATCATCAGAAGTAAGAGTACCACATTTACATAAAAAACACTCCTGCGTTATTTCTAGCTTGCCTGAAAGAAGGTGTTTCAGAAAATATATTGGAGAACCAGTTTCGTAGGGATTATAATCAAATTGTCAGAAAAGAAGAGTTCCCGATAATTTGATTAAACTTGGCATACGTATCTGAAATCCTGCATACTCCTCTGAAATAAATTTAGCTTCCAAGGCAAGTCCCTGACTTTAATTCTGATGGAGTAAAATGTAAAATTCCCATTGGTTTCAGTGGTGTAAGATCAGACTTTATAAGAATATTCTTACTACTCATCACCTTATGGGCATGACCCCCAATGAGAATTACCCATCTCTCTGGAAAAGATGAAGAACATAAATTATTAAAATTCTCCAGCAAGGCCAAACTTTACAGACTTTTGATCAAATAACCTCCATTTTCCTTTCCATTTATTCAGGCATGGACAAGTTTTCTCAGATCAAGTAAAACTTTTGAAAGAAAAGTGACAACAAAGCTGTATTTCTTGACAGGAGTGAATATCAGAAATGGTGCCAATAGCTTTTCCAAGCTTTTCTGTGATT
Source organism: Crocodylus porosus (assembly GCF_001723895.1). Taxonomy (NCBI): domain Eukaryota; kingdom Metazoa; phylum Chordata; order Crocodylia; family Crocodylidae; genus Crocodylus; species Crocodylus porosus. The sequence continues at coordinate 219,436,308 of NW_017728886.1, read as the reverse complement.
GCTTTGTATATGAATGAATTTAACCACCCTTGACATGCATGCACAATGCATGTTTGAATCAAGGAGCTAAACAAATAAACTCACAAGACTGGAAACGAGCTCATAATTCTGGATTAAATAATGAAGGAAGTGCCAGTGTGGACAAGAAAGAATAATGAATTGGGGAAGATGACAAACCATGATTAAAACATAAGGCTACATGTTCCATTATTCATCACTTTAATGGTATGCAAATGTATGCAGTATTCCCAATGTTGTGGTGGCAGAACCTCTTCCCAATCTCCTGTCATATACCACAAGCCCAACTTCATTAACCTGATCTTTTTAGGTCAGTTTAAAGTGTGCCTGTATTCTATTAAGGAGAAGACAGAGTGTACTATAGCATCAGAATACCTGTCATATGAGTAGCAGATGAAGAAGTTGAGATTTGCTGAGCTGTAGCCTGTCCATCTTCATGAGCAGTCACAAACAATAGGTGAGAGGAAGTAAAATTGACAAGATGTGAAATGAGTTCTTAATTTTTTTAAAAAGTGCATCATCTGGTAACTTCCAGGCCTAATAACCAATTCCATTTCAGTTTCAATTTATTAAGGATTCTGGCTAAATGCTATGTTCCTGAAAATGACATAACACACATACGAGCATAATATAAATAAGTTCAAACAAAGCAACCGAACTACAAATATTATAGTAAAGATAGATACCACAGACATAAAAACATTATTAATATAAATATAGTAGTAAATCAAGACAAGAATCTATAATATTATTGTGCACAGATCCACAATAGAGACAATAAAATCAAATCTAATGTTAAAAGGTAACACTCATATTAGTAATAAAGGATATTTATTATTTAACTCTAATTGCCTCAGCCTTATGCCTAATAACGAATAAATCTTAGCGAAACCTGTACAATTGGACGAAGAGTAAAAAGCAATATTGTTCATATTCCTTTGTGGAGTTTTCCCTGATTTCTTTCAATGAAAAGACCCTCTACCCTACTTCACTGTGTCAGATGAAGGGACACTGACCACCTATCCCCAGACACCTTCCTGTAAGAATTATGTGGTCATCTTCGCTGATGTTCTGCGCCCCAGGGCAGCTTGGTTCCTTTGGAGTCCCTGAAAGTCTTTAATCTAACAATGGTCTTAAGCATCCTTCTTCAAGTTAATTATACTAAAACATGCTTAAGTGCTTTGATGAATCACAGCAAAAATTTAATGTGGCTTCAGCTTCAGAAATTGCTGCAATGACTGTAAAAAGGGATTTATTCAGTCCCTTACTCTGTACATTTGTTAATATATTATTACTCATATCAAATACAAAATCTTAAAGGAATTCATCCCTGTGGCCAGGCATTTTCAGTGGCCTGAAATGTCCTTACTTGGTTACCATACATTTGAATGATTGATTACTTGGCTATTTTTTTTACCAGAAAACTGCCTGAATACAGCTACTGCAGTGGATATAGTGAGGTTAAAGTCAGATGGAAAGAATCCTGGTCTCAGGGTGCAGATGGAAGTGGTTAGGGAAGGGGTGGGCAATTATTTTGGCTGGAGGGCCACTTAGGGATTTTTAGTGAGCTGTTGTGGGCTGATCAGCATCCCTACACCTCCTCAGCCCCCCATCACAGCTCACCAAAACTCCCTAAGTGCCTCCCATGTGCAGGTGGGCAGCTGTGATGGGGCTACAGGCAGGAGGTGAGCAGTATCCGGGGCTGGATGGGTGAGGGCAGCAAGGGCCAGGGCTGGGATTGGGATTGTGGGCTGGTGAGAAGTGTGGGGCCAAGACTTGGGGCAGAGGTGCAATCTGCTGCCCAATGTACCTGTAATGTAATTGTTCCACAATCAGGGGCATGCAGGGAGCAGATTACAGCTCTGTCCCAGGCCCTGGCCCTGCACTACCCCAAGATCATGGGGTCTCCATGGAGACCAGCTGGGACATGCACAAGCAGGGTGTGAGGTTGGGATGGGGCTGTAAGCAGGCAGGGAGCTGCATCCAGGAGCAAGATGAGTGGGCAGGGCCAGGGACTGGGGTCACAGAGTGGTGATAGCATGTCTGTGGCCCCATTCCATCGTTCCACTCATGATCCCTGCCCATGTGGGTCCCACCTCTGGTGATGGGTGCAGGCCAGACAGGCCATGGTACCCAGGAAGCAGGGCTGGATACAGCAGTGGCAGGTGGAAGGAGCCAACACTGGGGCTGCTGGGAAATGGAATTTTGCTGCTGTGTGCTCCAGCTGCATGCACCATGGGCTGCCCCCACTCCTGGGCCATGCAAGGCCAAGGGACCTGCTGCAGGCCAGGTAAAATGCATTGGTGGGTCATATCCAGCCTATAGGCCATATTTTGTCTACCCCTGGGTTAGGGATTGGGTGAATCATAGATTCATAGATTGTAAGGAGCTGGAAGGGACTTCGCAAGATCATTGGGTCCAGCCCTTCTAGGCACTAGGCGGGAAAGACAACTGGAGTCAGGTGACCATCCAGTCTCTTCTTGAAGATTTCCAGGGTAGGTGATTGTACCACATCTGGAGGGAGTTTATTTCACAGTCTGGACACCCTAACTGTGAAAAGAGTTTTTCCTAGTGTTAAGCCTGAAATGGTTTTCCAGGAGTTTGTGGCCCTCATTCCTGGTTTTCCTGAAGGATGCCCTGGTGAACAGTTATTCACTGAGCCCTTGTATTCCCCTGATGTTGCAGTAAACTGCTACTAAGTCCTCTCTCAGGCTTCTCTTTTTTAGGCTGAAGAGGCCCAATTCCCTCAGCCTTTTCTCATATGGCTTGCCTTGCAATCTCTGATCATATGGGTAGCTCTTCTCTGGACTCTCTCAAGCTTTTCCACACCCTTGCTGAAGGGTGGTGCCTAGAACTGGACAGAGTACTCCAACCGCGGTCTCACCAATGCTGAGTAAAGCAGAAGAATTACTTCCTTGGTTTTGCTTGAGATGCATCAGTTGATGCATGCCAGAGTATTGTTTGTCCTGCTGGCTACAGCATCACACTGACAGCTCATGTTCATACTACGGTCTGTTATTACCCCTAGTTACTATCCCTTTCAGTTGTGGTGCTAGTCAAATTGGCGTCCCTGAGCCCGTAAGTATGTTGGGGGATTGTATGTTCCCAGATGAAGTACTTTATACTTCTCAATGTTGAACTACATCTAGCTCCGATCTGCCCAACTTGCCAGCCTGTCTAGGCCCACCTGTATCTGCACCCTATCTTCAACCATGACCATGCTCCCCCATAAGTTGGTATCATCTATGAACTTGGCCAGTGAGCGCTTCACCCCCACATCCAAATCATTGATAAAATAAAGCATTGGACCAAGCACAGACCCCTGAGGGACACCATTGGCCACTTCTCACCAGGAAGAGATTGATCTGTTCATTAGAACTTTCTGGATCATACCCTGCAGCCAACTTTCTACCCACTTAACTGTCGAGCAATTAAGCCCACAATCCTCCAATTTTCTGGTGACATTATAGAATCAAAGGCCTTTTGGAAGACTAGGTATACAATGTTGACCTCTCCTCTCTTAACCAGGTGGCATAGGAGATGAGGTTGGTAAAACAAGACCTGCCTGTGATGAAGCCATGCTGGCTGTCATTCAGAATCCTACATTCTGCAAGTGTATTGCACATTGATGAATTTTTCCAGGGTTTTCCCTGGGATAGAAGTTAGGCTAATTGGCCTATAATTGCCTGGGTCCACTCTCCTCCCCTTGAAGATGGGCACAACATTGGCCCTCTTACAGTCTTCAGGGACCTCCCACAGGAGCCATGAGTTTTGGAAGAGTTTCACCAGAGGTTCTGTGATGACTTCACCAGCTCCTTCAAATCAGGTAGCAGGGTTGAAGTTTTGGATTTCAAAAAAGCAAATTTCAACAGGCTCAGGGCAACAGTAGGGGAAGCGCTGCAGGAAGGTAAAAGGAGTGCATGAAGAGTGGTCATTCCTTAAGGACACAATCCTCGAAGCACAAAAGAAGTCCATTCCCATGCAGAGGAAAGCTAGCAGAAGGGTTGGAAAGCCCTCTTAGCTTAATAGGGATATCATGGTCCTCTTGAAAAAGAAGAAAGTGGCATACAAACAGTGGAAGCTTGGGACAATCCCCAAAGAGAACTATACAACAACGGCCCATACTTGTAGGGAGAAGATTAAAAAGCCTAAGGCAACAACTGAATTTAAACTAGCAACTTCGCTGATGACACCAAACTTCGGGGCAAAGCATCCACGCCAGAAGATAGGCGGGTGATCCAGGCTGACCTGGACAA
>NW_017728886.1:219401877-219431434 GCF_001723895.1 Crocodylus porosus | reverse complement strand
CTTCCTGCCCTTTGGGCAGGGGGCTGGACTCGATGATCTCCCGAGGTCCCTTCCAGCCCTGATGTCTATGAAATCTATGAAATCTATGAAACAGAAATCAACGACAATAAGAAGTCCTTCTTTAGGTATGTAGTGAACAGGAGGAAAACAAATGGAAGCTTGGGGCCATTGCTTAACAATTCCAATTTCCTATTGGAAAACTGACAAATCCCTGATAAAAAAAATTCCGAAGTCCCTCTGTAAAATACCCCAAAATCTATGTTCCTCCACAATTAAAACAAAAGACCACTATAAAGAGAGAGAGAGGCTGAGAGACAGAGAAACAGCGATCAGTTGGGCAATGTTTTACTGATATATCTACAGTGTTAAAGCACTGACTTTTGGGGGACTATGGCCACATAGTTGTTACAGCTCCCCAACAGGGGCTAAATGGCAAGCCCACATGCCTCACCCCAGCCCCCCAATTGCTGCCCCACCTGGCCCCATCCCCTGTTCCTGCATGTGCCTGTTGCCCCATCTGAAAGGGGTTTGAGATGGGGTAAGAGGCACGTGCACACTCGTCTGGACGTGGCCTAGAAGAGCGTTGCCTCTGGTTGGCCTGTGCACTTCCTGAGTCAGGTACAGCCTCTTAGATCAGAAAACAACACAACTGATCTGACTTAGCTGAGTGTTCCTCCCAAGAAATGTCTGGGTATTTGAAGTCACCCATGGCGACCATGTCCCGTGTGCATGTGGTCTTTGCCAGTTTTTGAAAGAACTCCAGATCAGGCTCCTCCCTCTGGTTTGGAGGCTGTAGTATACACCTACAGTTAGGTCTCTCTCGCCATGGCCCCCCCCCGCCCCCCGTAGTTTGACCCCGAGGGTTTTGAGCCACTCTTCTTTGGAGCTGATGTTGGCCTCCAAGGAAGTATACTTCTCTCTCACATAGAGAGCTACACCTCCACCTCTCATCCCTACTCGGTCCCTTCTGTGCATGAAAGCTATATTCCAATCATGTGAGGAATCCCACCAGGGCTCCGTGATCCCTAATAGATCGTAATGGAGAGTAGGAGGGCTAGCTCCTTCTGCTTGTTCCCCATGTTCCTGGCATTAGTGTACAGGTACCTGAGTCCTCCAATTGAGACCCTTGTTTTCATTTCACACTGAGGGAGAACCATTCCCTCAACTCTTGCAAGAGTGGCTATCCTAGTGTCCCCAACTTTGGAACTTTTTTGTGTGCTGGTCCCAGGGAATGCTCTAGTCAGTGTTTCCCCATCCTTCAGTGATCTTAGTTTAAAGTAATCATCAAGAGTTACAAGAAGAAGGCCCTGCCAGGCTTATATAACCCCAGAATAGACATCAGTAAACTGTCTAGACAAAAGACAACCATGTTGTGCCCCTGGCTGCTCAGAATGACTTTAAACTTCATTTTGGCTCTGGAGTCCTGGCTTGTGACTTCACCACATAGGTGACTTACCCTGACTGCCCAGGTCCTGGTCCTTTACAGTGGGGTTTGGTGACTTTACCTAGATGCTTATTTAGGTGTTTGCCTAATTAAACTCTGAGGACTGCATTGTATCCACAAGGTTGCAGTTGGCAAGAAATGTAAAGCATTGGCAGGAAAACTGGATTTCCATCCCATGGGAAACTCTGAAATTTCTGAAGTTTGGTTTAATCTTGAATCAGGAGGAAAAGTCAAAATCTCCAAAATTTTCATGAGGCAAAGTATTTTGAAAACCTTTTTTTACTCTTATCATTTTGTTAATTACAGATCACAATAGAGAAATTAAAGCAAAAAAAAAGTTGAAACATTTTGGTAATTTTCTGCAAGCAATTAAAAAAATCCATGTTTTTGCAAAACATTTATCTGTTATTTCAGCAGAGAACCGTTCTGCTGGGAAACTTCAGGCAAGCTGGAAAATTATATTATTATGTGCACAGGATGATTGGCTATGTCTAAAAATAGGAAACATTCATTCTGATAAATAGGTGGGTGAAAGTGTGAATCTCCAGTATGATACCGTATTATCACAAGAAACTTTGCAGAGCCTAGACACATCTGAGTACTTATAAACATAGTGTTATTGACTCATTTTTGAATACGAAAGATAGGTTGGATTCCACTGTAAACTCAATATGGGACAGACCATATTTCTTAGCAGTGCAGGTTCTGGAAAAAAAAAGACTGAGGAGAATTAAATTTCAGTGCCAGAAACTGAACACTCATATGGTGCTTTGAGGTCATGCACAGAAATAAATGTATTCAGAGGTGTTCCTTCCATGTGGGAAGGCAAGCTAATATTATAAGTTTACTTTAGGTGGCTTTGGGCTTGTCTACACGTTGCTGTATGGCAATGTTGCTACAGAGCTGTGCTTTAGTACTTGCTTTTGGAAATACTAAAGCACAGAGCAGTATGGGCAATTACTGCACTGTGTGGGTGGTGCACACTTAGATTTTCCAGCTATGTCACCTAGCGGTACACTATATTCGGGGAACACGCTGCTATGGTGATGTAGCTGGTGATCACGTGTAGACTCGCGTTGCCGTAGTGCACCATACAGCAGTGTAGCGTGTCACTATGTCGCGATAGGGTGACATATAGGTGTGCCCTGTGTTATACATACTGAATAATAAAATCCATGTGCACATAACTTATAGAACTGTATTGTGTATAGCTCACAGAGATGCATGTGATAGCTACTCACAAGTGGAATATTAGGCTGGAAAGCATCTCAAAGCTGAACCATTACTCCCACCCCCAAGTGTCTGTGTTACATTTTGTGTGTCTATTTGTCAAATCATTCTTTGCATTACAGCTGCAGACTGTAATTCTGCATTACAGCTGCAGACTCTTCAGCCAAGAGCATATTTCCAGCAGACTGTTATTAGTGGTCTGGGTAGCTGGTTTCCTTTGCATCCTGATAGCCTTTTGTGTCTGGAAAGATGACACATGGAGAATATACTTGTCTTAGTGTAATTTTCTATCTAGATCAATTAGTGACTGGCTGATGTTGTCCAAACATGATCTTCTGGTGTGTTAAACATTACATGAAAGTGATGGATGCTGTTTGCTCTGCCTGTTATTAGCTCCAAAACTGTTCTCTTTAGTCTTTGAACTTTTAGTTTGTCCTGACACAAATAGTTTACGAGGGTCAAAATATAAACAAGCATGTTAACCAATCTAATATTTTTTTTCTCTTCTCTGGAACTGTCTGGATTCCTTCTTGGAATGTCTCAGTCTCCAACTGTGAGCTGCATCTGTTATACACTCGCATGATGAAGACAGCTACCCCCTGATTCTCCTTACAACAACATAGCCCTCAAAGTTTGGAATTTGTAGTTGTTGGCTTCACTGTTGAGGAGCTTGCATACTTGCCGAGTTAGGTTCAAGTTTTAGAAAATTGTTATTATAATTAGAAGTTCAAAGTATCTGGTTCATGTAATGAATATAGTATAAAGTGTAATTTTTCTCCTATAGCTCAACTATTTTCTTATGTATTTTGGCTGAGTGAACAATGGAATATCTAACAGACTACAGTATCGGTTCTCTTTATGTAATGATAGTTGGAAACCAGAGGAAGCCAGGCCTCAATACACTGAGTTTCAAGGCAAGGCTGCTCAGAGGCCAAACTAGTGTGGTTTCAGAAGTTTCTTTACAAAGGATTGAAAATGTGTGGGGTAGAAGGAATAGGGATTGATAGCTTGCAGTTCTGATTGTCGGAGGGGCAGAAAGCAGAGACTTAAGCCAAGAATGTGAGATGCAGTTTCTTTTAGGTATAGTATTTCCTGAAAATCAGACTTAGATTTCTGATCAAGGAAGCTATGTGCTGCCATTTGTTTCCAATTGGACAGGATTCTTAGTAAATTAGGAGGATTACATCAAAGAGATACCTTATTATTATGATTAGAAACAACTCAGTAAGACACTGACTACTAATTGCTTAGGCCAAAAAAAAAAAGAAACAATGCTTTGCTGATGAAAGAACAGGGAGGGGTTAGTAGAGGAAGTTTAGTTTTCCTTCCAAAGGTAATACTGAAATTAAATAACTGAAAGTTCTTTGAAAAATTTTTTTTTATATGTCTGTTCCTGGATGCTGATGGAATGCATCATGCAGAATCATTGAATCAATGAGTCAGAAGGGACCTAGACAGATCATCTAGTCTAACCCCCTGCCATGGGCAGGAAGGAGCACTGGGGTGGGAGGGGTCATAAGACCCCCAGCCAGGTGCCTATCCAGTCTCCTCTTGAAGATCTCCAGGGAAGGTGAGGCCATTGTTCCTGGTGACTCCAAGGGAGGCCCTGGTGAACAGACCTTCCCTGAGTCCCTGCTGGTGGCCCCTGATAAAGCTGTAGGCAACCACAAGATCCCCCCTCAGCCTCCTCTTGCGGAGACTGAAGAGATTCAGGTCCCTCAGCATCTCCTCATAGGGCTGGCCATGGAGGCCCTCAACCATACGAGTGGCCCTCTTCTGGACTCTCTCCAGAATATATTGCATCAGGTCATGTTCTGCATAATGCAGTGCACTTGTGAGTGGTGTGAGTGAGAGCACAGAGACTCTAACAGGCAGTATGTATTATTGTTCCTATATTAGTAGTGAGGACAATACGGAAAAAAAGGGATCTGCAAAACGTTTCAAGGTTTCTAAAGTGAGACCTAGGCACCAGATCTCAGCTTTAGATCCTCAGAGCAATGTTCAGCTGCTTCCTAGTTCTGCAGGAGCCTCTGGTTCTTGGACAATGCTGTTTTTGACTTCAATGCTCCCCTGGCATCTAAAGTTGTGTCGTTTTCCCAGAAGAACCTCAGCCCTGACAAGGCTGTGTACTTTGCTTTCTATCTCACTACCAAGCCCCAGCAATATTCAAAGAATTCATCTGTCTGGTACACCTTCTAACAGCACATTTACCAGAGCAGATTTCATAGTTTCCTTCAAAATGACTGGAATAGGTAGTGTTAGGGCTACCTTTTGTACATGAAAGTAATGCTTTAGGTGCCTCCCTTCAGGAGAGGGTTCCAAGTTGTGAACTCCATGTGGTAGGAGGTTCTTCACAGTAGCACTGACTAAGGTGCCTAATTCTTGGAGAATGATGGGATTTAAGATGCACCTTGTGCTTGATGTTTCCTATTTGTGATTTGGAGGTGACTGTTTGCTCAGCATGATGCCTTTAGGCAAGTCTGCTGAGAGTGATAGTTTATGTGACCCCCATTCTGAGGTACCTAATTCCTCCCATGCATTATGCAGGGAACCTAGCTGCCCGACTCCGGACTATAGATTCTTCTCAGGAGACATGACATGGCACCTAAGGGTCTTGTTAAACCTTACTCTATCACCTGAACAAATGTTAATTGGCTTAGTGTTGTTTGGCTTAGTGGAGCAGGTGCACCTTAAAGCAAAAAACCATCTCTGACTGTCTTTCACCTGCACAGCTGTGACTTGTTACTAAAGGCTTGGTGAGCAGGGGCAGGACTGCTGGGCTGAACCTTTTTTTTCTCTGGAGTCCACTCCTCTGTCCCACCCCTGTTCAGGCTGCCTGCCAGCCAGGCAGTGCCCTTGGAGCTCAGATGGTGCCTGGCTGGCTGGTGGCCCAGCTGGTAGTGGCACAGGGGGGAAAGCTTTGCAGAGAAAAAAAGATTGGACTCCCAGGACCTGGACACATACCCTGTCATGGCTGAGCAGCTGGATCAAGGTGGAACTTGGCTGCAGTGTGGCAACCCGAGGTCAGTTCTTGCTGACCCCATGTTGCATTGGGCAGCGCAGGGCCAGCGTCTAGTCCCCTCAGCTGGCTTGCTCACTCTGCTTGGGCCTACTGGTCTGGCAACATGCCTGGGGTGAGACATCCTACCCCTGCAAAACCTGGCAGAATGCATGGTCAACGGGAACGAGCCATGGGCTGCTGTGGTGCAGCTACCAAGCTTGCCCTGCTTTAGTCATCTGGCCCCCCTTGGACATGTGTCCACGTCCTGGGGGCACAGGCACTGGGCAGGGGATATGCTGCAGTGGAATGTGGGGCTGGGCACAGGTTCCAGTGTGGTTCAGTGTGATGGGTGAGCCCCCCTGCAGGCACTGTGGCCCAAATCCAGCCTGGGCATTTGGAGCAGTGAGCCAGTCTGGAGGGTACCACGGCTGCTGATCAATCCAGGGCTGTGGCATTGGCTCTGCCCTGACTCAGAAGGGGCCACTGCATCCTGGAAGGCTGGAGGATTTCAACTTCAGCAGAATAGCTGTGGAGAGTGGCCACACTTTAATGGAACAGGAGCAAAATTGCCCAATAAAATAGAGAAAATCCTGCCCAGGAAAGGTCCATTATTTGGCTAATTTTTAGCCAAATAATGAATGCTTTAATCCACTTAAAAGTGTTAATGTGCAGCCAATCCAGGGGCTAAGAGCTCCAGAAGACACCTAAAATTACCATGTAACAAGGCCCTAAATGACTTGTCTAAAACTGCACATGAAGCATGTGGTTAACCCAGGAATAGAACCCAAGAAGGCTCCATATTACTTTTTTTTTTTGGCCTTAACCACAAGACCATCTTTGCTTCCTTTTAAAACAATACATTCTCAATGCCTCCGCTTTCCTTTGGGTATAAATAATTAATTTCTTAACAGATTTTTTCCTCTTTTCTATTTGTTATTGGAGACATAAACTCTCTCCAAATGGAAACTACAGACATTGTCAAATTGTTGCAAGACCAACATTTAAATTATAACATGAATTTTAAAATGTCTATAATATGAGGCCTAAAAACTAAACAAACATTTTTCATGGATAGAAAAATAATGAAAAATTTCCACCCCTCCCTGCAAGCTATAGTGAGGCTAAGCAGAAACTGTTTTTAATAGTATGCTGTATGACCTTGATATTGTAGTTGGTTGAGTACAGGTACAGGGGTACTCCTGCCTGCAGTGAATTTTTGACAATGTGACTTTAATGAGAACAATTGTTGCATAAAGCTATGCTGTACAAGTAATGCAAGGCACATAGAAAGAACCTAAGTTATGTTATGGCAGGTACTGCTGTTTTTGGAACACACAACACTAATATAAAGAACCTCATGAGCTCTTTAATCTCTGGCATTTTGTATTCTCATCATGCTCTGGACATAAAAGAAAACTGATCTGATCTCCACTAGAAGAATAGGTATGCAAAACCTTGAAGAAAATGTACACAGAGTTAAGTAATATAGCAGAAATATAAGTTGGACTATTAGTCTGACGTTGGACTGAAAAAACAAGAAGTAATAAAAAAGGAAATGTGTAAAGTGATATCACCCTGACTTCTTCCACCTATTATTGATTCTTCCCATGATTGCTCCAATGCATATCTTAAAATAATATGCAGAAATGAAGCTAATTTCCTCCAGAAAGGAAATATACCCACTTTCATCTTTTCTTTCAGTTGGGTTTTGTTACTACGTGTGCTGTTTGTCAGTCTTATCAATTTTCTCCAAATCTCTCATTTGTCCCTTACCAAAGGCATTTAAGAGCTTGACTTTTTCCCTTGGTTATCTCTGCATATCTCAGAAACTGAAACCTGATTTGATTTCCATACAGTTGTCATCAAAGAAAGAAGAAATCAAATGGTTATCACTTCCACAAAGTTTAATATTATAGGCTGTGGTCTTAATTGTTTTGATTTTTAATCATAGATTACTTCAATTACAGAAACGTTATTGTATTAATATTTTATATATGTCAATAAAATAACTCCACAAGGGTGTTCCTTTACCAGACCAGTTTCTGGCAAAGCTTAGAGCAGCCTAATAATTACTTTAACTTTATATCTCCTGATCAGCCCCCAGAAACTGTTCTGGCAGCTGGGACATAAAAGCTAAGTACAGACAATCAAAAAGCTTGAGGCTGAATTGCTTCAGTCTTTGCAGGTTAGTCTAAGCTGTAAAGATTGAACCAATAAGCAAATGAACAGGCATTCACTTTTGATTCAGAAAATGCAGCCACATGCCTGCAGTGGCTCAAGTCGAATCCGGAGGGTACTAGAGGATCTCAGACACACAGCCAACATGACCTTTGTATTCACTTCCTCTTCCTGCTGCCCCTGAGGTCTCTGGGATTTATAATGCACAATCACAACAGCAAGACTCTGCAGGGTTGTTCATCACTTCCTCCTCCTGCTTCCAGGTGTCTCTGGGATTTGTAGTACACAGTTGCAGCCAGCAGTAAGTAAACAGGGCAGGGCAGTTCCATACTCTGGGGAAGGGGAGTTTAACCCCCAGTCCCTGGCCCCAGCCTCCAGCCGTGGTTTGCCTGGGGGGAGGGGTAGTGATCCAGCCAGTGAGCCAGCCCTCACTGCTGCAGCTAGGGAGCAGAGGGGCAGGGCCAGCCCTGCTCTCTGGAGCAGACAGCACAGCCCAACCCAGGGCTGGGATGCTAGGGGACTCTGATTTAACTTGAACCAAGAAGGGGTCTGGGACAGAAGTTTCATAAACTGGTTTGACCTAAATCAGTTAAGGCTGATACTACATTCCACCAGATTTATCTTAAGCCAACTTCAGTCATTTTGAAATTGGTTTGTGTGCACTGAACTTCTGTTCTCTTACAGGTTTAAACCAGTTTCTGGTCACTTAAACTGGTTTAGGTGTAACTTCTGTCCCTAGCCAAAAAATTACCTGAATATGCTAGAAGTGTTGAATCAGGGTAAGAAAGTATACAGCTGTCTACTGCAGATACCTGTGGTGGCGGTGGGAAACCCATGAGCTGTGTACTAGTCCTTTAGCTGACTATTTTGGCTTTAAGACAGTTTTTCACTGAGGACCCAGGGGAAGTTGCTATAGCAGACCTGAAAAAGAGATGTTCAAATTCAGACTGTGCATTTTCTGAAATGCAGAATGAGGGTATTATGTGACTTATTCATATCTAAGTTGGCAGATAAAGATTAAAAAAAGTATTTACTCTTCTGTCATCCAGTATTTGTGAATTGATATGGACTTTTGGATTATTATTCATGACAAGCTAAACATGGTTTGAACCTGAGCCAATGAATGCAGTATAGCTAGTATATGGCATAATAATAATATAAAATATAATAAAGAAAGCTCTAATATGTTAAGAGTAGAATTACCGCATTCCAGTCTAGATGTATATATGTCTGTACAACTCATATAGGGACAGTGTTTTTCTTGTTCTCATGTGCACCATGTATATATGGAATAGCTAGAGTTTTGTGCAGACTATGGAAGACATCAATATCCTAATGAATAGATGAATCGCCCTTTAGGCTCTGATTACACACAATACAAAATAGATTGTGCATGAAAGATTTACTTCCTAAAATAGTCTTTACCAATATCCCATGTGGTTGGAGTGCATTAAATGTGTCTTCTTATTCTGCATGTAATTATAGACTGGTATATTCAACTAAGCCATTGCCACTGTTGTTCAGGTATAGTTACTATATGTTTGGGTTACTCAGCTCCTTTATAGAGATGATGTGCCATCACTTAGTGATGGCTGTCTGTGCTGATAAAATACTTTATTTTGGCAAATCTGCCTACTTACTAGTAAACTCATATATGTTTTACTTTGTGGCAAGAATTCTTCATTATTTGTGCTTGTATTTCCTAATATACCTTTTGTTTTCTTCATTTTTTTTATTTTGTAATGTTATGAAATATTTTTCTCAGTAATGCTAATGAGATTAGTTTGTGTCTTTTTCGTGGCTTAAAAATAAAAAAAAATATATAATATGCCATATAATATCTCATCTCTAAGGCATCTTTGTTATATAGATATAGGATTGTAGCATATTGGCTATCTCTTTATTGTTTGGGGTTCCATCTCCTGGAAGGAGTTTAAATGAATTCTGAGGTTGCGTTTCCAAAGGAGAAAGGTCATAAGCTCAAAAGAGGACCAAACACTGGGTACACCCTGAAAATTCCATGTATGTCATAGCACGTGGCTGTAGTGGTGCTATTTGCACCTGTATATTGGGGATCAGGGAGCATCTCAATTGCTGCCTGAAGCAAATTATAATTATAACACAATATGGGCTGTAGCTTCCCACTTGACCTCCATCCCCAGTCGGATCTTCACTTCTGTTGTCACTGCAATTGAGAGGAACAGTGGCCTCTTGGCCCCAGTGCTCTCTTCTGACAGGGTGGAACCATATTACCTTTCTAAAGACTTCTGAACATTTTAAGGAAATGTTTCAGCTGGGTTTCTACTGTGATGGGAAGTGAGCATCCCCCTAACTTTGGAGCCAATATCACACACAGCTCCATGATATAACCTGTATAGCTGGTCAGTGGTCAAGTGTTTTGGAATTATTTTGAAAGGTGTTATATAAATGACAGAATATCATCACCAAGCATTTTTATAGGATTGCATGGGTTAGATATTCAAATACATTCAGTACCCCCAGTAAGGGGAAGATTATAAGAAGACTTCTACCTTCATGTAGATGCTAACCTAAGTAAGAGTATTGAGGTTTCAAGAAAATCTCATCCTGACTGTGAACACAAAGGAACTGGAGATCTGGACCTAAGCACATTGGAAAATATGGCCCTAATATGAAAGACTCCTCTACAAAGCAAAGAATAAGTCTGTACTTTGAATGGAATAATCATTGACCTTGAACAAAATTAATCATTATTCATACTGGAGATCAGTAGGTTACAAAGAAAATATATGCAGAGCATTTGAGCCTGAATGCATAGGAAAACATGCTTGTGGGCAAGCAACTGGAAAAATAAAGAAATAAGCTGGAGAAAGTCTAAAAAAAAAAAGACTTATTCTGGAATGGGAAGGGAGTATATGTGGAGGATGGATGGAACAGAGGATAAACCATAATTAGCTCTTATGTAGAAAGAGAGCTACTATTTCCTTTCTACCAAATACTGTGTTATTTCTTTGACCTTAGCAGTGACAGTGCTGTTTGCATGCCAGAATTTACGGCAGACACCCATGATGCTTTACTGTCACCGTTGGAGTTAAAATGGTGTGACTAAGCTTCCATGGGAATTACCTCTGTAATGCTGTTAGTAGTATAGTGTGTGGGTGTTAGTCCTTGTACACTTAAAACTGCTTAGGTACTGTGTAGCCACTTTCATTAACAAGCTAGCTGTCTGTTAAGAGAAGGGTTTAAATTATGGGGGAGCTCAGAGGAGAGGGGGAGATAAACTCCCCCTATAAGAGATGAGAGCTCCCATGTAAGATTTGAAAATTGTAACCTGGGGGATCTCCTGTTTTATTAGGACATCGTGATAGACAGCCATATTTTTTTTGCAGTCCCTCCCCCCCGCCCCTAAGTCAAAGTGTAACTTGAACCCTGGTTAAAAGAATCATAGAAAATTGGGATGGGAAGGGACCTCAGGAAGTCTTCTAGTCCCACTCCCTGCTCAGAGCGGAACCAATCCCAGCCTGAGTCATAAATCAGCAACTTTTCTTGGAAATGCTTGCTGTTTAACCCTTTCTAGTTTTCCTTACTCCCTAGCTTTTCTTTTGTCTTAAACAGCTTCCATGCTTCTAGTTGCAGAAGACTTTGATTCTCTTTTCCAGAGGCAGCTCTGATGACAGTTACCTGTGTTTGGGATTCTCCTTTAATTTGCTGTTTCTAGTTTCACAGTGTAGTGTGCCTCAGGTACAGATTTGAGTTTGAAAGCAGGAGTTGCCTACCTTGATCATTTTTTATCACTTGGCTGTAAAGATTACATATGCTTATATAAGGCTGACAAACGACAATGCCTAACTTTCTGAATCCAGCCTGGACATCAAGGTTGGATTCAGGAAGCTTTTTTTCCCCATTGGTCACTATGGTTCTTTAGCTAAAGACACAGAAAATCAGCTAGATTCTGATATGTGTTTAAGTTAAATTGATCCTTTGATTCATAAATATTTTCTAATGAAGGCTATAGAAACAAGGAGTTAGGGCTGTTCTGTATAAGTCAAGGGGTGGTTGACAATGAAGAACAGGACTCTACAGGAGACATATTGTGGCAGCCTGTAGGGCAATGAACTGTAGCATCCTCCTACCCCTCTCTTCCTCTTTGTTTTATTTCAGAATAAGAATTTAAAATATTCATCTACATTTTCTTTTGCACAATTCCACCTGGGCTCTAGGGACAATATTCATTTTCCTGTGCAATTTACATGAAAATTAACCTTTCACTTAGGCCCAGATCAGCACAAGCAGAAAGGATGCAGCTTGCACATGGCTCAGTGATTAGAGGAGGCTTAAAAATACATTTGAAGAAAGTTGGTAAAAAAGATTAACAGAAGCTATAATAAGGGATCATTCATTAATGCCAATCTATTGAAATGGGTTGCTATACTGAGTCAGCATGGTTTTAAGGAAACATGATCTGGGCACCTAGAGGGTTTGTTTGTTTTTTTTTAAATCCCAAACAAGTGACTTATAAGTGAGGAAAATGTAATAGAAAATTGAGGGTCCTAAATCAATAGCCGAATGGGAGGCAACAATGTTTGTTAAATAGGGCCCTGGCTAGAATGTATGAAGCTGCCAGTAAAATGGCAATTCTTTCCCAGGAGAAATGTCTTTCCTTTCTGTTCTGTCCCTTTCCTTTCCTTTTTCATTTTCTTTCCATCATTATCTAAGAGAAAATATTTTTTAAATGTAGACTTTCCAGGAAAGTCCATTCCATTTTAGGGATTGCCAAGATGGACCTTTTCAGCATGTGTCAACAAGGACTGACATAGATAAGAACACTCCAGACTAGATTCAGGGATAGAGACCTGGGCTGACCAAGCTGGAGATAGGTGGAGAGTCTTGACTCCTTGCTTCTCCAGCAGTCAAATGGGGAACAGAAAGAGTCACAGACAGCAAACTGGGACTCTAAGATTTCTCCATAACCTTCCAGCCTGATTGCAGTTGCCTAGTTATTAGTTTACTCTTGTCAATTTGCTTTCTTCTTCTGGGCAGCAAGTAAAACAGGGCAGCCAAGGAGCCATTTCAATTTTCCTGATGGAGATTCTGATTTCATACAAAAGGTCCTCTACATTGGAAGATTGTTCTGAAGGAAAAATTGTCACCAGTTCTAACAGCAACATACCATGCACAGACAGCACTTACTATGGTGCTGAGAGACAAAGCCTGGCTCCACATAACCTAGTACATAAGGATACCCCACAGGCTGCGCTGTTCCAGCCAACTTGAAAGAGGATGCAGTTGTTCTATGCTCTCCTTGTTCCTCTGCCTTCTGCCCCTTTGGGGGAACTGTCTTCCTCTGGGGCACACTGAAGGAGCAGCTGCTTCACTTCACTGCACACAGGGCTTGCAAATGTGCAAAGCCCTCCTGCAGGCCTTCATTGTTGGAAGGCTGACTAGATCCCAGGCCAAGTTTGTGTCCAAGTGGATGCATAGAGATACAGCTTGTTACAGGGACGCAGGTTTTCTGTTTGCAGTGGAAAAACTCAGATTTTTCCTTTAAAAGAGAAAAACACAGGAAATTGGGGGTTTCCCCTTGCAGACTGGAGAGTTCCAGCCTGCAAGGGGCTGCTTGGGGCTGAGGGGAGTAGGAGAAGGGTGATCAGAGGCATGTGGCTGGCAATACAGCCTCAGGCAGTGTGGTGAAGAGCTGCTCCTACAGCTGTCTGTAGATAAGTCTATGGGGGAGAAGGCAACATGTGTGGGGAGCACAGCTTGTAGGGAGATTGAGGTGGCCAAGGGGCTCATACCTAGCCTGCATGGTGAGGGAGGGAGTGAGGTAGGATTGGTAGCTGGAGCTGGTGCGATCCGGCACAAGAGGGAGGAGTGAGCAGTAAGACTTGTAGTTGCTGCCATGGTGAGGAACCCCCTGCTGCATTGAGGGACACAAGCCACCCCCGTGGGACAAGCTGGGGCTAGAACTGCTTACTCTTATGCTTTCACAAGAATGTACCAAAGAAGCACCTGCAACTTGTTTTTCTGCTTTGTTGCGCGAGAGGGCAAACCACAAGCTAACGGCTAGAAAGTCCCAAACTTTGCAACCGATTTCACAACTATGTAACCCAAAGTACGCCTGCGCTAATGGAATTTTCCAATACCTTGTACTCGAGTGTATAAGCAATGGAGAATAGGCACTCGGGGTCGGCTTTGATCTGAGTCTCATGACTCCAGGCCAACCTGCTTGCAAGCAATAAAGGCTTTGTCTCTGTGGCTTGTAGTGTGACTCACTTCTGGGGACCAAATTGGAACTTAGCCTCCAGGAGCTCGAACGGCCCCTTGTGCAACACCCCCATGGTAGTGGCAGAAATGAGTCTTGCTGATCTGCTCTGCCTTCCCATGCTGGGTCCCACCTGCTGGGCCACAGAGGCAGCTCCTGCCTGGTGCTGGTCCAGTCAGGCTGCAGCCTATGCCCCACTGTGGGTGCAGAAATCTGGGGGGGCATGTGCTCCCCATTCCCCCCACCAGTGTATGTCCTCTGGTGTCACTATGGTCAGGCAACCCCCCCCACCTCATGCATCCACTCCTTGCCCCACACTGGGGGGCTGGGGTTTAGGGGTGGGGAGCAGCTGGGGACCGCATTTGGCAGGGCAGGAGGCTGTGGGTCAGAAATGAGGGGCATACTTTGCTCACTGCCTCCTCCTCTACCTCCACCTGAGCTGAGGTGGGGTCCTGCCCTGGGTACTGTGATGCCTCCCCCCACCCCCAACCTTAATGCCCTGGGTGGTTGCCCTTGCTGCCCACCCCTAAGGCTGGCTCTGCCTGCAGATCATACCGGCAGGGCTGGTAGTGGTAGGGCAGAGGGGTGCAGGTGCTGGGGGGCTTGTGGACTGGGGTGAGGGGCACCAGCATATCAGGGCTGCTCAGTGCCAAAAAGCAGTGGCAGGGAAGGGGGAGTGGAGGGGTTGGAACAGCTGCAGCTGGATCCATGTTCTGGTGAGCAAAGTGGGCAGGGGGAGCTCTCATTTTTTGTGATGATGAAACCAAAATCAAATGCCACAATATCTATATATTTAGAATTAATTTTATTATAATGATTGAGGCACTGGTAGGCTTCCAAGCTGCTTTAAAATTATAAATATATAAATAAAACTTTGTCCAACTGATATGTGTGTATATATATATATATATATATACAGTGGCATTTAATTTTATTGTGGACAAATGCAGATTTAGGGTTTTAAATCAGAGAATTTTGGATTTTTTTATATTGGAGAACTTTGGATTTTTTAACAAAGGATACTAGGATCCCTGGTGATGACTCAAGGACAGCAGGTACAAACCAAAGAAGTGACTACACTCCTAATTTTACCAGCTATGAACAGCATAAAACCCAGAGCCCATTAGCTTTGGTAGAGAGCATTAGGTCTACCAAAATGCTAGTCTGTGGACCAGGGGTGATAGCCCACTCTTGCTATATGAAAAGTGACCTCTGAGCTCCTTGGATCTTCTACACAACTGCAGCAGCTGACTGAAAGTTCTTTATATTCTCTTTTGGAAATACAGCCTTTGGTGGCTGAACTAACCACTGACAGGATGTGTTTAAGGTTACATACTATATTGCATTGTTTGCTTTGAGGATATAGCAGGCATATGCCAATGGGCAAATTCTTATTTACATTATTACAATCCTGTGGTCTCCAGTTAGAATGCCCCTGCACGGCTATCTCATTGTGTTTCATCGCCCTTCTGGAACCCATCAAGGAGACTGAGTAGAGGGGTTGGAACAACATGGAATGCAGGCTATAGAAAGTGCTGGTCATAATCCTGGCACTATCCTTCCCTCCTCCCATTTTAAAATGTTCTATTATCTTCAAAAAGGAAAATGAAACTAAATTTCTGACATGGAGCTTGGGATTTGTTTTATACCAATAAAAGTAACAGAATTTGTAACATATAGCTAAAATCTTCCTTTTCTTTTATTCTGTACTCAGGTGATGGAGTAATAGCTGAGTAATCCTTGAGGCTTGCAGTAATAATATAGAATCATAGACTATGCAGGAATACTAAGGAGCAAGAATGCCAGTAAAGAATGACATGGAAGTCCTAACTTTGAAATTATTTGCTTTTGTCATTTAAGTTTAAATCAGACACTAGATGTTATTTTAGTAGAGGTTTAAAAAATGCTTATAGTATTATCTACAGGCTATACGTTTCATAGGGCTATGCTCAATGGACCTTGAAATTAATTAAAGATCATCATCCATCTAAATAATCTCATAGAACATCTTTTGCTGCTTATTTCCTTCAAGTGTTTGAATGTCAAGCTTATTCAAGGCCAAATTTTGTTATGAAGTCTACGTTCATTAATAATGAGAATCATCTCAAACATCTACAGATTGCCTTGGGGCAGGTATTTCACTGTCCTTTAGAAAATGTTCTATATGGCATGTTTAGAGGCACACAAACATTTCCGATATCCCACTGTGCAGTTCCATAGAGCTGCTGGTGATAGGTGACCCTATTTACATTCTCTAATTGAACTGCCATTTGATTTCCCCTCGGATAGGAGTTAAAACCTTTGATGACAAGTATTCACAGAAATTGAAATGTAGTATCACTGTCTGATCCTTTGCCAGAAGTGAGAGGAGATTCTTTTTAAGTTCTAGCATTAGATCTAGAAATCTGAAAACAGAGATGTTGTTGTTGTGTAAAGAAATTGGTATTGTGTTCAGCTGTATGCATCTTCCATAATCTAACTCAGGGATTCTCAACAAGGGTGCTGTGGCACGTGACTTAAACCAAGAGGCCAGGCCCAGATGAGCACAGCTATGGAGTATGTAGCACTGCAGACATGACATAGTGTACATTCAGGTGTTCTCTGCACCGCAAGGTAGCAGCACAGGGTTTGTTTGTTTTTTACTCCGGGAGATCCCGGGGTCAAGAAAACCTGCTTGAAAAAAGAAAAAGTGGGGTGCCGCATGTGGGGGCAGCATGTGCTGCCCCAAACTGGAGCCTAGTTGGCCAGAGCCATGCTTCAGCTGCTGGCTAGGCTCCGAGTGGCAGGATCGTCCCTGGTGCAGCCCCCAGAGGTCCCCTGGACCCTAGGTAAGGCTGTTGTGGCCAGCCCTGGGCTGGCCCCAGCCTTCCCTACTCCACCTGGAGTAACCTGCCACACATCAGAGGGCGCGTGGCACAGGTGTTCCCTGGGGACAAGTAGCAGTGGCACAAAGTATGTCACTGCTGCTTGTACCCAGGGAAAAAAATATCCATGCTTATGGGGATATGGTCAAAGATATCAAATAGGAATCCATAGTGTCCAAATCATTCTGACCTGTTGTTGTCTTTTTGAGTTCTTTGCAATGAAAACATTTCTCTATTTTTCTGTAGTCAAAAAACCAAGTGAAAGTGAAAAACATTTTCCAAGGGGTGGCTTGAATCTACTGAAGGGTTGCCCTGAACCTAAAGGGGTTGAGGACCACTAGCCTAACTGAAGTTCTGTTTAAGATTCCCCTACATTTTTCTTCCCAGGGATCATTAAGTTCCCCTTGTCTAGATAGCTTTGGATGTGGTAACATTATGTTTTGTCTAACAGGAATAACAGACAGACTTATCTGCACCAGTGTCATTTTGTAAATGGCTAAAGGAAAGTGTGATACCGATGGCTGAAGGAAAGTGTGCCTTATTTCTGTGGGACTCAGAGGATGCATCCAGATGAGCACAAATGTGTGGTATGTAGCATCATGCACTGCAGGTGCAGATGTTCCCCATGCTGCTAATTTGAAGTACGATGCGTTTTTTTGACACTGGAAGATCCTGGTGTCTAAAAAACCCATATCTGAAAAAAATGGGGCGGCACACAAGGTGACAGCGTGCACCACTGGAAACTGGAGCCTGGCTGGCCGGAGCAACACTTCAGCTGTCAGCCAGGCTCTGTGCTGCTAAATTGCTGTGGCTCCAGCCCAAGTGCTGACCCCAGCCTCCCCTGCCCCACTCAGGGCAACGTGCTGCATGTGAGAGTGTGCATGTAGGCAGGGATGTTTTCTGGGGACAAGCAGCAGGGGCACATATTGTGCTGCTGCTGTTTTTCCCTGGAGAAACGCACATTCCCACATTCTTTATATGGAGGAAGTGAGAAAGGCAAGGCTATTTTAAAATGAGGGTCTTTCACACCAAGTTGGCAATACTGTTACCAAATCATGAGATTATTGCTGGATATTCCAGCTACCAGTGTAGCTGAAAATGCTTTCTTCCATCTGTGGCTGGTAAGAGACTGTGTTTCAAACTCTTAGACGTACCAGGTTTGATTGCTGCAATCTACTATATGTAGGTATGTTCCTACAGACCTCAAAAAACAAAACAAAAGCCAATCTCTCACTCCCAGACACCTGATCTGAACAGAGCACACCTTGTCAGTGTTAGGGGAGTATGTCATGATGAAACCTTCCAAAAATCTAATTTAAAAGTTGGTCCTGAGCCTAACTATTTCATCAGGCTAGTTTGGTTAAGGGATGCTAATATCTGTAACCTATAGCATGCAAGACAGTGATGTGGCTAGTATCGTGTCTTTCGTTGCCCATGCTGGGCGCATCCAGATGAGCATGGTTGTGTGGTATGTGGCACTGCAAACATATTTGCAGTACCACATACTGCACAGTCTGGTGTTCTCCATGCTGCAAAGGCACACTGCTTGAGCATGTGCTGTGACGGGTTTTTTTTTCCATGAGGTTTTTTGCCACCTGGATATCCAGGGGTCAAAAAAAAAAAGTGGAAAAAAACCCACCAGTGCAATACATACTCGGCCAGTGCATGCTGGTGAAAAGTGGAGCCAGGCTGCCAAGAGCCTCACTGCAGCTGCTATCCAAACTCTGCACAGCAGAATTGCCATGGCTGCAGCTCTAGGAGGCCCTCAGGACCCCAGGTAAGGCTTCTGGGGCCAGCGCAATGCTGGACCCAGCCTTCCCTATCCCACCTGAGGCAACTTGCTGAGCACCGAAGCAAGTGTGGCATGGATGTTCCCTAGGGACAATTAGCAGAGGCGTAAGTTGTGCTGCTGCTACTTGTCCTGGGGGAACCAAACATCCACAAATGTCTGGATGCGCCCCCTGATGACCAGATAACTACTCAACAGCTAGGTTGACTGGAAGCAGCCTTCAGCCTGAGTTCAGACTGGGGTTCAAGTTCATCTTCAGATCCACAGCAAAACACGTTAACTGCTCTGCCATCTCTCACAGGCCACTGAAATTAAATAAGTCTCACTGTAAATTATCCAAAGAACTGGCTTAGGCTATCCTTTCTCATCGCACTACCATTTCCTTAGAACAGATATACTTTTCAAGAACTATAACACTACTTTTGATAGGAAAATAGTTTTCTTAATGAAGGCCCAAGATTTTGGAACTTAAGATTTCATAGATTTCATAGACATTAGGGCTGGAAGGGACCTCGAAAGATCATCAAGTCCAGCCCCCTTCCCGACGGGTAGGAAGCCAGCTGGGGTCATAGGATCCCAGCAAGATAAGCATCCAAATTTCTATTGAAGGCGTTCAATGTAGGTACTTAAACCACCTCCGATGGCAGGCTATTCCAGACCTTGGGGGCTCAGACAGTGAAGAAATTCTTCCTTATGTCCAGCCTGAAACGGTCTTGCAGAAGTTTGTGACCGTTCAACTTTGTCATCCCTTGGGGCGCTCTGGTGAACAATTGTTCCCCAGATCCTGGTGAACACCCCTGGTAAACTTATAGGTGGCCATCAGATGGAGTCATCTGTAGTGGTGCTTTTAGTAGAGATGATGTACAATTCACTTTTCACTTTGCCTTTTCTATAGACACAACAATATCTACAATAAACAGGGAAACAGAAAGCCCCTGCAATGCTGGGAGGTGGGAAGGGAAAGGAAAGAGAGAAGGACCATGTATTGTAATGTTCAAATCTTTGTTATGTATTTAGCTACTATAAAAGTAGAATCATAGAATACTAGGGTTGATAGGGATGTCATAAGGTCACATAATCAAACTCCCTGTTCAAGGCAGGATTGTCCTTGAGTGAACCATAACAGTCACATTTCTGTCCAGCCTGGTTTTAAACACTTCTAGCAATGAAGATTCCACACCTTGTTCCAGTGCTTAATCAGACTCAAAATGAGAAGGGAGTTCCCCAGCCTGTAGGTATGCTGCTGGTTCTTCCTCCCTAGGTGTAGTACCCTGCACTTGTCAGTATTGAATCCCATCTTATTCTCATCCACCCACCCCTGTAACCTGTCCAGATCCAATTGCAGGCTGTCCCTCCTTTCTAGTGTACCCACTTCTACCCACATCTTAGTATCATCTGCAAATTTGAACAAGGTGCTTTTCACCCCCTCGTCCAAGTCGTTGATGAAGATGTTGAACAGTGTGTGCCCAAGGACCAAGCCTTGGGGGACCCCACTGCCCACATCCCTCCAGGTCAAAAATGACCTGTCCACCACTACTCTCTGGGTGCGGCTCTCCAGCCAATTGGTGACCCATTTGACTCATGAGGGCAGGGGAACTCAGTGTCCAGGACGAGTGGTTGTTCCTTAAGGAAATGATACTCAGGGTCCAAGGGGTGTCCATCCCAAAAAGAAGCAAGGGGGGCAAGAGTGCCCGAAAGCCCCCCTGGCTCACCAAGGGCATCCTGGAATGCCTGATTGCCAAAAAGGCGGCGTACACCCGGTGGAAGGGGGGTGCTATCTCCAAAGAGGAGTATACCTCCTTTGCTTGGGCCTGTAGGGAGACTGTCAGGAAAGCTAAGGCAGACATAGAGCTAGGACTAGCATCCATCAGGGATAATAAAAAGTCCTTTTTCAAATATATAGGGAGGATGAAGAAGGCACCGGGTAGTATGGGGACCCTGCAAAGTATACTGGGCAATCTGGTGGTTGCACCAGAGGAGAAAGCGGAACACTTTAACCAATTCTTCACGTCCATTTTCTTGTGCAGGGACCGGGACTTCCCTGCTGTGATTGCAGACAACCTCGAGGGGAACGCCTCCAGACTTCAGGTTGGGGAGGACCGGGTTAGAGAGCTTCTGGAGGGGCTGGACGTGTTCAAGTCAGCAGGTCCAGATGCTGTCCACCCCAGGGTGTTGAGGGAGCTAGCTGGGGTAATTGCAGGGTCCTTGGCACGGCTTTACAAGCACTCGTGGTGCTCGGGCCAGGTGCCAGATGATTGGAAGATAGCTAACGTGGTCCCCATCTTCAAAAAAGGGAAGAGAGAGGACCTGGGCAACTATAGACCCGTCAGTCTTACCTCAATCCTATTATTGACTCCAAGATGAACACGGGCCGACAATGTGAGGTCATGGTTGGCAGGGCTAACCGGACCTTGTTATGCATCCACAGGTGCATCTCAAGTAGAGCCAGGGAGGTGATCCTCCCCCTCTATGCGATGCTGGTCAGGCCACAGCTGGAGTACTGCGTCTAGTTCTGTGCGCCCCACTTCAGGAGGAATGTGGCCAACATTGAAAGGGTCCAGAGGAGGGCCACCCGCATGATCAGGGGACAACAGGGCAGACCCTACAATGAAAGATTGCGGGACCTGAACCTGTTCAGCCTTCACAAGAGAAGGCTGTGGGGGGACCTGGTGACTGTCTATAAACTCACTAGGGGGGACCAGAAGCCTTGTTTCCCTTAGCCCCCCTGGCATAACAAGGAATAATGGACACAAATTATTGGAGAGTAGGTTTAGATTAGACATCCGCAAGAACTACTTCACAGTTAGGGCGGCTAGGAGCTGGAACCAACTTCCAAGGGAAGTGGTGCTGGCTCCTACCCTGGGGGTCTTTAAGAAGAGGCTTGATGCCTACCTGGCTGGACTCATTTGAGTCCCGCCCAGGTGGGGGGGTTGGACTTGAAGATCTACAAGGTCCCTTCTGACCCTACTTCTATGATTCTATGATTTGATTTTTGGACGAATTCTCCAATTTATCAAAATCATCCTGAATCCTAGCCCTTCCTTCCAGAGTGTCTGCAGCTCAACCCTACTTGATATCATTTCAAATTTGTTAAGCATGTTCCATCCTCCAAATCCTTAAGGAAGATAATAAACAAAACTGGACCCAGAAGGGACCTCCTGGGGAGCATCACTTCATACCTCCTTCCAACTAGACATTGAGCCATTGATGACTACTTGTTGATCACGGTGATTCAATCAGTTATGTATCCATTGACAGTACTTTCATCTAGTCTGTATTTCCTTAGCTTACTAATGAGAATGTAATGAAAGACCATGCCAAATTTAGTAGAAATATAGTATATATAGTCAAAATATACTATAAATATTCAGCTAAACAGATTCATAGATAGAAGTATGTGATACCTTTTTTCTACAGACACCTGTTTGGAAAATGTAGTCCCAGTCATGAATGTTTGGGCTGAAAAAGTCTGGTTATGTATTCATATCATTTTTAAATATGCCTTTTCTTGTAACCACAGTATGATTTAAATAACCATACAGTGCCAGCAGTACAAAGACTTTCTCTGCTAATTCCTTTCACTTTGTCACTAGAATTTATTTCCTTCTGCTCAGAAATGTTCTTCCTCTTAGAATAATAAAAAATTAGAGTTGGAAGGGACCTCAGGAGGTCATGTAGTCAAACTCCCTGCTCAAAGCAGGACCATCCCCAACTATCTCATCCCAGCCAAGCCTGGTTTAAGAACCTCTAAGAATGGAGATTCCACAACTTCTCTGGGTAACCTCTTCCAGTGCTTTACTACCCTCCTAGAGAGAATTTTTGCTAGCATCTAACCTAAACTTCCCTTGCTGCAACTTGCAACCATTGCTCTGTCAGCTGCCACCACTGATAACTGCCTAGCTCCATTCTTTTTTGAACCCCGCTTCAGGTAGTTGAAGGCTGCTATTAAGTCCCCTCTCAGTCTCCTCTAGACTAAATAAGCCCAATTTCCTCAGTCTTTCCTCATAAGTCATGTCCCCTAGCCCCCCCCCCCCCATTTTTATCACCCTCCGCTGGACTGTTTTCAATTTGTCCACATTCTTTCTATAGTGGGGACCCCAAAACTGAACCACAGTACTCCAGATCTGACCGTACCAGTGCTGAATAGAGGGGAATTACCACTTCCCTTGACCTGCTGGCAACATTCCTACCAATGTACCCCAGGATGCTGTTAGCCTTCTTTGCAACAAGGCCACACTGTTGGCTCATATTTAGCTTATTGCCCATTGTAACCCCCAGGTCTTTTTCTACAGAGCTGCTGCCCAGTGGTCTTAATCCTCCCAGCCATGGGGAGTTCTGGCCAGGCCTGTTCTGTTCATGTAATGTGTTTCTTCTGCTGATGGAAGGTCCTCCTTCTGTTGCTAGGGCTTCATATGTGATCTCCAGGCAAACTCCTATAGGTGTTTGCTGCCAAAGGTTACAAGCTTCCAGCTTCCACTTACCTGGCAGTTCATGTCCTCTTCCTTCTCTAGTACTACTTCTGGCAGTTCTTCCTCTGTAGTCCTAGAGGTCTCTTGCAGCATTGAATCAATGAACTCATGGCTGAGGATGCTTTGGAGCCTCACCACCTCCTCCTGTAGGTCTTTTGCCAGGGGGACATCACCAAGAGGACACCACACACCTCTCACATTGCAGGCACTCCCCAACCTGGCTGTGAGTGGAAGGAACCTATGAGTTGCAGTCCCAACAGTGCCTAAACAGGACCTGGCTGGAAGCCTAGATGGTGAGCAGTTCTGCCTGGACAGACACTTCATAGGTGCAAGCAGAGGAAGAGCTGGCAGTGGCTCTGGTATTGTGATGTCCTGGAACCACCTCTCTGGGTCTCTTAAATCTGCCACCTCTCTCCAAGTAGCCCTTCCTTAGAAAACTCCCCTGTAAGCCAGCCTGTTCACTGCTTCTTGGTCCTGAGTGGTTCCCTTTTCCCTGCTAATCTGCTTCTTCTCACCAAGCTTACAGTGAAGGAAGGTGAGAGAGAATTTCTGGGTAAACTCCCTAGTAAATTCTCCACTTGATGTAGTCTGTAGTTAAACAATGGTCTTAAGTATTGATCTACTGTTGAGAACTGAAAACTGTTGAGTTTTAGCTACTTATGCTAAATATCTAGTAGAGGTGCACCAATACACCAGTCCAATATTAGATTGGCACTGATATAAAGAAAATCATCTGTATCAGAAATCAGCCTGATATAGCCAATAATTTGGCTGATAAATGGCCCATGCATGCATGCAGCCACAGCTCCACCAGGAGCCCAGCAGAATGGAGAGCTGCATGCAGCTGGTAAGTCTGTTGTGGTGGAAGGGGAGGGGGGAAGGGAAGGGGTGTTGGGGGGCAGATCAAGGTCCTTGTGGTGAGGGAGGAGTGGGGCTGGGGCTGGGGCTGGGGCAAGCGCTGCCCAGCTGGGGTGTGGCTGTCATGGGATGGGGCTGTGGTTCATCCGGGGAGGGGCAGGTGTAAGGAGGAGGGGGCAGATTGCATGCTGCTCATCTGGCCTTCATTTGCTGCTCCTGCTGCTTGTCCAGGATGGCATAGGGAGGGGGATATGTGCCCCTGGATCTGCATGGGGTGGGGTGGGCCGGGAAGAGCTGTGTGCAGCCCCAGCACCAGCCCGCCCCACCCTGTGCAGATCTGGGGGCACACCCTCCCCACCATATTCTTCCAGATAAGCAACAGGAGCAGTGGCAGGAGCTACTGGATTAGTGAGTGAGTGCCAGATGAGCAATGCACAGCAGTGGGAGCCACCCCCTGTGGTCCCCAGATGAGCTGCAGCTCTGTCTTAGATGATTCATAGAGTCATAGATTGTAAGGCCAGAAGGCACCTTGGAAGATCATCGGTTCCAGCCCCCTGCACCAAGCAGAAAAGTAAATGGGGGTCAGGTGATCCCAGCAAGGTGACTGTCTGGTCTCCTCTTGAAGATTTCTATGATAGGTGATTGCACCATCTCTGGAGGGAGCTTATTCCACAGTCTGGACACCCTGATTGTGACGAAGTTTTTCCTAATGTTGAGCCTGAATCAATTTTCCAGAAGTTTGTGGCTATTACTCCTAGTTTTTCCCTTGGGTTCCCTGGTGAACAGTTGCTCACTGAGCCCTTGATGTACTCCCCTAGTGTATCAGTAAGCTGCCACCAGGTCCCCTCTCAGCCTGCTTTTCCTCAGGCTGAAGTGTCCCAGATCCCTCAACCTTTCCTCATATGGCTTGCCTTTTAAGACTCTGATCATATGGGTGGCTCTTCTTTGGACTCTCTCAAGCTTGTCCATGTCCTTGTTAAAGTGTGGTACCCAGAACTGCATGTGGTACTTCAGTGCGGTCTCACCAATGCGAGTAGAGTGGGAGAATCATCTCCTTGGTTTTGCTGGAGATGTATCAATTGATGCATGCCAGAGTATTATTTGGCCTACTGGCTACAGCATCACACTGCTGGCTCATATTCATAGTGTGGTCTGTTATTACCCCCAGGTTCCTTTCATTCATGGTCCAAGTTGGTTTGGTACTGCCAAGCCTGTAGATGTGTTTGGGGGTTGCTCATCCTGAGATGGAGCACTTTACATTTCTCAGTGTTGAACTTCATCAGGTTCTGATCCTCCCAACTTGCTAGCCTGCCTAGGTCCACCTGTATCTGTAGCTTATGACCACGCTTTCCTGTAACTTGATGTTGTCTGTGAACTTGGCCAGTGAGCTCTTCACTTCCACATCCAAATCATTAATAAAGATGTTGAAAAGTACTGGACTAAGCACCGACCCCTGCGGGACACCAGTGCCCACTTCTCACCCGGATGACGCAGATCCATTCACTATGACTCTCTGGGTTCTATCCTGCAGCCAGTTTCTCACCCACCTGACTGTCTTGGAGTTAAGCCCACAATCCTCCAATTTTTTTCCCAAGGACATTGTGGGATACTAGATCAAAGGCCTTTTGGAAGTCTAGGTATACAATGTCAACCTGCTTTCTCGTGTCCAGGTGGCGAGTTACCTGGTCATAGAAGGAGATGAGTTGGTAAGGCAAGACCTGCCCGTGATGAAGCCATGCTGGCTGTTGTTCAGAATCTTACCTTCTGCAAGCTTATCACAGATAAGCCTCCTTAAAAATTGGCTATTGGTATTGGCCCCAAAAATCTCTATCAGCACACCCCTAATATCTAGGTTATTTACTCTTACTTAAGGAGGAACTTACCTTAAAGGCTCCCTTTCAAAGAGGGAGTGGCAAACTGTCCTGTGAACTACTTGCAAACTGCTGTCCCTGTTCTTCAAGAATGAGAGATGATTATTTACCATATGCATTGCCTAAAGTCCTTTAGGTTGTTGGGAAGACTCCCAATTCTTTAAATGAACTTTGGAAATGGCTGTGATTCTCAACACATACCACATGCTTGGTCCATTTGAAGGATCTTATGTGAACTCAGAGCAGGGACATATCAGAGTTACCATGAGGTGAGAATACACAGGCTACAAACATCTCTCTGTTAAGGATTTGAGGGGAAAGATAATTAGAGTGTGCAAAGTTTCATCTTGCCTGGATTGTCAGTTATATTTGCTGGCAGTTTGCTAGGAAACATTTTGAATTAAATATATGTTTGATGATCAGGCTGAACATTGTTTTCTATTCTTTTCATTTTTCTTTAGCATTTCTGTCACATCACGGTTTTACTATGGCAATTATGTTCATGATATATACTGAGAAGGCACAAGGAAATTTTACTTCTGATTGGAATACTGAACTCAAGTAATGTAGAGAAATTCTTCGTGTGTTTAATAAGAAGTTAGATCATAAAGCAGGAAAAATATCCATAGTTACTTTTTGCACTTGCATTCAACAAAATAAGCTGATTGCTTTCCTAAGCTTTATTTGTTTTCTGAAGGCACTTTCTTAAGATTTTGGGGGTCACAATTTTGCTTCTTGGAGATAGACTTATACCTGACAAGCACTATTTTCTATCTCCACATTCACTTGGTTTTTTCTTTCTCGTGAGTGACATGTAGTGCAGCCAAGATCTGAAGTTACAAAAATCTATTGCTTGTTTCTTAAAGTTGTAGTATGTAGTACAGTTGTAGTATGGCTTGTCAAACACAGAAACAGCATTAGTGCCTGTACTCTTATAGAATACGATCAGGAAAGTAAACTTTTACATCAGGTAAGGATGGGAGACTAGATCTCTGAGAATAGATCCCTCTGTGTAAAATGAAGTTTATTTCCTACTTATGGGGACTTTTTACCATCTTGTACCATCTACACTTTTCCCAGAGCCTGACGAAGGGACTTTGATCCTGAAAGCTTGCAGAACAGGAGAATTTTCTTGCCATTTTCCAATTGGTCTAATAAAAGGTATTATTTTGGAACCAAGAGATCTAGTTTTTTGTATGTCTTCTAGATCTCTGAGATGCACTTGAAATGTGTGCATTTAAAATGTACTCTGAGAGAGTTAATGGATAAGTCCTTCAGTTATATTGTACAGTATCTATGACAATTGAAAGGGTGCATGGGACCTGCTATTCTTTAATAACGTGTGAGCACTTCAGACTTGCTTACCTTTAGTTTTGATTTCAATGGAATCTGGGTCAATCCCCTACTATGAAATGCATTTCATGATTAAATGCTTTAAACTGTGATTTATTATTATACATAAACTTAATAGTTCTGTGAATTTAGACCTGCTTTCTCTTAGTCATTAGTACCTGTAGCAGAGCACTAGGGTGCTTGCTACTGGTAATTGTAATAAGGGCTCAGCTGCCACTCACCAGGGCAGCACAGGTGGAAGTTGCTAGGGCAACTGATTGGGTCAGCTGACCACCAGGGGGCAGGGCCTGGCCTATATAAACACAGAAGGCTGAGGCCAGTACTAGTTCCCCTCTGGCAGCCTGAACAGCAGGAAACTCTGCTACAGAGCCGAGCCGCATCGCCTGACCACCCAAGCATTGGCATTATGATAAGGGGTGGAGAGAACCCTGACAGGGAGATGGAGAATAGCCAGGGTGGCGCTGAACGTATGTTATAGCCAGGAGACTGTTTTGTGTTACAGCTGGTTGGCTTACAGCTTTGAGTTTCTGTTGGGTTGTTGTGTAAGACTGGAGGACCGGGTGAGGCTGTAGGGGTCAGAGGAGGCCTCAGGGGAGCTCCCCAGTAGCGTGGGGGTTCCTGGTACCCTGGAAGGGCACAGTTTCATGCCACAGAAGGCACAGTAGTTTGACGCCGGGATGGCACTGCGTTTGGGGTGTCTTGACCCCAGCCCCGTGTGGGCGGTATTCAGAGAAGCCTGGTGGGGCATGTGACCCTGAGTAGTATGGCTACGGCCACCTGAGCCCCGACCACAAGGAGTGCGGGAAGTGCGAGCAAGGCCCCAGTGCGGGCGGAGAGTGCGGGAAGCGCGAGGCGTAGGCCCTGGCAAGGGCGAGCGCACGATTAGAGAGCCCGGCGAGGGTGCATATATGGAGAGAACCGGGAAGGGCGAGCATATGAGTGAGATGCCCCGGAAGGGGCCACTTAGGAACAAGGTAGACATGAGAACGTCCGGAATGGCTGAGAGACTTGGGGCATGGTATTGGGGTGGAAGGAGCCACGCGATGCCCATAGGGTTGGGGCACCAGAGTCCATTCACGTAGAGCAAGGACCAGAAGGACAAGAGCACCGGATCCAAGGGGTCTAATAAAGCAGCCTCCCATTAGTATTATAGAAACGTCAAAGTCGTGGCGGGCGAGAGAGAGGGTGCTAGACTGGCAACTTGGCATGGTAGGGGCACCAGGAGAGATCACGGCTGCTCCAGGGTTCCCACCCCATGACAAAATGATGCATTGGCTGGGAAGGCCAGCCGTGCATGGGGAAGAAACCCATGTGCCTTGAAATGGGAGAAAGAACCCAGGACTAAGATAGGTGGACGTTTGTAGAGAGGGGAATTTTTTTTTTTTACCACAGCTTGGTGGAGGTGCCAAGAGAGGATACCCATTATAGGGAAATTGGAAGGAAAGACTGAGTTACTGACCCACGGAAGAAGAGGGTCAGGATGGAAACGACTCACAGGGAAATGACGGATGGCCAGGGGCTGGAAAACCTCGTTGAGCAATTAAAAATCGGGGAGATGGAAAAAAAGGATAGTTCAATTAGAACGCGACCTGGCTCTAGTGGAGGCCCAAAGAAAGAGGGCCGAGGCAAAATCCGCGACGTTAGAATGAGAAATGTTGATAGGCAAAAAAGAAGGGGGAACAAAAGCGATCAGGCGCCTAGTGGTGGCAGAGGCAGATAAGATGTGAGAAACAGAAAGGTTGCTGGCTCAAGAAGCTCAGAAGGGTCGAGAGAGGGAGGAAAAGCTACAGGAGATGCAGGCAGAAATGGTGGCCTGGATGGCGTGGTCTCCTGAAGGTGGTGTTACTCAAGCAAAAGAACAGTGGGAGGTGCAACAGAAGTTAGAAGTAGCCAAAACCCTAATAGGGGCCCTTCAGCAAGAAATCTGTAGCCAGGAGGATCAGATAGAGCAGCTACGGGAAGATCGGGAGAAGTGGCAGGAGGGATGTTTAGAGGCAGAACAGAGGGTCAAACAATTACAAGAAGAGTTGTGTGAAGGCTGTACCTTAGCTGAGGAAAAGAACAGAGTTATTGCACAAGATATGGAAACGGTCAAGACCTGTATAAAGAATTATGAAACATTGCGTGATCAATACCAGGCACAGGAGGGAGAATTAGAGGACGGGAAAAGATGTCATAGATTTCATAGACATTAGGGCTGGAAGGGACCTCGGGAGATCATCGAGTCCAGCCCCCTGCCCAAAGGGCAGGAAGTCAGCT
>NW_017728886.1:219368626-219401866 GCF_001723895.1 Crocodylus porosus | reverse complement strand
GGTCGGCAGGGGGCTCGGCGGCTGCTGAGGGGGTGTCTGGGGGGCTTTGGGGGAGTGGGGGCGCAGCGGGCTTCACCCGCGCATCTCTCACCACTCTGGAGCCTACCTGAGAGAAAGAGAAAGGCTAAGATCTTGGGCACAGGACCTGGAGGCAGAGAAAGATTTACTCGGTAAGCAGATTCAGGCATTTAAGACTCTCCTAGAGGATGGCCAGGCCCAAGAGGCAGGCTTAGCCGCAGCTAAAGAACAACTACAGTTGGAGAGGCAGACCCTGGAGGAAAAGATACAGGGGCTGCTGGAGATAAATGCCCAGCTGGCCCTAGAAGTGCAAGAGTTCACGGAAGCTGGGGCACTGAAAGAGACAGCCCTAATGGAGCATGAGTTGCAGGCCCGGGAGAGCATGGTCTCGCTTAAAGGAAAGCTGGAAGATCTTGAACAGCGATTAGCCAGAGAGGTGAAAGCCGGTGAGACCGAGTTCAATGAGAGAGAGGTACTCATAAAGGTGTTAAAGCAGGTAGAGGCACTCATTGAGGATACTGGGCCCAAATTAATACAAGGCCTAAGGAAGAAGGGACTCCCTGTCACGGGGAATCCTGAAGGCCCTAAAGAGGGAGCGGGCCCAGAACAGCTAGGGAAGAGTCCTGAGGAAGAGAGCTCCAGAAAAGAGAAATGGGAGCTTTAAAGAGGGAAGCTCTGCTGGAGGCTCAGAAATACTGGGACCTGAGATGTGACCACTGGTGAGATCGCCACGTCCAAGAGATGGACCAGTTAAGATGTCAATTAAGGGAGCTATCCTTACGGCAGAGTAAGGTAGAAGGAGTCGTACATGGGTCAGAGCCATTTGAAATAACCAACCCAATAGAGGGAGAAATAACCAGGACAGACACACGCATTTCCTCTCAGAGGGAACCCGGCTCGATGGATGAAGGAAAGGCAGCGAAAATCCATAAGCCAAGACAGCAAAAGGCTGAAGTAGGCTCCGTGAACAGGGGAACAGTTCAGCCAAGGCGAGTGATAAAGCTGAGGGTCTGGAAAGAAGGAGGAAGGAGCAATTAGTTAAGGGAAGACCTGAGAAGAAGCAAAGACCTCAGCTGTATGTGAATGAATGGCCTGCCCAGAAAAATCAGGTGGAGGATGCTGAGAAGGATCCTCGAGGCCTATGTGGAAATTTATGAGGGGCCTGGAGGGAGATCCACTGGCCAAGGGAGAGTAGAGTTTTGGGGTGAAGAGGATGCCCAGAAGGCGCTGATGTGCCAGTGGGAGATCTGGGGCAAGCTCCAAGACATCCAGGAAGAGGAGAAGAGATTGGGGACCCGACAAGTTATTGGGAAGGAAGGACCCAGGAAGGTGGGAGAAGAGCAACTCTGGAGGGTAGACAAGCTTAGCCAGCAGAGAGAGCGATATACCAAGGTTGGCTAATGTGGGGGGACTACCTGTGGCGGGTATATCCCAAAAAATCCCACGTGGTGCGCCTTGGGGAAAAGGTGAGTTGGGGATGCCTAAAAACCTCCGCCCACAGTACAGGAGCTGGTGGAGTCTACCGAAAGACTAAGAGATGGACCCTCGTCGGATGCCACACCTCGGAAAGAGGAAAAGGGGGAAAAAAAAGAAAAAAAAAAAGAAAAGGAAAAGCGAAGAGCGGGCCCAGTGGGTTGTAAACTTGAGGTGGGGCGGGGAAGGAGTGTCGCGGGGCACTTACGCGCCCTGCTCCTATTGAGGTTTACAAACTTAAGGGGGGAGGTGTGTAGCAGAGCACTAGGGTGCTTGCTACTGGTAATTGTAATAAGGGCTCAGCTGCCTTTCACCAGGGCAGCACAGGTGGAAGTTGCTAGGGCAACTGATTGGGTCAACTGATCGCCGGGGGGCAGGGCCTGACCTATATAAACACAGAAGGCTGAGGCCAGAGCCAGTTCCCCTCTGGCAGCCTGAGCAGCAGGAAGCTTTGCTGCAGAGCCGAGCTGAGCGGCCTGACCACCCGAGCGTCGGCATTATGATACGGGGTGGAGAGAACCCTGACAGGAAGATGGAGAATGGCCAGGGTGGTGCTGCACGTATGTTATAGCCAGGAGGCTTATTTTGTGTTACAGCCGATTGGCTTATGGCTTTGAGTTTCTGTTGGGTTGTTTGTGTAAGACCGGAGGACCGGGTGAGGCTGTAGGGGTCAGAGGAGGCCTCAGGGGAGCTCCCCAGTAGTGTAGGGGTTCCTGGTGCCCTGGGAGGTGTAGAAGTAATTGGCTTACTTGACTAGAAAAACAGACAAAGACCAGAAGTGCTGATACTGCTTAATTCAAATGTTCTGAGATAAGGAATCTGCATTCCTTGGGTTACCTTGATATCTTGCTCCGTGCATTCCTGCATGCCTTGGGATAGCCCTATGCATAGATAGTTGTTTAAGTAAACGACTTAAGTTTCTGTGTACTTTACTATTGTTTTGTTTCTCCAAGGTGTATCCTTTTATCTCTTTCTCTGTCCTTAGTATAAATATGCTTGTAAACTTAGAGAGTCTGAGAAATCCTTTGAAACAGACAAGTGGGTGATTCCCCTTGCTGTATGGAATTCTCCCTGTGATCACAGTATAGCTTTTAAGTAAAGAAAAGCTGGCTCTGTCAGTTCTGATTCAACCACAACGCGAAGTCTGATTTCTTCCACAGAGGGCACAGCAATCGTGCCACAGAAGGCAGAGCAGTTTGGCGCCAGGATGGCGCTGCGTTTGGGGTGTCTTGACCCCAGCCCTGTGTGGGCAGTATTCAGAGAAGCCCAGTGGGGCATGTGACCCTGAGAAGGAGGGTCAGGGGGCCAGGTATGGTTACGGACACCTGAGCCCCGACCGCAAGGAGCCCGGGAAGCACGAGCAAGGCCCCAGTGTGGGTGGAGAGCCCGGGAAGCACGAGGCGTAGGCCCCGGTTGGGGTGAGCACGTGATTAGAGAGCCCAATGAGGGCACGTACATGGAGAGGCCCGGGAAGGGTGAGCATATGAGTGAGATGCCCCAGAAGGGGCCACTTAGGAACAAGGTAGACACGAGAATGTCCGGAATGGCTGAGAGACTTGGGGCGTGGTATTGGGGTGGAAGGAGCCACACGATGCCCATAGGGTTGGGGCACCAGAGTCCATTTGTGTAGCGTAGGGACCAGAAGGACAAGAGCACCGGATCCAAGGGGTCAAATAAGGCAGCCTCCCATTAGTATTATAGAAACATCAAAGTCATGGCGGGCGAGAAAGAGGGTGCTAGACCGGCAACTTGACACGGTAGGGGCACCAGGAGAAAATCACAGCTGCTCTTGGGTCCCCACCCTGTGACAGTACCATTTATACCAAGTCTCAAAATTTCAGTGGATCCATTTAAAATTGAGGAAACAAAATTCTAAGCAAAAGCTAAAATGGTGTTATCCTGTAGTCCTGAAGTCTTTAATTTATTTTACAGTAGGTTTTGGTTTATTGCTAGCATATCACATATTTACACTTCAACTAATAGGATGAGATATTATTAGGGTATTAAAAACTTGTGTAAAAGTATAAAATAAGATAGAAATACAAAATGAATGACCCAAAATTAGAAACTGAGAAATTGGAAGAGGAAGAAATAGAACCCCAAAAGTTTAATTTCCAATCTCCTCCTTTCCTTTTGTTTGCACCATAAGCAAAGAAATACACACACGTGGACGTGCACCCCCCCCCCCGATGTTAATAGTGAAATAGTATTTCTATATATATATAGTGTGCTCCTCTGTAGAATGTGCATTTGTCTTTGTATTTTCTGAATGCATATGTGCCTTTATACTTATATATATGTTGCATATTGTTTTTAACCAGTACAAACTTTTTACTGTTTTTAGTTTTCAGTCATTTCAGTCCAGAATCCAAAGTAATAGAATTATATTAATCCCCCCGAGACTTGTATTGCAAGAACTAAAGCATCAAACTATTGAGTTTTAATGAAAATAAATGCTTATGAAAGAACCTCGTAACAACACCTAATATATTTTCTTTCATTGTACCCATAGATTTATGAGGTCTTCAAGGTGATGTACTGTGTATTTTAAATTATGTTTCATTACATCATTTCTTCACATGAAATGTTGTAACAAAAGGGCTAGTTAGCATACATTGGCAGTGCAGAGTCAAAAACTGCTAAGCCCTAGTTCTTATTTTAAACACTTGCTGAGTTAAGAAAGTCTGTCAGTAGTTCTTTTAGAAAAGATTACATTAACTGATATCAATCTATCACTTATGGTTTGGAAAGTCTTCAATGGAATTAATATAATGTAAGAGAAATCAGCTTTGTATGCGTCTCACCGCAATATGCAATTATATCATCAGCTGCTTGTACTCTGAATAACGTTTTTGAGTTTCATTTCTGGTGGGAAGACAGTATTGCATAATCACTTCTAGGAGACTTAGAGATGAATACAATCTTATCTTTTCCTTGTCAAATCAAAATTCCAGAGATGAATCACAGTAGATGGTGGCATCAGTGGCAGAGAGAGCCCTTCCAGGGGGACACATTGAGCACCTGCAGATGTAGCCAGCAACAGTAGGAATGACCCTGTTTGGGGGAGCATGTGCCCCCCACTACCAGTTGCCTACGGTTGGTGTTCAGTAATATCAGCTGGAGCTCATCCTCAGGTGACCTCTCACAGTTTGGACAGTATTTAGGGAATGTTTTTCAAATATGCCTAAGACATGGGCTGGGCAGCTTGGATCTGTAGGCATTTGTTTGTGTTGTAGGACAATAGAAATACACCAAATGAGGGTTCTGCTCAGTAAACTTCTACAGGTGTGACTGTACAGCCCAATTATTGAGTGACAGCTACTACCTCGCTTATCATCAGGATCCAGGTTTTCTGTTTCCCACAGAAAAATGGAGTAAACCATGGATTTTACCTTTTTTACCAGAGGCAAACATGGATTTCTCATTTTACCAGAGAAGCCTGTGGATTTTGCAGTTTCGTGATGAGGCCTTTGTAGGCTGGCAAAGTTCCAGCATGTAGGGGGCTGGGAGGGAGCAGGAGAAGGGCGGTCGGGCGAGGGGCTCAGGCAGCCTGAAGAGCAGGTCCTGCAGGTAAGTAGGTGGGGGGGGGAATTGAGTTCCCACAGGGAGGGAGGTGGGAAGTTAGGCAGGGCTGGGACTAGGACTGGAGCTGCTGTGCAGCTAGGTGGTATGTGGGGCTTGGGTTCTGGGGCATCAATGCACAGTTGCAGGGCCCAAGCAGGAAGTGGTATGGAGCTGCAGGTGGTTTATCCAGAGGAAGGGGGATGGGGCCAGATTCCTGACAATCTCAGGGGGAGGGGGGACCTGCACCCCTCCAGATCTGAATGTGGAGTGGGGGAGAGGGTAGGCATAGATTGGGTGCAGGCTCCCCCCTTGCTGCCTTACCCCAGGGTCTCTGCTGCTCAGTGGGTGTGACCCAGCATAGCAAGTAACAGTGGGGCCAAATGGAGAAGCTGCAAGCTCCATGCTGCCCTGGTGAGGCGTCCCCTGCATATGAAGTAGCTTTTACTGGTGCAACCCCACACCACTGCCTTCACGGCAGCTGCACATGCAAGGGACATATCTCCAGGGCAGCGAAGAGCTTGCAGTGACAAGCAGCTTCTTTGCAGAGCCCCACTGTTCCCTGCCATGCTGGGTCATGCCTACTGGGCTGCAGAGACCCTGGGGTAGGTCAGCAGGGTGGGAGCCTAAGCCCACAGCCCATGCCTGCCCCTACCCCATGTACAGATCTTGGGGGTGCAGGTTCCCCATGCCCCCTGTGGAGTGCACATAGTGCCAGAAGTGGCTCCATCCCCCTGCCCAATCATGCAGCCTGCCCCACCCCTGTCCCACGCTCAGATCTTGGGGAAGTGGGTCCCTCATGTCCCTAGCCTGAGAGCAGCTTCCCCGATGGCGGGCCCACTGCACATGCACGTAGTTTAAAAAGGCCTGCCGACAGCAAAAAAACCTTAGTTAGGCTCCAGGAGTGGCGAGAGATGCGTGGGTGAAAGCCCACTGTGCCCCCACTCCTCTGAAGCCCCCCAAAAACCCCCCAGCAGCCACAGAGCCCCCCACCAGCCCCCAGCACAGCCAGAGGTAAGCAGGGCCCGTGGTGGGAGGGGGTTAACCCCTAGAGAGTGGGAGGAGGTGGCTGAGTGGGAGCCTGGCTGGGTCTTACCCCGCCAGGCCCCTACTTCACCCAGCCCCCCCAGGCAGCCACGCGAACAGGCTCCACAAACAGGTGCGCTTGTCTGCCGGAGCATGAGTTGGCATGGAGTTCACACAGTAGGGTGCATGGGAGGGCCCGTGGCCCTGCCTGTGAGCCCCCCGGGTAGACAGTCCAAGCTGTAGCCAGCCTACCAGTGGCATGACACAGATGGGCATGTGAAGCAACCCTTTGGTCCCCTCAGGCTCTGTGGCCCCCCCTCCCCCCCCCTGGCACCTCAGAGAGGGCCACCCAGACGGAGTCCATGGTTCCAGGCTCCACACAGATGGAGCCTTTGGCTCTCAGCTGCAGGGGCTGCCTGTCCCTTTTTCAGGCTCTGGGGCCTGGGAGCATGGCTACCTCCCCTTGTGGGGTCTGCTCCCTTTTGCAGTCTCTGGCGCACCAGCTGGAGGAGCTCCAGGCTGCAGTCCAGAGACTGTGTGCCATCAGGGACTGTGAGCAGGAGAGAGACTCCTACTGCCAGGCCCATCTCCCTCTAGGACAAAGGAGGACTCCAGGACCTCCCATCCTGTCCAGTCAGGGGGATGGACCAAGGTGGTCAAGGGCCCGAAGGCCCGCCGCACCAAGGCCCCCGCCCTGCTGGAGCTTAGCAACAGGTACGCACCTCTTCATGCTCCAGCAGAGCCTGCTGAGTTGCCAGCTCCTGCAGGCAACACAGGCTCAACTGCAGCTACCATCCCCGCTCTCCCCAAGACAAAACATAAGGTGTTTGTTGTGGGAGACTCCATCCTGAGGGGGATTGAGGGGGTAATCTGCCGCCCTGATCCCTTAGCCTGGGAAGTCTGCTCCTTTCTGGAGGACTGCGTCCAGGACATTGTGGAGAGGATCCCGCAGCTCCTCCAGCCCGCAGACCACTATCCCATGCTCTTTATTCATGTGGGCACCAATGACATGGCTTGGAGCGCTCCTAGCCGGGTCATGAGGCACTACAGGGATTTGGGAGCAGGGCTAATGGGTCTTGGGGCACAGGTGGTATTCTCTTCGATCCTCCCATCTAATAAAATCAATTTATGAAGGCATATATTCAGTGATATTACTTGATTTAGAGTACTCCTTTTTTTCCAAAAAGGCAGAAAAAATATATAACAATTCATAACATTGAAGGTTCTGAAGTAGTAGAAGAATCCCTAAAGGGAAGTGGTGAAAAAGCCATTACTTGTTACTTTTTTAAGCTAGACAGGACATGTAGCTTAAGGATGGTAGTGGGAAGAAAAATTCTACTGGATGTAGGAGGAATAAAGAAGTTTTTAAAAAAAAGTATTGTATTAGTTCTGTGTAAAGTCAAAAGCTAAGGACCTTAGTTGGTGTAAAATGGTATAGTTTTTTTGGGTTCATTGGAGTTATGCTAATTTTCACCACATAACAGATTTGTCCCACAGAGTTCTTGTGTTACTTACATCCTACTCCTTATTCACAGAATGCCTTTTAAAGCAAGACAGTAAATGCTATATCATTTGTTATTATCCATCTCTCTCTTGGGAAGTGCTGGCAACTTACTGATACTTTACTAGCTACTAACAGACGTTTGTGTATTTTCTAATTAATAGAAATCAAGTGTATTCATGCAAATCTTATCTTCTGGGTCCTGCATAGTTCTTGGAGATTTTTTGTATATTATAATGCAATGATAGAAGCAAAGCACTGAATTTCCAAAACACACACTATTGCACTTCAGTTAGCTCTTATGAAAGTAGGTAAGAACATGTACCTTGCAGACTTCTATGAAGTCCATGACACTTTTATGTATTTTAGGGCTCATTGCAAGTGTTTAATCTTTTTTCGCCAGAGATTTGGAAATGTAGAGGGAAATCTGGAGAACTACTTGAGATTGAAAAGAGGATTAGGTTCCTGTTGGCTATTTTTAATTGCTACCTTTTTGTATATTTTAAATTCTCAAGGGCATCTAGGCATGAGGGCATTTGCCCTTTTTAGTATTCCAAAGGATCATAACTCCTACAATAGCCATGTACATACCACATTCATTCGGAGAAATTATATGGTTTTGCATAGATTAACCACTGTGATGGTAGCTGCAGGTAAACTGAGATAAATTCAGTAAATTAGTACTAAACTAAAACCTAGTGGATTGGCTAGTCACCTTTCCTTTCAGTGCAGGATGTTCCCTATAGTGTATTTTTCAGTGTTATGTCCAAGTTATGTTTAAGTGATGGAGCTTCTGACACTGTCTACTTTACTTTTTTAGAAAGGAACTTTCTTCTTCATTCTGTACATTGACAAGCAAAAATGCATTTAGTTGGAGAAAGCACATGAATAGTACTGGGATGGGCAAATATTTGGGTTAGAGGGCCAATTAAGAAGTTCTAGTACGCTGTTTTGGGCCAGGGGAAAGGGTGCTGACCCAGCCTGGCATGCCTGCCTGGAGGCACCAGGCAGATAGGCGGGCCAGGATCATGGAGGGTGGCAGCATGGGGTTAGGCCCTGGAGCAGAGCGACAATCCACTCCATTCATGTCCCTGTGATGGGTGCTGGTTCCACAGGCAGGGATGTACAGGGAGTAGATCCCAGCTCTACCTTGGGCCCCAGCCCTGTGCTGTTACTGCCACATTATCCCAACCCCAGCTCTGGCCCTGCCCTCCCATCCTGCTCCCAGGCAGCACTCCCTATCTGCCCATGGCCCCATCCCATCTGCCTTACTGAGCATGCCCTGCTCACAGGACTCCCAGGCTGCTTTCCATGTAGACCTGCTTACCCATTTGCTCCATTCAGTGCCTCTAGTGGTGGGTGCAGGGTGGGTGCCTGGAGAGTGGGGCCAGGTCTAGAAGCTGAGACACTGGCAGTGGCAACCAGGCAGAGTGAGCTGCTGCCATGGGGGCAGCTGGGAAGCTGAGTCCAGCTGCCACACATCCAAGAGGGGTAGGACTGGCTGCATGTGCCGTGGTCAGAGCTGTCCCTTGCATCTGGGCTGGGCAGGATCAAAGGACCTGCTTTGGGCTGCATAGAATCCCTTGGTGGGCCAGATCTGACCCCTGGGCCATATTTTTGCCCACTCCTGGAATAGTAGGTCAGCAATTGTCCGAATTGTATGTATATTACATTAAAACAGCACCAACAGATGACATTTATTCATTTGTAACTGGAGTTGTAGATTGGCCTGAATTCACAATAACAACTCAAAAGGAATAGCCACAACAGAATGAATTTGATTAGGCTGGAACTTCTTATGATTACATCTGTGTATATGGCAGGCATAATAAATTGTTTATCCTTTCAGTGGATAAATATGTCTTGTTCCCAGATGACAATTATGTGGAGACTTTCATAGAAGGATGCACACACAGCTGAAAGTTTCTATTGGAGACTATGGGTCAAACATGGAGATATTGAAGTTGATCTAAGAAACCCTTAGAAAAATATCCTATGAAAATCAATGGATGCAATAAGCTTTCTATAATCTGTCAATTTTGCTATAGAATGTAATAAATAGGATATCTTTGTAATTTTATGCAGCGATTTTAAAAAAAGGCCTATGAAAAAGGTTTAGGCAGGTGTCTAAACCTATGCGGCTGACACTCAAGCTAGTGTCAGTGAGGCTGCCAGTTTCCTTAGTGAAAAGCCCCCAGTGGAGCGATGACACTAGCATTAGGTCTACCTGTCTTGATTCCTCATCCTGTATAACCCCATCTTGTATGACCCATTTATAGCTGGGACAATTTGGGAAAGCCTGTAGCATAGGTCTAGAGCAAATCTCAATCTCGTACATCTAAATCTGAAGCCTGTAGAGGGATATAATTCTCTGTGAAACAGGTTTAAATCTATGGTGGATAAGACAAGGAAGGAATTGCCTGGCATGCTGGCTGGTAACAGAAGACTTACTCAGCTTGGGAGAGGGGAGTGTTTGGCTCTGGTATGGGAGCTTTGGATGCAGAGGCATTCAGTTTTGCAGGAAGAACAAAGGCTAAGTTCTATCCGCAAAACTTCGCAGTATGTCCTTGGTCTATAGGATAGACAAGGCAGTTAAGTGGTTTCAGCAGCTGCCAGACAAAGTGCAAGCAGCTGCTTGATTGATTAATTGCT
Organism: Crocodylus porosus; assembly: GCF_001723895.1. NCBI lineage: Eukaryota > Metazoa > Chordata > Crocodylia > Crocodylidae > Crocodylus > Crocodylus porosus. Next base: position 219,391,635 of record NW_017728886.1, on the reverse strand, counting down.
TCTTCTGGGACTCTGAAGTACAGTGGAATTAGCCCTAATAAGGTGCTAACAAGGATGGACTGAGCATAGTGTTACACAATGAAATGGCAGGTGGGTTTGGGCCCTTTTTAAGTCTTGCCTTTAATAGAGAAATTAGTAGGATTTGGAAAATGGTTTGTGCCACTTACATGATCGTAATGGCTGCCCACATTGCCTGGGGGTATTGTCTTGCCCCTGCAATGTATACAGAACACAGACTGGTGATACTATCCTATGATTCTATAGTATAATGATAGTGGTAGGATAGTACAGCGTTATGACTTACACCTTCTTTATATATTATACCTACTTAGACTCTTTTATGCTTGATTAAATTCATGTTGATGTTCCAAGACGTATCAAATGGGTCAGCTGAGTATAAGGGAAACAGATTCAAATTCTGTTTTCAATCACACCAGCTTATGTTTAGAGGAACTCCACTAACATTAGTGGGATTAACTTCTAATTTACCTACTGTAAAAGGGAATAGAATTTGGGTTGATGTTGGAAAGAAAAGTGACAAAGAGGAAATTTGTAGCTGTGTAAGTTAAAACAGACATAGCTGGATATTGTAACAACCTGCAGGTTAGGATGCAAGTTATGGGGAGATGATTTGGAAGGTGACACCAGGAAGCTTGGTATGCTTGGAGAATTTTGGAAGATTTCGGAGTACACACTGAAATCATATTGCTGCAAGCAGTGGCACTGAGCACATGGCTCTTGCAATTCTTACAATCCAAGGGATTATTTCACAGAGTTCTGTGCATGAAACATCATTGTACACCTTGGAGCTTTGACATTGCACATGTAGTACATGGTGTAAGTAAATTTAAGACTTGTGCAAGGCAGACAAGGGATGTCTTGGGGTAATTACTATCTTCACCTTTTATTATTATTTATAGTGCCATGTCCTGGCTGGGATGCCCCCCCCGCATACCTGTTCTTACAAGTGTGCTTCTATTCTGGACACCAATGGGTGGTCCCTCTGTGGCCAGAAGAGGATCACTAGTAGGCTTCCAGATTTAGAATATGCCTTATAGCCCATGGGAGTCTCTGTATCCCTCCCCCATCCCCAGGCCCTAGCCACATGCTGCTGTTGTTCCATCCCATCTTCTGCCTGTAATACTGCTGGATTGTAGGCCGGCAGTAATCCTTCTTTGGAGGTTTGTGCTGGGACAGGGGATGAGCCTTGTTGGGGGTAAGGCTGAGGATGGGTTGGGGGACCAGCATGGTACAAGATATGGTCTGGGGCACTGGGGTGTTGTGTTGAATAGGGGACCCCTTGGGTAGGGGCAATATGGTATAAAAACATTGCTGTAATTAAGTGGGGTTGCCAACAAGAATTACTTTTTACTGGTAGTTTGCAACCTTTTTACTGACAACCAAACTTTTTTACCGTGGTTGGTATTGAACTCCTATATTTGAACCAGGCTGTTATCTAGGGCCTGGAAGTTATATTTATATTATGTAAAACATATGTCAGTAAAAATAAGTGTTGTTTTCAGGGGAAAAAAAGTTTGCAGATTGTTAGTAAAAATATTTTTCTTTGATTAGCAACCCTGGCTGGGGCCTCTCCCATCTAGGAATGTACTGTCACCATGATGTAGACAGCCCTGTGAGTAGTTATTGAAATGTATGGGCACTTTTACATGTGCTCTGGGAGCAGGGTTAGCAGTGCTTTAAGTAGAGCTGCTCTGAGAGCCACTCTAATTAAAGCACCACAGTGTCTTGTGTATCAGCATGCCTGCACTTAAATGGTGGTGGGGGTGTTTGAATTAAAGCTCATTTGAGCTTTAATCAAACAAAACCTCTTCATCTGATACCTCATGCAGTGAGGGGTCAGACTTTCATCCAATCCATTTTTAAGCTGTCTATAGCCATGCACTTGTGTTTGGTCATAGCTATAAACTGCTTTCTGTGGTCATTGGGCAAAAATTGTTACTTCTGTCTGTGCCCTGTTGTATGGGTCTTGCACTGTTAAGGTAATTATAAGCTCTCAAGGCCTGTGAGACCAGAGAAAGAGAGAGGTCTTGCACTGGGCTGTTACAGAGAGTTAAATTATGCCTACAGAAATAAAAAAAAAAAAAGCACAATTTATTTGCTAAATTATTTGTTTCAAATTATTTGTCACCTCTTGTCATTCTGATGCATCTTTGTAGTAGAAATCTTGCCAGACTGCACCAGGACTTTGTGATTTACTTTGTCAGACTTTCCTCAGGGCTGTAATACTTAACCAGCTCTCCATGAGGTAAGGTTGATTGATATACAAAGGTAAGTATTCTCATTATCCAAGATTTTATTCTTAAGCAACAGGGGCTTTTAGCAACATGCCTTTTCAATTCCAAGGGAGGGACAGGCATGTGAGTAAGTGCCATATTTCTACTTGAAATGCATCAAATGATGCCGATGCACTCTCTGAAGCCAATGTATCAGAGAGCTTAGGGAAGTACATCATCCACAGCTTCTGTTTAAGGAGACCCACTGTGGGGAGAGATTACTGCTTGTTACTAAGAAACTGACACAGAGAAAGTCAGGGAATTTAGACTAGCTTTTTCTAATTAATCTTTTTATCACCTTTTTCCCAATTCAGAGTAAATCTATTTAAGAATCCCTACTGGTAGCAAAGTAGGAAGGAAGGAGGGCTTTAATTAGAGATGCTCAGTTCATGTACCTAATGAATCAATAGTAATTGAATGCAGTGGAAGCTTAACAGTGCACCCATAGAGTAAATCCTTTCTTTTACAGGTTTAGTCTTATTCCAGATGATCTTTTAAGAGGATTTGCCTATAGATAGTCCAGACCATGTGCTTTTCCTGATGTATTCACATCACAAGTTTATCCACTTATTAGGTCTGATAGGTATATATAGTGGCACTAATTCTTGTCTCTGCAATCTGTGGGTATTGGGCATGTAGCTTAAACCATGCTCCTAATCAGACAGACAGTTGCTTAATACATTGTTTTAATTAAAATATATTTTCTATACATAATTTACAGAAATTGTAGTGGACATGTTGCTCCTTTACCCATTATGAGTGGATCACAAAATTGTATTTCATTTATTTAAACTATTTATCATTTTAAATAACGAAGGCTATATCTTTACACACTAGTTTATATACAGCACAAAAGAAAGATGAAGCCCCCTGGAAAGACTTCTGTTGCATGAATATATATGTGTGTCAGCAGGTCAATCAGAACCCCAGTCATTGTGCTGCCTGGGAAAAAAGTAAACTCATTCCATAGCAAATTTATGCTAGCTCATCAGTCTCTTGCCTGGTAAAATTGATTGGAGAGGGCTCTGAGGGGGCAGTCTTCACAAGAATCCTCTCAAAGGGATTAGATGGTAGTGGATCAAACATTTGGAGGTTGTCTACACAATTTTAAAACCAATTTACTGTTAGAGTTTAGAATTCAATTGTAAATAGGTGTAACTCCACTGATGTGAATAGAGCTATACTGGTAGAAAATGTATTGAGCCACACTTGCTGCAAAATGGTGTAGAGTAGGCAGTCAAGTTAAAGGTGAAATATCTGTATAGCTTAGTCTGGTAATGTTTTAAGATTACTTTGTTACTGGTATAATTGCATCCATTCTAGTGGGTTGCAATACTTTAAGTATACAACTACATTGATACAAATACTAAATGAAGAACAGCTCTTAGTTTGGTTCAGTCCCTCTTAATCCTCAACCTCCTGTTGGGGTGTAGTGGGCAGTGCAGGAAGAACACAGAAGCAGTTGTAGCTAATGGAATAGTATTTTGATTACTTCATCAATGGCAGCTTGTTCAGAAGGGTATTGCTAATGCATGAATATACAATACTATGTTGATAATCCATAATAGTATTCATCCTATCAACCTTCCATATCTTCATAGTGTTGATAGTCATGATAATTTTGCCGGTTAATGTTCCCTATGAGATCACTGCCACATGTTTAAAAAGGATGACAGCTTTATCAAACCAAACTTTCTAATCTGATGGGTGCATTATATACACGCTTTTCTCACCTTAAAAATATATTGATCTGCTGCTACCTGAACTCTGAATCCTTGCCCACAGCCTTGAAAACCCTTAATCAACATTTTCTATTTAAAATTTTTATCCTTTGCTTCCTAATTAGCTTTGGTACTTCTGAATTTTTTTCATTAATTAGGATGATAATTTTGTTCATAACTAGAAGATAATTATTTTAGACAAACAACAGAGAGGTTTACTTGCTCTGACACACTGCTTGTATTGCAGTGTAAATATTTAAAAAGCAGCCAATTATCTTTATGCAAATCAAAGGAACATGGCTCAATTATGCATCTGCATTTTCCTTTTCAGCACTTTCATCACAAATTAACTTTCTGTAAAGCATTACATGAAAGATTACATGCTTACATGAGAATTTGAGGTTTTATTGCAAAATAGTAAGATTCTAATCCTTATATTTATCAAGAAAGCTTGAAAATATGACCTGAGCATATCCCAAAAACTTCAAAACCAGAAGGCAAAGAAAGTCTTGTATTAAAAAAAAATAAGATTTTAAAGCTCATCTCCTGACTTTTTGAGGGGTCTGATTAATGATTTTGGAATGCTCAAGTTTGGTAATAATGAAAAGGTCATTTCTTTGGAAGCTGATTTGAAAAGATACATAGAAAGTACTGGACTAATTAACCTGAAAATTAGAAACATAAATGCAAGCCTTCAGTCTTGGTTTTATATATTAATTGTCCAACTGTTACATAAACACAGTCTAATTTACTGGCTAGACTTTTATTTGCCTTATCTCTTCAGACATTGGGGCCTATTTTCCATTTATCTTTTAAAATTTAATTTATTTTTATTTCAGGAGCTGGTAGAATCTCTTTTTAAGGCACATCAGATGCCATTACCTATTCAGGAGATAAAAGGCAGTGGCTCTGTATAAAATTTAAGGTACACTTGGACTTTTTCTTGTGAAGAAGTTTGGCATTCAGCATGCATAGCTACTTGCTGAATTCATTTAAATAAATGATACCTCTCTTACTTCCTTTTTGCTAAGGAAAACCTACTACTGCTTTTTCCTACCAAGATACTATCCCTGACGCTGCTATAATTTCTAATTAAGGCACTCCACTGTACATAAAAACCTATAATTTGTGTGATAAGTAAGGTTTTTTTGAGTGATTTATTTGGGAATCTTTCCCCAGACTACTTTATGTCTAAAACCTTGTCTCACATCTCCCCCAATGATATCCGGTCCAATAAAAGGTATTGCCCAAAAATCCACATTTGTTTTTCCACATTTCCTGACTACTATAGCTATAACAGCACTCCAGCAAAACTTGTGTCATTCTTTGGCTATAATTAACCATGAGTTTTTGGGTTCCATAGGCAAAAATGCATTCAAGATCCTATACGAACAAATACCCTGTGTTGACTTGTATTACTGGCTGCTGAAGGCATTTACTTGGCAAAATTTCTTGTGGAGATAACTTAGTGGAATATCGTGAAGAATATAAGCAATTTATTCAAAACACAAAAATCTGCTGAAGATTCTCCAGTGATATGGCAGCCTAAGGTTAGGAAATGGAAGCACAGGAAGAATGGTAAGAGACCAATATGACTGCACAAGGAGCTTCTAAAACGTCTCAAATGCAAAAAGAAAGCATATAGGCAATGGGAGAATGGGCAGGTCACCTGTATTAGTACCAGGAAATAGCAAGAACCTTTAGGGACAAAATCAAGAAAGCAATGATAAAGTGCAATCTGCACCTGGCAAAGGAGGTTAAGGACAACAAGGAGAGGTTCTATAAGTATCTTCGCCAGAGAAGAAGGACCAAGGAAGCTATGAGTTAACAAGCTAGGGGGAACTCCAAACTGAAGATGCAAAAAAGGTGGAGCTACTTAACAGGTACTTTGCCTCAGTCTTCACAAAAAAAATTAAGCTACAGCAAAACACCTAATAAGGATTATCTGGATATGGAAGGGGGCAAGCTGAGGAAGGAGATAATAAGAGAGACAGAGAGCCTTGGTTAGGTCTGAATGAATTCAAGTCAGGAGACCAAGATGAACTTCTTGCCAGGGTCCTGAAGGAACTGGCAGGGGAGATCTTAGAGCCCTTGGCAATGATCTTCATGAAGTTGTGGGAGATGGGCCAGGTACCAGAGGACTGGAAAGCATAGTGCCCTTCGTTAACAAAGGAGGGCCCAGGGAACTAAAGACAAGTTACCCTCACCTCAATACCTGGGAACTTACTGGAGCATATTCTAAGGAAGGCCCTTTTCAAGCATCTGGAGGATGAAAGGCTGATCACAAAGGCCAGCATGGATTTATGAAAAATAGTGTCAAACAAACCTGATCTCCTTCTTTGACAAAGTAACTATTGGGTGGATGATGGGAATGCTGTGCATATAGTGCATCTAGACTTCAGCAAGTCATTTGACAAGGTTCCACATGACCCTCATATAAAAAATTGGCGAAATGTGGGATAGCTAAAACTACTACAAGGTTCAATAGTGGCAAGCAAAGGATAATTATTAATGGGTCCATCTCAGAATGGCAGGAGGCTTTGAGTAGAGTCCCACAGGGGTGTCCTGAGCATGTTGCTGTTCAATGTGTTTATTAATAATTTGTATGCTGGCACAGAAAGTTCCTTGAGCAGGTCTGTACATGACACAAAATTGGGAAGGATTGTTAACATGTTGGAGGATGACTGCAATTCCGAAGGATCTTGACAGACAGAATAATTAGATACAAGACACAGGAGGTGATAGTGCCTCTACTGAGCACTGGTTAGGCCTCATTTGGAATATTATGTACAATTCTGGCCTCTGCATTTTAAAAAGGGAATGGAGAAGTTAGAGAGGGTCAAGAGGAGAGCTGCATTCATGATTAGAAGTCAAGAGAACAGGCCTTATGAGGAGAGGCTGAGAGGCATGGGACTCTTCAGCCTGGAGAAGTAAAGGCTCAGGGGGGAATTAGTGGCAGCTTATAAGTATATAAGGGGTGTGTATTGGGAACTGGGAGAACATCTGCTCACCAGGGCACCCCAAGGGAAGACAAGGTCTAACAAGTCACAAACTGCTGGAATACCATTTTAGATTGGATATAAGGAAAAACTTCTTTACCATCCAAGTCTTCAGAGTCTGGAATAGGCTCCCCCCAGAAGTGGTGCAAGCACCTACTCTGGATACCTTTTAAGAAACACTTAGAAGCTTATTTTGCTGGGGTGATCTGACCCCAGCTGACTTCCTGGCCCTTGGGCAAGGGGTTAGAACTTATGATTTTATGAGGTCCCTTCCAGCCCTAATGTTTATGAAATCTATGAAATTTAGGGGTGAGCAACAAAGGTGATCAAGGACTTGGAAGGAGCTGGGCATGTTCAGTTTATAGAAAAGGTGCTTAAGAGGTGACATGATAGTGATCTTCTTGAAGGGCTGCTATATAGAAGAGAGAAAGCACCATTTTTCTCTTGCTGCAGAGAGGTTGTAGACTGATTGCTTGAAGGTGTAGCAAAGTAAGTTTTTTCATTGTTAGAGCAGTGAGGCAGTGGAATAGACTGCCTAGGGAAGTTATGGACTCTCCATCACTGGAGGTGTTTAAGATGTTGGGCAGCCACCGGTTGGGGCTGGTCTAGGTATAGCTATGACTATGTTCCACTATGGATATTTCCCATGCATCTAGGCTTTACTGGTTGGGTCCATCCCCATCTGCACCTCCACCCTACCTTTTATGCTGTATGTATCAGGGTGTTTTTAAGCCTCCCTCGGAGGCATTGGGTGTTGGCTACAGCCCAGGTGGGGGAATTTGACTGGGGTGGGAATTTGACCTGGAGGTTCCTGGCTTGAACACTTGTCCCTCTACTCAGGATCAGACTGATAGCCATGTTTGGAGTCAGAAAGAAATTATACCCTATGATCAGACTGGTACAAACTGCGGGGGGGGGGGGTCCTTCCTCGGTAGTAGGGGGCATGGCCCTCTATCCAAGACCTGGCTTCCAAACTTAAAACATTTCGAAACTTTCCAAATGTTTCAAGTGCCCTTGTTCCATTTCAAAGCTGTTTTGAAGGCTTTTGTTTTGTTTCAATTTTGCTGTTTTGAGCTCAAAACACATTGAAACAGCTTCGAAATGAAATACCAGGCAAAATTGCACACAGCTGTAGTCTCTGCCATCACTAACATGATTTAAATGTAAATTGCCATGTTTAAAATGGTCTAGTTTAAAATAGTTCATCCCTGCTATTGCAAAGAGTGTTAATCTAATCTAAAGTGTCATAATTATTCGCTTTTATTTTCTGATGGTTTTGATTTAAACTCTGTATTTGCAATTTTGCCTGGTTTCAGAAATTCATGGAATAACTGGATTTGTTAAATGGACTAGGTGGATCAACAATTCTAAAGGAGGAGAGTAGCTAAGATATGTTTGATTTTATTATGCTAGTAGTATAACAATACTCTTTAAGTCCTAATCCCTTTCCTCTCCTAAGAATCCTTTTTAATGATAAAGTATTGTGTTTACCAATGAAAAGCAGCCACCTCTGGTCATTTGAACATAACAGCTCTTTGGCAGCACACAATGCTACCACATATTGGTTTATGATGGGAAATTAAGAACCGAATAGTATAGAAAAGAATCATTTGGAGTCAACTTAAGATACTTTGGTAAGAAAAGAAAATCTGAGTAACTTTTATAATGAGAAGTGGTTATAATATGGAGCTCTTCAAATCTGAAGTATTTCAGGCCACTGGCAGATAATCAGCCCCTTGCCAAACTGCTTCAGAATTGCTGCAGTGATGTGCAGTGGCATGCTGTCTAGCTAGGGGCCATGGCTGAAGACAGCCAAAAAGCACTTTCCTGTATGCTTAGCATCTGGTCTCCTGGCTCTAGACGCCAAGAGGCACACTGAGATTTTTGCTCTCAACTTTGGGGATGGAGAGGATGATTCCTTGCATACCTCTTAGGCTATGGAGATTGCCAAGGACAATCAAGTGCCCAACACTAACTGGTTGTCCAACTTTCTTCTTGTGGGGAGTCTCAATCCCCTCTTTTCCCACCCCTGCCAGACTCACCTGCAGGAGCTGCTCTCAAGGATGCTCTTCAGGCTTCTCTGCCTGACCACCCTTCTTCCACTCCTCCTTGCCAGCCTGCAGAGAGCTCTTTGCAAAAGTGCAAAATCTGTGTATTTCTCTGTGAAAATGAGAGATCCTCATTTTTCTCAAGTAAAAGGGGAAATCCATGTTTTTCTCCATTTCCCTATGGGAAATGGAAAACCTACATCTCTGCTGATAAGTACTGCCCATGTCTGATACAGACTAGCCTGTGAGATCTAATGAGGTCACAGCATGAGGGAGGTATGGCTGTTTATTGCAGCTGAATGACTAACTTAACCAATAACGGTAAATATTTAATGAGTGCTAGGCAAGTCTTATGAGTCAACATTTCAGAATTATTGGAGGACTTCATAAGATGCGTTTTCTTAACAAACAGGGACTTTGAATTCCTGTAACAGTACTCTCATAGTAATGACTTCACGCTTTTGGACAGGCTAGATGATCATTGGGCAGTAAACTGGTTATAAAACACAAGCAGCTGGGGCTGTGCTTAAAGGGAGTACAAAGTGGCATGAAACAAAGAAAAGCTGCAAGGAAAATATCGTTTCTCTACTCTGGCCCAGAAAAAGAGCAATCATTCAGAAGAGTTGTAATATGTTTCTTAAGAATAGGTTGGTCATAACTTACAGTTAGATGAAATTTAATATACAGTCAAAATAGCATGTATGTAGATATTGGTTATCAACACAGTGCAGTTGTCAGCTTTAAAACTTGCAAAGGAATGAGACGGAGCATTATGGTGATGATTTAGGAGAGGCCACATCTCAAGAGGATGATATGCTTCCTGCAGTTTAAGTTTATCTTTTAATGTTGATAAGGATGACTTTATCGCCAGGACAGTGCATATGGAACAGTAAATGTGCTTAATGAAATAGTTTTGCCAGCTCTGTTATCTTACACAGTGCCATACACTAGGTGAATTGTCTTTTTGTTTTTAAGAGAAAAAAGGTCTTTGCAATAGATCAGTGAGCATATAATTTCAGGAGTCATTTAATCTGCTCCTACGGTTGCTGGAGTATATGTATAAATGTGGTGTTGGTTATGGAGAGTAAAAAGAGTCCCTCCCTTAAGGAACAGGGAATGTCAGGGTGCCTTAGCCTTGCAAAAAAATCTTAATTATAAACTGATCAAAGATAAGCAAGCACACACATTTCTTGTAACCTTGGAAAATATTTCATCAGCCAATGGCTTAAGAACTAAACATCTGATAGATTATTGGCTTCACTTTGATTATTCAAATAGTTTTCCATTTATGGAAATAACATGCAATTATAGTGGTTTATTCTTTGATTAAGTATCCATTTTCCTATTGTAGGGATGGAGGAAGGTGAAACTGTACACACATGCCACGGATGCTTTTCTCTTCAAAGGTGGATAATGTATAGGGAGATCTTTATGCCTGGCATTTCTAGATTTTAATCATGTTCCATTAAATTATAATGACCAGCTGCTGTAAGATGTCATGCATTTCCTGCCTTTTTTATGGGGTGCTATTTTATAAAACGGTAGTTTGGAAGCATGCAGGAAGCAGCCTTGCCTGGAATTGATTGCATTTCTGATAGAGCACTTTGGTACTGTATCCCTAGAGAAGCACTGCAGTTCCTAATGGCTTATGCTATCCTTGTAGCTACAGCATAATCATTTACAGAAGTACAGTACAGACCAAAATAAGATCTTCTATTGTTAAGCATCTCACTTGGCCTCCTCTTATTTTTTTTTTTAAGGACATCTGGTGATAGTTGTTGTAGAGGGAATGATGTACCACATACATTTAAAGGGGGGAAGATAAAATTCTGACGCCAGCTGATGCTTATAAATTGCCTGAAAATCCTGAGAGTCTGAATTTGATCCACTGATATGAAAATGGCATGTTGAACTAATGCTGCATTGCATATGCTGTAGTGAGATGCGATGGGTATTGCTTGTGCTGGTTCTGTCTGTCAGATGTACTCATTCGAGATGGAGCTGCACCATTACTTTTTCATATAGCTCCAAACTTCCACAAAGCATGGAAGCAATTGAATTCAAAGTTTTCCATTTCTTGTAATAATGTCTGTGCAAATTTTCTTTGATAGCATCCTACTATGAACATATAATTATAGTATTAGATATGAACAAGCTTTTCCTAACTCTGCTGTGCTGAACTGGTCAGAAAAATGTATACATGTTTGTGAACCTGAGCACAGCTTTTAGCTCAGACAGGTAAATAAGTGGTCAAATAACAAAGAAAACAGAAAGCCTGGACATGTTGCTCATAGCACTAGGTACATGTGGTTCCTATTTGTGAAAAGCATTCAGATTCCTGCCTATCTCTGTACCTTAATTGCCTCCATACCTTTCCCCCAGTCAAAAGACCATAGCAATCTTATTTGTTTGTTTTTTGGGCTCTGATAGAAATTAATAGGGAAGTTTTCTAGTGTATTTTGTCTGATATATCAGATTTAGTGAATACAAAGGCATGCAAAAAATCATGTATAAAAGGAACTTTTTAACCTTACAAAACATATGGCACTGGTGTACAAAACTAAAAAAAAACAAAAAACAACTTAATAAAAGTTCTCTGTTCCTGAAAAATATGAAGGAATTAGTATTGTTCTTTTACCCCCTTTAAAAAAGAAAAGAAAAAAAAAAAAAAAAAAAAGTAGTTGCATGAAATTCAGCCAGGAACTTTAGATCTATCCTAGTTAGCAATTTGCACTGGACATCAATCATTTTGTTAAAGCCATGCTATCACAATCAATACTGTAAAACTGTTTGGACCAGTGTTAGGCAGAACTGATTTCCCCTGACATACTCACTCCATGGCTAGGGCAGTTACTTTTTAATACTGTGGTAGTTCTGAGTGTCCACATTTTAGTTTGACTGAATTATGACTGTGTATACACATTCAAATGATCTGGAAGAATTCTCCCTCATTTGTTCTTGTAGAAAAACTTTCCTGGAGGCATTTATACGGACATTTGAATGCTAAACCCTTGAGGAGCAGAAAGCCAGCAGTGCTGATGCCAAGAATCCATGCTGATGCATGCTCTATAGACTCCTTCTGTCTGCCCAGAGACAGAATCACACCAGTGTACAGGGCAGCTGTGACTGGCTGACCCAGTTGGCTCAGTGAGCCTGTGTCTCCCTGCAGTACAATGCGAGGATTGTGAAGGGGGCATGTTCTGCACCCTGTTTGGCTAGAGTTGTAGGGCATTTCTACATACACTTTTCATCCCATGACATGCCAGAGATCTGCTGCTTTGGAGCAGACTCAATAAATCTGCTTCACATATGAGCTGATGTGAACTACGCTGCGCTGTGTGCAGTTGTATAAGTGACGAAATGCACAGAAAATGGCGGCGGTGAGCTTTTGAACTAAAGCATCTCTGATGTGTTTTAGTTTAAAAGTGTGCTGCCACTATTTTCTCAGTGCTGATGTGCATTTCGCTGCTTATACAACTGCAAACATAGCAGCGCCAGGTGCTTGTCAAAGCACCCAGTGCTGCAGCACTTGCATGTGTAAAAATGCTCATGCAGTCCATCAAGTGACACACTGTCTCCCTCAGGAGGGAAGGGAGAAGCAAAGCACTCTGAGATATTAGACTGTGCTGTTGTTTCTTGTAGAAGAGACTGTTTACAGACTTTCACTGTCTCTCAGGAGAAGCTCCTAGGATTGTGGGCTCCCCCTGCACTGGCAAAAGATGCAATTGGATCTGATGCTGGACTCCGCAGTCATGCCTCCTGTCATGCACATGTGACATGGCAGGAGACATGATTGTGTGGATCAAGCATTGGATCTTATCATGCCTTTATCTGAATGTCTGGTGGGGGCCTAACTGGCCCTTAAAATCTAACCCCTAGACTGCTTAATGGCAATGGCAGAAGGTAATGGGCAGTACTTGATACAATTGATTTCATTTCCACTGACCCATAAAGCTATAGAACACTTTTTAAATTAATGAGAGGAAGAATCAAGTGCTAGTTAAGTTGATGCTCCTTGTGGCGGGCCAGAAGGCAGTGCTCCTATGCTGAGCCACCCACCTCACTGCACCCAACCATCTTCCAGGCTCTGAGTGCCTCCCTGGGGGCATCTCACATCTGGCCAAATCCCTTACTGGAGCACAGCTGCTAGCTTGGGGGTAGAGCTGCCACCACCCAGGGATGGGCTTGATTCTGGCAGTGCACCCCCTGGGAAACAGACTTAGTAGCCCTCGAAGGCACTTGACTCACTTCAAGAACTTGGGGTGCTTCCCTCAGTCAGAAGCACAAGTAGTGGTCTCCCTTGGTCAGCCAAACCAAGAGAACCCCAAGGCATAATCTAGACCCACTCCCAATAAGTCTCCCATGCTAGGTACAAAGGAGGACTTTATTGGTTACAAGGAGTAGGGCTGGAATAGGGTACAGAGTTGAGTAATATCAGAGAAATGGCAAACGGTGGCTGAAGGAGCCTTTGATCACACGTTTGAGTTACTGCAAGCTATATATCTAATTAGATCTCAGGTAGCTTACTCACAAATATCATCCAGAGGCAGGTAGAGATTCCCTCTGGAGGTTCATTGATCATAAGTTTTGAGAGAGAGAGCAAGTTTCAGATGGTCCAGTTCTTCTCTCTCTCTCTCTCTCTTTCTCTCTCTCTCTCTGAGTTTTTTCCTCATGCTGCTGCCCCCTCTTAACTTAGCTCTTATGACCTCATTTACCTGGTCCAATGGAGGCCAGCACCTGTTGGCTGTCAGCCAGCCAATTTGAAATGCATCACTGGTTGCTGTGCAGACAGGCAGTCCCTAGCACACCATGGAGCCCAAGCTCCTCACCCAGGTATGTGATCCAGTCATGTAGGCAGAGGGAGCAGGTTTCCCCCCTGTCTCAGGAATGTATCTAGCTCAGGTTATCTAAAGAGATAGGGTAAGGTGTATACCCTCTGCAGGGCCCATCCCAACCAAATTGTCACAGAGCAGAGGTTTGGGGAGAAACAGGTAGCCTTCTGCCACACTCCTCACTTGTGAAATCTGTTTTTTCAGCCTTTGGATTGATGTAATGGTAGAAAAGGTAAATATTCAATGATAAGAGAAAAACATATTTGGAATAAGATTTTATTTGTGTCAAAACTTTTATTTCAATGAAATATTTTGAAAGTTCCTATAAATTATGCACATTTTAAAACTAGATGTTCCTGCTTCATACTGCATTGAAGAGAAATATCATTTTCTCTATGCTTTTTCTTCCTCTTGAGCCTGATCATTGGCTGAGCAACAGTTATATTTCCCATGGCAATCTTAACTTCACCTCCATATGTTGACAGTATGTTATTTATAATAATAGCTGTAATCCACAAATCTCAATGCCACTGCTCTCTTTGGGCAATAGTCTTGTAAGATTTCATAGACCAAGTAGCATTTGGCTTAGTCAGCATTTCAATGAAAGGCTTGACAGTTTTCCTGAAGTCGGGCTGATCATGACTATAAGCTAATAAATAGATTTTTAAGGCCAGAAGGAACTTTTGTGATCATCCAATTTCCTACTTAATACAGGCTAATGCACTTCACCAGTAATTTCTGTATGAAGCTTGTCACTTCTGTTTGAGCTTTAACATATCTTTTAAAAGGCATTGATATGAAAAAGATGGAGAATCCACCATGTCCCGAGGCAGGTTGTACTAATGGTTAGTTTGTCTTCCTGTTAGAAAATTGTATTTTTCTTTTATTCTGAATTTGTTTAACTTTTTAGTCTCAAACCATTGAACAATAACACCTTTTTCTGGATGAAAGAGTTCTCAACTATCAGAAATCTCTTCCTATGTATGTACTTTTAACTATGAGCAAGTCACCTTTATGCCTCTTTTTGGTAAAAAAGAAAAAAAAATCAACTGGGTTTCTTGTGTTTCAACAGAAGTGTGCTATCCTGGTTCTTCTAGCTCTTATTTTTTGAGAGCTTTCTAATTTTTCAGCATACTTTTTGAAATATGGACACTCAAATTGGGCATAAAAGTTGAGTAATAGTTTCATGCATTTGATATGAGAGAGTAATTAGTGCATCACAGTCCTACTCAAAATTCCCCTATTATACAGCTATGCAAAGAATCATGGGCACATTTTTAGCTGCTATATCACACTAGGAGCTCATGCTTAGCAGTTGTCATAAATGGGTTGTTAAGTCATTGTCACTACATTTAAGAATACAGCCCTCTATTCTGTAGGCACGATCTACATTCTTTGAAAGTCTTCGTATTTGGAGACACTTTGGTGCTCTTTTCCAAAACAGACAAACCCAAGATCCTGATCGCTTGTTAATTTGCCACATACTTTTCACAAGAGGGCCTGTTTGTTATCCAAACTGTAACTTGGATAATAACATTCTGCCTCCAGGATTTCTCTGTGCATTGATATTACTATCTTCCACTATGGGGCGGCGGCACTTGCAGCAACTGATTCTTCCATTTATTGGGTCTGATCCACCACTCTGTCATTCCTGTTTCTCACTGATGTAATGCTGCTGAAATCTATCACCACAGAAGAGGCATAATGGAGTGGTAAATTAGCCCCCATTTCCTATTAAGAGGGGATGACAGATTCTATACAACAGGAAGTCACTATTGTTTTAGTACATAAGAATAATACTTCCCCCCACTTCTGTTTGTATATTATGGCCATACAATAAAGACAAGGCAACCATGATTTTGTATTTCCTAACTTTTCTGCGATTTAAAGCCTCAAACATAATGTTTTATTAACATATTTTGCATATAATATAGTGTATTTTTAAACGCATTAATTTTTATAAAAATATGCTTTTAGTTCTGCCTGATCTTATTTTTTGGTATACTTGGTTGTAGTAAATAATGTATCCATTAAACTGTATATTTAATATTGCGCCTCAGTTTACTGCTAGTGTTTATCTTGCAACTGTCTTCAGCAGAAGAGCAGTGAAAGGTTTTGTTTATCATTTTGAATTCATTCATTATTAATCTAGGGTTGCACTTACTCTAAGGGTTTATTACTTTTTATGCTTTCACATAATGGAGATTGCAGAACTGATAAATTCTGTAATTTAATTGAAAAAGTATGCATTTTTTCCAAAGAAAAAAGGATTTTTTCTTAAAACATCCCAGTATTTATAGATTATTAAAATAAGTGTTGATTTTTAGCACAATATGTTTATACATTTTCAACATAACTTTACAAATTGTATCTGTATGATTTCTTGTCTTTCTTTTCAGTCAGAAATATCTGGGTATAACATAAATTAAAACTTTACTGCAGGTTGGAAAATAAAAGGAAAAAATGATAAAAATCAAAGCATAAATCATTATGTGTTCTACTGACATGAACTGCTAAATATTTAAAAAAGAAATCCTGTAGTGCATAAAGGAGTATATAATTAATATATTTTCTACAGTCTTTGACTCTTATAATAATAAATCACGTAAATATGTTTTACTTTGTGGCATGCTCAATAAATCCATTATTCTTTTTATACCAGAACTATAAATAAGAAATTGATACACATTTCCAAATGATTATCCCCAATATTGTTGTTAAATTGAACTCCCAGAATTGCATCCAATGAACCATTAGTATTCTCAGGGAAATAAAAAAAGGTCTTAAATAATTCCTTGCTGCTATATTAAACAGGTACATTTAATCAGCAGTGTTATAATTGAAAAACGTGTTATTTCCTATAACATAAAAACCTTATACTAGTTCATAAGAGTTTTATACACATTTTGGTTCATTTAATGTTTTTTCTTTTTTCATGAACATGCCATTTACTAAGTGGTCCTCGGTGTTCTTATAGCTATTGCCCATGACATTTCAGTCTCTTACTAATGCTGACATCTGTCCCGATTTGCTTCACTATAAAGGGGTGTACTTTCCCCCCTTATTAATTCCAGAATTAGAGAACCTTTTGATTGGTTAATGACTAGGGCCTGTTCACATGTATGGGGGGAAAAAACCCCAACGTAATATTGGTAGAGAAGGCAAAATCTTTGCATTAAATTGAAATCATTTTATAAGTTACATTCTTAGCAAACACTTTTTAGTAGTGCAGAAATAGTTAGTTACTTTTTATCAAAACAAAAGTAGTGATTTATCAACAAACATCTGCTCATGCTTAAAAATAATCACAGTATTCAGAAATATACATAATCATATGTCATTCTGTTAATCATTTGCAATTTGAGACTGTTAGGGGATTAACAGCTGTTGTTATTTAAATTGGAAACACTGAGAACATCAGCAGGTATCTTCCAAGTAGAACATGTAAATAATAAGAATGAAATTCTGCCACTTGTGAAATTAATGATCATTTTACCATTGGCTTCTGTGTGTCCAAAGTTTCATCCTGGATGTATAATAGGAAAAGTAAAATCTGACAAATAAGTGTTAATTGTAACATAAGTGTCCACATACCCATTTCTTATTAGTGAAATACACATAGGGCTGTACTGGCAGAAGACATGGCAGGGTGGTTCAAGGAGGCATAAGCTTTCATAGGGGACAGTCGGTTTTATCACATGCTAGCAGATGTCACCTATGAAAGCTTATGCCTATCTGAACCACTCAGTTTCAGGTGCCACCCTGCTCTGCCTGGGTAACATGACTGACTACTTGTAGATCTGGTTTATATCTAATCCTGTGCATGGGTATAAAGAGGCCAGAAAAGATTTCCCTTCTCCTCCCACCATTTTTTCCCATTACCAAATGTCTAGTTCTTGCTCTTTCTCAAGCACAAGTGATAGGTGGGACAAAGGAACAGCTTCAGGGACAAGGCAATATTCAGTGGAAAGAACAGCATTCAAGTCTGAGCAGTAAGCAGCAGAAAATAATATAATTCTACAAACCAAACATTAGGACAACCTAAATGACATGTCTACATTGCCATTGAACTGTACCCAAGAATACTGCCATGAAACATCCCACAACTCACTCCTCTGCATGTACCAGCTCCTGAAAATGAGGCAATGTGGCCATCTTTGAACCCTCATGTATGCACAGTGCTACTCAAGCTCCTTGTCTCAGACTCGCTTATTGGCATATGCTCAGCATTATTCTATGACAGCTAAATTGCCTCCTTTCTAGGATTTGATTTATGGAGGAGAGGTGGGCTTCACAGTGGTGCTTCCATGTCCAAGCTTTCTTCCACTAGAGTCAATCCTCAGATCAAATCCATTTTGTAATCCAGAAATGAGCAATCATCTCCTACCAAGAAACCTGTATATCTAAATATATCTTTCTAGGAGCAGTGGGAGAGAAAAGACTGATGACAACACAGAAAGTTCATTCCTAGAAATTACATAAACTGTCCTAACAACATTAGCTTGACATTGAAACATAATTAGATTACTGAGGAACCCAAGAGAAAATTTTAGATGATTACAACCTTCTCAGCCTGAAACTAAAGCAGTGGAGAAAAAGAAGAACAAGTACAGCTGGATTCTCCTTTCACTCCAGTTTTAAGCTTATTGACTGCAATCAAATTACTTCTGTTTTATATAAATGTTAAGTAACAAGGAACTCAGGCCCTGCAAGTGAGCCACTTTTGATGATTTATCTTAGAACTATTTGGTAAACAAGAGAGTTAGTGTAAAAGTAATATAAGCTTTGATCAGCAGAGCACTCAGGCATATGGTTAGATTTTACCACATGTATAAATCCAATCATGGAGACTTAGGGTATTTTCAAGGTCTTTTAAATCAATCAGTGAAAACTTAGTGGTTTAGTTTCTGCAATTGGAACCCCTACTGGTAGAGCACTGTTTAGTGTTCAGGACAGAAGCCATGCAGACAGCCTGATCTGGTAACAGCCTGCAGCCAGGGGGGTCCCTGTGCACACATCCCAATCTGCTCTGTGGACATGTAGGGCTTCTGGAGATTGCTGAGATCAGCTGAGTGCACAGAGCAACTCTGGCTGGCTGCCACAGGGGACCATGGCCTCCCTCCCCTCTCCCTTGGGAAACTCCTGCTCACACTAAGCCATCACTTCCTGCTCTGAAGCTTCCACAGAAGAGACCTGGAACGTATCCCCTCTCTCGTTAGTTGTGATTATGTCAGTTCCTGTTTCTGCATGCTGCCATGGACTTCTACCCCTCTGGCAGAAGCTGCTGGACCCAGGAGCTGCACTGAAACCTGAGGATTGCTTGATATTGGTCATTGGGGTGGGCAAAATACAGACCTGTTTTTCATAGTCCTTATGATTTACCAATCATAGAGAAGTAGGGCTGGAAGGGACATCCACAGGTCATTTAGTCCAACCCCCTGCCTGAGAGAGAATCATCCCTGCCCAGACCATCCAATGCAAATCCATAATCAATACTCTGCATAAGACTACCATCAATCTTGACACAGGCCTAGCACCCTAACCTGCCACAGGGAAAGCAAGGAAACTACAGCATCCCACATCCTTGCTTCTCTGAAATGTTGTCAATATATGCTCAAGAGATCCCAGATAGAAGGCCATGTTATGGAGGTAAGGCAGAATCCTCCAGAGTCTGTACTAGTCTAACCATGGGGTAAAATTCCCTCCTAACCACAAATATGATGATTGGTCTGACCCTGAATGGAGAGGCAAGGACCTCTAGCCAGGAACCTCAGTTTTGGTCCCACCTTGGTACACCCCAGCCAAAGCCCAGCCTTTATGGAAGGGGTGGGGTGGGGAAGGCAGGGGCCAGGGGCAACTAGCAAAGCCTTGAAGTGTGGAAAATACCCATGGTAGAACACAGACATCACTACACCTAAATTATCCCTGACCAATGGCTGTCCAGCCTCTTTTTGAACACCTCCATTGGTGGAGAGTCCACAACTTCCCTAGGCAGTCTATTCTACTGTTTCACTATTCTAACCATGAAGTTTTTTCAGATTTCCAAACTAAACTTGCTGATTTAATTTGTGCCCCACTAAATTGATTTAATTTGTGCTAGGAGGGGTATTTTCCCCTTGGTGTGTATGAGCTAATTCTAATAATTAGTGCACTGAGGAAAGAATTAACATCATCACAAGACAACATGGTCATAATCAAATACATTGAAACATACATCAAACTGCATATGTAATGAACCCAGGAAAAATTATATATAACATAATGTACCAGAAAAGAATTCATCATGTTTATCCTGAGATCAGAAGTCACCAAGAGAGTTACTGTACAGGGAAAAGTTTACCATCACATAGGAAGTTCAGATAGTAATTATTTACCAAACTGACATTAGTTCAGTGATTTACAAAAAAATGAAGTTAGCAAATAATTAATGTGCTTAATGAGAATCTATGGAATTCATGTGTTAATAATTTTCACATCTCTCATACTTTAAATGAACATATTCAGAATCTAATATCTGGGGAGATAGATAGATACAGATAGATAATGTCTTATATGGCTCCCATCACATACAACTGCATGTTTCCCAAGCAGTAATAACAACTGAGAGGCCACCACTGGAGTCTTGACGCCTAAGTCCCCTGTTCTAGGCTCCTGTTCAACTAAACACTTGTGCATATGTGTAAGTGTGCATAGAAATGCAAATTTCAACAAGCTTAGGTCACTATTAGAGCAAGTGCTGTGGGACCAGGGACTGAAGGTGAAAGGTGCACACGAAGAGTTCTTGTTCCTTACGGGCATGATCCTTGAAGCACAAAGGAAGTCCATTCCCATGCAGAGAAAAATAACAGAAGGGCTGGGAGGCCCTCTTGGCTAAACAGGGAAATCACGGTCCTTAAGACTTATAAACAATGGAAGCTCAGGGTAGGCCCCAAGGAGGACTATTCTACAACAGCCCGCATTTGCAGGGAACAGATAAGACAGGTTAAAGCAGTGGCTGAACTTAGATTAGCAATGGGAATGAAGGACAACAAGAAGTTCTTCTTTAGGTACATAGACAACAGGAGGAAAACAAAATGGGAGTGTGGGGCCATTGCTCTTAGTAACTCAGGAGAACTGGTTACTGCCATCCAGGAGAAAGCTGAACTCTTCAATGACTGTATGCCTGCCTCCACTCTATTATACGCTACCATGCCACCTTTGCCCAAGCAGTTGGTCTTGCTTGCCAGGGACCCACATGCGAACCCCAGAGGGTACCTCGGCTGACTTCAGGGAGACCCCCTAACTAGCCTGCCATGACTTTGAATGGTTCTTCAGTGGAGGGGGTCTCCTTTGAGGGTGACTCCAGGGCCACCATGTGTCTCGGCAGGTATTTATGGGGCTCCAACCTACCCTACGCCCTGGCCATCTGCCACCCTTTTTTGAGATGGGCCTCCAAGCCTACTCAGAGCTAGCCCTGCTGGTGTCTTCCCTGGTGTCTGTGTTGCCTCTCGATGGTGACCACCCTGGGCCCTGACCGAACTCTGGTGGGAGGGTCTGGAGACTCTTGTCTTTCCAGCTTCTCTTCTCTGGTGCCCTTAGCCTTCAGTGCCTGCTGGTGGTAGCTCCTAGTGCATTCTTGCGTGGCTCCTCTCTCCCCTTTCATGGGGTCCTAGCCACCCTTGCTTGGTGCTAAGGACTCCGCTAATCTACCCTCACAAAGGGGACTGAGATAGACGAGCCCTAAAGAGGACCACTGTCAATGCCTTGATCCTAAACTCGTTTACACCCAACATGAAGCAAAATGAACAGAGCCACCACTGTGACTACTAGTGAGGCATGACAGAAAAGAAAGATGGGAGGGAGAATGGTGAAGGAAATGGCACACCCACAGTGTGAGCTCCATATACCCTTAGCCTCCCCAACACCCTTAGACTAGGGCATCCTCTGGGTTGGGACCCATACTTTCACCCCATCTGGGGTCTCTCTCTCACTCTCTTTCTCCCTCTCTCTTCCTCTAATCAGGGGGCTGTGACCCCATTGCCTATAATTAAGGCTTCCATGCCAGCTCTCCCAGGGGTCACTGCAGGTCTTTCCACCAGCTTCTTCAACCCCGTCAGGCTTCTCCAGCTCGGGGTTCCCTGCTGCTCCTGCCTCAGCCACTGCCGCTATCGCAGCTGGTCTTCCTGCCAGCTTCTTCAATCCCTGCTGGTCCTTAGCTCAGGGATCCTCTGTGGCTCCTGCTGCTTCCACCGCCGCTGTTGCCGCAGCTGCTGCCGGCTGCAGCAGCTGGATGCCTTCTGCCTGGTGGTTCCCCACCAGTCCTCTGGTCCTTGGTGTGCCCTCCATGCCTTTGGGGCTGCTATTTATCTCCGCCGGGTGGCGTCTTCTCCTGATGTCACCCAGTCCCACCCGGATATAGGCATGGCTAATGAACCGCGCGGGCAGTTTCCCACTGCGCATTTCCTCATACCTCCCAGCCCCCACAACAGGTACGTTGGGGTTTTCTTTTCTTTTTACTTTGGACTGGGGTTTGCCTGTGGCTTCCGCCTCTCCTGGTCCTGTGCCCCTGGGACAGACTACTTTGCCTCAGTCTTCCACTGGACAAAAGGGAGAACCATGCCAGGTAGAGTAGAGGATAAGTATGGTAGGAATAATCACCTTCCTACTATTACTGTAGAATTGGCGAATGACCAATTGATAAAATCAGACATATACAAGTCAGCAGGATTGGATGATCTTCATCCGAGAGTGCTGAAGGAGCTGGCTGAAGTCATTGCAGAACCCCTGGTGAAACTTTTCCACAACTTGTGGCACTCTGGAGAAGTCCCTGAGGACTGGGAGAGGGCCAAAGTTGTATTCATCCACAAGAAGGGCAGGAGGGAGGACCTGGGTAACTATAGGCCAGTCAACCTAACTTCCATCCTGGGGAAAATCCTGGACAAGTTCATCAAGCAGTGTATCTGTGATAAGCTTGCAGAAGGTAAGATTCTGAATGACAGCCAGCATGGCTTTGTCACGGGCAGGTTTTGCCATACCAACCTCATCATAGTATCATAGTAGCTAGAGTCGGAAGGGACCTAGGTAGATCATCTAGTCCGACCCCCTGCCTTGGCAGGAAAGAGCACCGGGGTCAGAT
>NW_017728886.1:219350527-219367711 GCF_001723895.1 Crocodylus porosus | reverse complement strand
TGTTGGTTGCCCCTGAGCATGCATTCCCCCGCAAGGCCCTCCTGGATGTGTGCCAGGATAATTTTTTCAAAGAGCTTACCCGGGATTGAGGTCATCTCCTTCTATGACCAGGTAACTCACCACCTGAACATGACAGCAGGTTGCAATTGTATACCTTGACTTCCAAAAGGCCTTTGATCTAGTATCCCACAATATCCTTGTGAGAAAATTGGAGGATTGTGGGCTTAATTCCAAGACAGTCAGGTGGGTGAGAAACTGGTTGCAAGATAGAATCCAGAGAGTCATAGCGAATGGATCTGTCTCATCCTGGCGAGGAGTGAGCAGTGGTGTCCTGCAGGGGTTGGTGCTCAGTCCAGTACTTTTCAACATCTTTATAAACTATTTGGATGTGGGAGTGAAGAACTCATTGGCCAAGTTCGTGGATGACACCAAGTTATGGGGCAGCATGGTCATGCTTGAAAATAGGCTGCAGATACAGGTGTACCTACACAGGCTCGCAAGTTGGGTGGACCAGAACCAGATGAAGTTCAACACTGAGAAATGTAAAGTGCTTCACTTGGGGGTGAACAGCCCCCTACACACTTACAGGCTTGGCAATGCCAACCTGACCAGCACTACAAATGAAAGGGACCTGGGGGTAAAAATAGACCGCAGTATGAATATGAGCTGGCAGTGTGATGCTGTAGCCAGTAGGGCACGTAACAATCTGGCATGCATCAATAGATGCATCTCCAGCAAAACCAAGGAGGTGATTCTTCCATTCTACTCAGCACTGGTGAGACCACAGCTACAGTACTGCATCCAGTTCTGGACACCACACTTTAACAAGGACAAGCTTGAGAGAGTCCAAAGAAGAGCCACCCATATGATCAGTCTTAAAGGGCAAACCATATGAGGAAAAGGTGAGGGATCTGGGACTCTTCATGTAAAAATGCCCAATGGATTCTATGTGCCAATGAAAGGCACAACTGGAACAAACTCTAAAAGGAAGTGATAAATTCCCTCCCTATGAAATAAACATAGCTGCCTTTCTGAAAGCTATGATTCAGCCAGTCTGAATGGGCACAATGTAGGCATAGTTAGGTACAATTTGATGGCCTGTATTATGGAGGAAGGCAAATTAGATGTTTTAATGGTCTCCTCTGTCCTTAACATTTATGACATTTTGAATCCTCAGTAGCAGATAGCTACAACTATTAAGACTCTTTCCGTTTCATTAGACATGGTAACTATTCTTGGAGCAGTTGCCTCTGTGT
This sequence comes from Crocodylus porosus, assembly GCF_001723895.1. Lineage (NCBI taxonomy): Eukaryota > Metazoa > Chordata > Crocodylia > Crocodylidae > Crocodylus > Crocodylus porosus. The sequence continues at coordinate 219,366,455 of NW_017728886.1, read as the reverse complement.
CCTACTAAGATGGCTCCTTTTGCCTATGATGTGGATATTCAGGTTTCTGATGGGATGAGTGTTTTGTCAGTCACTGTAGGCAGCCCACTTTTCAACCAACTGATGAGGAAATTGGAATCTATGTGTACTACATGTTCAAATAATATAGGAGAATTCTCCCAGGTTTGTCTTCCTGGTAGAAAATCTTCCCCAGAGCTGCATATAGAGGCATTTGAATACTGAGGCCCTTAAGAGTGGAGATCTTGCAGTGCACTGTGCAGCTGGGTGGGGGTGGGGGGTGAGGGGGGCTGCACACACATTTCAGTGTGCTCTGCAGGCTCCCTTAGTTGGCCTGGTGACAGATGGCAGTGGTGCACAGGGCAGCCCTGATTGGTTGCCTCAGACTGCCCATGGTTAGCCTGTTTCCCTGCAGCACAATTTGGGGATTGTGAAGGGGGCATTTTCTGTTCCCTGCTGGAGAAGCAGAGTCCAGTGAGTGACATATTGTCTCCCTGGGAGGTTTTGGGGGATGCTGGAGTACGGTGTTCTCTTGTGAGAAAAGTCAAAGTACGTACAGACATTTGCCCTTCCAGGAGAAACTCTTCCAGGAGTGATTTAAACCTGGTTGTTCCTAGGTCATTTTTCTGCTGGGGTGACAATTTTTACTCTGGAAGAAAAGGCCTTAATGTCTGTAAAAAACCAAATGTCTGTACTGGGCCAGAATAAATCTTAGAAATCTCCAATGTAATAAAAAGACTTGGAGCCGAATCTTATTCCCACTTAGGAGCACAGAAGTGGACTATGAAACTTAAGTGTGATCTTTTTCCATCCTGTTTAATCTCTGAAAAGCAGTTAATGTAAATAGGCTCTCCTCCTGCTTGCTTTTATTAGTAATTTAGCCTTAAGGCTAAAATGATGGTGTGTCGCAAAAGTAGACACACTAACATTTTTTTTCAGGACTTGAGTATGGTGAAATAGGATTACACCTAAGTACCTAATTCTATTATTAGACTGGCTACTACAGACTAATATTCTGACTGTAATCCAAAGAGTAATTGGAACATACTATTTTTTATAAATCAGTGCTGTTTACTGTAGTGAATTGCACTAATGCTAAAAAATACTGCAAATGAATTACTTTAAAGTCACGTTTTCAATAATGTGCACATATGTTCACACAAGTATGAATCACATACACCTAGGTCCATAGGATGTTAAACCTAAAGTTTGTGTAAAGCCCAAAGCACTCTGGTAGAAATATTGGAATTCCTCAGTAGCTTCAAAAAACATTTAAATGAAGGTTCAATTATTATAGAGTCCTGTTATTTCATTTAATACATAATTTAATTTTATGTAATCCCTGCATTTGATTATGAACACACTACAGAATTTCATCTTTAGTTTCAGAGTTAGCAGCTAATTTAAATGAATGAGCCTGTCCAACTCTCTGAATCCTATAATTTTAGTTTGTACCTGCAGATATATATCACTGTAGCAATTTCTACTCATTGCAAATTTTTGGGCTCTTTGTAAGAATGAGGCAACTTTTTAAATGAAAGCTGAGTTTCTGGAATACATTTCTGCAGTATAGGATGAATTATATCATCATAAAATCAGGTATTATTAATACCAGTATATGGGACCTTGCTTACGGGCACACATATAAGAAACATATTTCTTCACATAGGCATTTGGGTGTCAAAATATCCATGTGGGTATGGTGGGGTATGGTGAACATAAAATAAATTACCCATATATAATTGTCTGTATACTAATTAACATATACATATTTTAAAATCTCACACTTGATATGATAACCACACAAAGATTTAATGTTTAGATCAAATAGGGCCAGTTTTTGTTTTCCCTGACAGGCGATATGTATTTTCGTTTTATAATAGTAGTAAAAGGCAGACAAGGAGATTTTGTGCAAGAACTTGTAAACTTTCAAGGCTAATTCTGACATCTAAAGTCCTTCCATTGTGGCTAATGAAAGCCAAATAAATGTGATGTCACCAATTACAGTGTGTAAATTGTGGTTCTGTAAAAATTAATTTTCAATAGAGGCATATCACTGCAAAAATCTTTAAATACAATAACTAAGTAATTTGAACCAAAACTTAAGGTCTCAACAACAATGAGAGAAATGAAACACACAGTAAAATAAGGATTCAGTAAATTTGCTAGATATGTGATTTGCCCTCAGCTAAATCCATATAACTCAGAGCAGAATTGGGGCCACCAATTATATAGACATGGAACAAACAATTTTTAAAAGCTCTCTTCATCTGAGGTTTGCCTGGGGTGGTGGGGTAGTATCGAGCACTTGTCCTTTACTGCAGGGTATCTTTAATTACCTGTCTACAAGTCTCTAAACACCAAGGCTCTTTTCTGTGTTACCATGACAACACCTTTGCTGTCAGCATATTGTAGGTTTCTGTCTGCATTCAGGTCACTTGGAAACCATACAAGTAGTTAAAGTAACATAAAAAAATGATGCTAAAAATGGCACATGCAAACAAGCTCACTTTTTTTCCTCACTGTTCATAGATGGCAAAGCCTGCTGCCTGGAGGCCTCCAAGACTCCATTGAGAACTGAGCAGGCAAAGGCTTTGGATATAAATGAAGGTTTCTGATGTGTGAAGATGTTAATGGTTGATTTGGTTGTCTCTCTGAATGATGAAACCTTCATCTCTTTGTGACTTGTTAAATCTGTCAGACTCCTAGTGAAAAGTTGCTCTGCAAAACAAAATAGGGAAAAATAAACAGCAGACAGGTTAAGTGCATTTGTTTGTATGCTGCCAACTGAATTTCCCTTGCAGCCACTTTTCTAGTGCTGCTTTGTAGTGCCATTTCTAATATCTGCTTGCATTTCAGAAATACTGTGTTACAGCAGGAGGTCTGGGACTATACCTGATGCATCCCTTGGTTCTATATGATCAGAAAGAGGATACAATGAGGGTCCCCTGCTCCTTTTTGACTGATTCTTCCAAGATTCCCCTAAATCTTACTGACTGCTATTCTGCATCATGGGCTTCCCTGTCTTCATTAATATGATATGAAGAACAACTTGACTTCTGAGGTTTATGAGTCATACTTTTCATTGCACCTGATGGCAGTGACCCATAGAGCACATCCACACATGCAAGCACGTGCACTTGCAGCAGCTTGAATAGAAGTGGTGCAAATTTGAGCCAGAACTTTTTGCTTCAGCGCACGTGCCCGGACATGCACTTTGGTGTGCGGCAAATTGTGCCACTTGGGGCAAAATAACCCTGTCTGGCTTCTGCAGCAAGGGGGAACTAGAGCCCAAGGCTAGCACCTGTGCTGGCCCCAGCAATATAAAAAGCTGCCCTGGCAAGTAGCTCAGGGCTGCTTTCTCTCAGGAGCTTCTGGGGACTGGCCAATTGGTATCTGGGGACACTAACACTTATGCCAGCTGGACTGTTGAAGCAGCCCTGAGAGTTCCCTGCAACCTCTACCCACTGCAGCAGTCTGGCAGTGGGGGCTGCTGCCTGGCTGTGACCTGCTGCCATCTGTGACAGCATGTGGCTCCAAGGCTGCATGTCTGCCAGACCTGGATGGAGCCTGCACAGCCAGTAGAGGTACGTGCTCCTCTGGGCCAGCTACCTGTGGGCTGTGACTGCACAGTTGCCTTTGTGTGGGCGCTACTGCCATGTGTGCCCCTGCCCAGCCATCTGGGTAGCTATCACCTGGAAGATGTTCCAATGTAGTGACCTGTTTTGAACTGTCAAAGCATGTCATAAATTCATAGATGCTAGGGTCAGAAGGGATCTCAACAGATGATAGAGTCCTACCCCCTGCCTAGGCAGGAAAGAGTGATGGGGTTAGATGACCTCAGCTAGATGCCTATTCAGCCTTCTCTTAAAGACCCCCAAGGTAAGGGAGAGCACCACCTCCCTTGGAAGCCCATTCCAAATTTTGGCCACCCTTACCGTGAAGAAGTTTTTCTTGATATCTAGCCTAAATCTGCTCTCTGTCAGTTTGTGACCATTGTTCCTTGTTACTTCAAGAGGCACCCTGGTGAACAGAGCATCTCCAATCCCTGGCTGAGTCCCCCTAATGAATATGTAGGCAGCCACAAGGTCACTTCTCAGCCTTCTCTTACAGAGGTTGAAGAGGTCCAGGTCCTTCAGTCTTTCCTCATGGGGCTTGTCCTGTAAGCCCCTAACCATAAAAGTGGCCCTCCTCTGGACCCTCTCGAGTCTATCAACATACTTCTTGAAGTATGGCAACCAAAACTGGACGCAGTACTCCAATTGCAGTATGACCAATGCTGCATAGAAGGGAAGTATCACCTCCTTGGTTCTATTTGTCATGCATCTGCTGATGCATGATAAAGTGCAGTTAGCTTTGCTAATTTTGTTAATTTTGTCACACTGATGACTCATGTTCATCTTGGAGTCCATTATGACTTCGGGATCCCTTTCCGCTTCTGTGGTGGTGAGAGGGTCACTTCCCAGCCAGTAGATGTACTGGATATTTTTGTACCCTAGGTGCAGCACTCTGCACTTGTCCTTGTTGTACTTGTCCTTGTTGTCCTTGTTGCATCCTATTGTGTACTTCCTACTTTTTTAACCTGTCCAGGTCTGCCTGCAATCATTCCCTACCCTCTGACATATGCACTTCATCCCACAATTTAGTATTGTCCACAAACCTGGACAGAGTACACTTCACACCCACATCCAAGTCACTGATGAAAATATTGAAGAATAACCCTGCGGGACCCCACTGCCCACGTCCTTCCAGGTTGAGAAGGACCCATCCACTACCACCCTCTGGGTGTTACCGCTAAGCCAATTTACCATGCAGTGGACTGTGTAAACATCCATGTCACAGCCTCTTAATTTATTTATGAGAATAGGATGAGATACCATATTGAAGGCCTTACTAAAGTCCAAGAAAACAACGTCGACCTCTACTCCTGCATCTAAGCATTTTGTGACCCTGTCATAAAATGAAACCAGATTGGTCAGGCATGATCTACCTGCTACAAATCCATGCTTATTTCCCTGCTGCATTGTTTTTCCTGCTGGAGTCCCACAAATGTGGTCCTTCATAATCTTTTCAAAGACCTTTCTAAGGACGGAGGTGAGACTGACTGGCCTATAATTACTCGGATTCTCCTTTCTCCCCTTCTTGAAAATAGGGACCACATTGGCCCTTTTCCAGTCCTCCAGGACCTGACCTGAGTGCCACAAGTGCTCAAACAGTCATGCCAGTGGTTCTGCTATGAGACCAGCCAATCCAGGCATGCTGACTTGAACACATCCAGTCCATCCAAGTGACTTTGCATCAAGTCAGCATCGACAGTTGGTAGGCTGGTGTCCCTCTGATGCCCATCTAAGAACCTATTAGGAGACTTATCTTGAGCCCTGTTCAGGAACACTGAGGCAAAAAACTCATTGAATAGCTCAGCCTTGTCCCCAATCTCTGTCACTAATTGCTCCTCCTTTCTCAATAGGGGTCCTATGCTGCCCTGTCCTTCCTACATACCGAAAACAAAGACTACTTGTTGTCTTTAATTTGTGTTGTTAGCCTCAGCTCTGTAGCTGTTTTGGCCTTTCCAAGTGCCTCCCTGCAAGTGCAGGCCAAGTAAGTGTACTCCTCCTTGGCAGCTTCCCCCTGCTTCCACTGCCTATATGCCTTCTTTTTTGCCCTTAGGCTCCCCTGGATTTCCCAGTTTAGCCAAGGAAGTTTTTTGGTTCCTTTCCCCCTTTTCCCTCATACTGGGATAGTTTTCCTCCAGGCCTGAAGGATTGCTTCCTTTAGAAACGATCACCCTTTCTGGACTCCCATCTCACCAATACTCTTCTTGTGCAGTGCGTTATTGACTAGACTCCTAAGCACACTGAAGTTAGCCTTCCTAAAGTCCAGGACTTCCACCCTACTAGTTATCTTACCCACCCTATGCCATATGGTGAATTTGATTGATTGTTGGTCAGTGTCCCCAAGGTGACCACGAATCTGCAGCTCCCCTAGCAGGCCCTTCCCTGTAGCCAACACTGAGTCCAGTAAGGCATTCCCCCTAGTGGGACTGTATACCTTCTGTGTTAGGTGAAGGTCCTGTATGCAGGTTAAAAACCTACGTGAATTTGGCTGACTGCTCCTCCCAGCAGATATCAGGATTGCTTAGGTCCCCCATGACAACCACATCCCTAGACTGTACGGCCTCAGAACTGCCTCAAGAATTCCAAATCTAGCTTTTCCTCTTGATATGGTGGTCTGTAGCAAACCCCAACCACCAAGTCCCTTTCTCCATGACCTCCATGTAGCCTAACCCACAACGCCTCTACTTTCTCCTCCTCTGATCCCATTTTGATTAAGGTAGATGTACAATGCTCCTTTACATAGAAAGCAACCCCACCCCCTTTCCTCTCTACTCTGGACCTTCTGTACAACTTGTAGCCCTCAATGTGTACTGCCCAGTCACGGGTAGGTTCCCACTAGGTTTCCATTAGCCCCACTAAATCAAAGTTATTATCAGCAGCAGAAGTGTGAGTTCTTCCTGCTTGTTCCCCAAGCTCCTAGCATTAGTATAGAGACATTTGAGCCCTCTGAATGGTGCCTTTGGTGCCACCCCATTCTGATGTCCAAAGGGCCCCTGGGGTGTACTGCTGCATGTCTCACAGTTTGCAAGTTATAGACTCTCTCCATCTCCTGCCTCTCTGTCCCCTGTCGTATGTAGTTTAAAGCCCCCAAATGGCCACAAGGCCAGCCATCTCCAGCAGGGTCCCAGGTGCCAGCACCGAGCAGACACTTCTGCCTAGGTCCTGCCACTTGCCTCCCCAGCAGAAATTCTGGTATTCCCTATTTAAAACCTGCAAAATCCCTGAAAAAATCCCTAATTAACTCTTTAGACTATCACAAAATCCATGTTCCTACAAAAGACCATATATATATATATATATACAGAGAGAGAGAGAGAGAGAGAGAGATCAGATGGGCAATGTTTTATTGATATATTTACAATTGTAAAGCAACCTGGAAGCCTACCAGTGCCTCCATCATCAGAATAAAACAAATTCTAATTATCTATACAGTTTGGCATTGACTGTGGGCTTTTCTGTCACAGAAAAAAAAGAGCTGTCCCTACCCGCTTTGCTCACCAGGATGTGCAGCATTGAGCAGCACTGATATGCTAGTGCCCTACTCCTGCAGTTGCCCCTCACTCTCAACCCACAACTTACCCCTGCCCCTTTTCCTCAGTCCTGCCTCACAGGGCCAGGAATGTGGGTGAGGGGTTTTTGGGGGTTTGGGGTTTGTGGGGGGGTGTGGGTGTGGAGGAGGCTATGAGGGGGGCTGCTTAGGAGGGGTGACAGTGACTGGGACCTGGGCTCCATGCTAGGTAAGTAGGGGGTGGAGGAAGCTGGAGAAGCGGGGGGAATACTGAGGGTGCCGGGGACGTCCACTGGCCACACCCCTGCATGGCTCCAGCCCCGTCCCACTCACCCCATGGCCAGGTGCAGCCCCCCCGATCACCCCCCTGCTCTGCTACAGCCCCCCACTCAGCTCACACCTGGCTCCAACCCCCCCCACATGGCCTCTGCCGTACTGCACTGCTGCAGCCAGGCTTAGTGCATCATGGGGCTGTGTGCTTTTGGGCAGCTCCAGGTTGTCATCTGGGGCTGCATGCTGCTCCTGGGGACCACTGCACCCACTGGCCTGCGTGCTGTGTGCATGAGCTCTGTGTCATTCAGCTGGGCTGCTTCTGTGCATGCAGGACCTGGGCTGGTGTGGCTGGTGGTCCCTGCCAGTGGTGCGCAGCCCCAAGTGACAGCATGGAGCTGCCTGAAAGCACATGGCCCTGCACCGCGACATGCTGCACCATGCCGAGGTGGGCCACAGCAGCATGCTGTTTCAAAGGCCACATGGATACCTGGTGGTTGGGGCTGAGCACCACTGCCCTCTGCCATGCAGTGGGTCTGTGCCATGAGGCCATGAGCATGGCTGCGGTTCCTGGTAAGCTGTGGGGGTTTGGAGCCTGGTGGGGGGCAAGTGAGGAAGCTGTAGCTGGGTGGGGAGTGTGTGGGGGGTGGGGCTGCAGCCGGGCAGGGAGCACATGGGGGTTTGCAGCCGGGTGGGGAGCGCAAAGAGAGGCTGGAGTTAGGTGGGGAGCAAGTGAGGAGGCTGCAGCTGGGCATGGAGTGCATGGAAGGGCTGCAGCCAGTCACCACATGAGTGAGCAGGCCACAGCCAGCTATGGGCCAAGTGGGGAGGCTGGAGGTGAGCAGGGTGCTGCACCTGGCTGTGGACTGAGTGGGGGGGCTGGAGTCAGGTGCGGGCTGAGTGGGAGGGCTGTAGCCAAGCAGGGAGGCAAGTGGGGCTGCAGCTGGCTCCAGGGCAAGCAGGTGTGGCGGGGCTAGAGCCATGTGGGGGAGTGACTGGCAGACCCACCCCTCCCAAGCTGCCCCCTTATGGTCCCCCACACCCTCAGTCATCCTCCGTGCTCCTTTAGCTCCCCACATCCCCCACTTATCTGGCATGGAGCCCAGGTCCCAGTCACTGCAGACACTGTGCTTCAGCACTGGGGGAAGGACCAACAACAGAGACACTCTGGCAGGCTACCAGAGTGTCTCTGTAGAGGACTGAGTCTCTGGTTGTCTGAGGGCATGGTCAGAAGCATTCTACCTGCCCTGCTTTTTTCCATTGTGGTTTTTTTTTTGACCCCTGGACACTAATTTTGCCCCTGTACTGCAAATTTGCAACATAGGGAACATTTTCTTATTCTCACATGTGCCTCTTGCAGTGCCTCAGAGGGCTCTGAGATGCTGCAAAGTGCATGTGTATGCTCGTGTGGATGCGCCCATAGAATTTTGTTTGTTAATAGCTGTTCTTAAGAATGCAAGCTGTTTTGACCAACTGAGTAAATTTCTATATTCCCGATTCAAATTTCACATCCTGCTATTATTTTGCAGTATTTGCTTGCAATCCAGTGAGCAATCTTACCAGTAGAGTATTTGGAAGACTAGGTACTAAAGGGCATAGATAAAGTCCAAGAGAGTTCATTTTAAAAGAATTTGAAATATACTTTTTAAGGGTTTTTTTTAAGAACACCTGCTGGTTTCTGTCCTTTGTTTCTGCAAATAAAAGGTGGGGAGAAGGAGTGGAGAAATCCTAAAAGCTAAGTTTGGTCTGCTGTATTTTCTGATATACAACATGTATCCCCCCTCCCTCCTGCCCCCAAATTGGGGTATATCACTTTATTTACTAGAACTTTTATAAAGAACTACTTACAGAAAAGAAGTAATAGTTTTGCTGCTGCCCTTTGTATGGGTCTGGGGGTGGACCTTGTGTGAAAGAAGGTAAGTCCTTCTGGGAACAAATTGTTTCAAGGAAGTATGACATTGCAGGAGATAATCTGCCACAACAGAACTTCCTGATACCATACTTCCTGGATGCTTTGTTCTCAGGGGATATGTCTATACAAGATGTTTACTGTGTAGTAGACTAATTAGCTGCACAGTAGACATCTACACATGTGAACTTATTAGGCTGGAGTAAACTAATTTACTCTGCAGCAGGTCAGTACTTGTAAATACTTGCTGTGGAATAAAAAACTACACGTGCTGCTGCAGTGATGCTGACAGGGATGGCTGCCTGCTGGCTAGCTCCACACGAAAGCCCCTTTGTGCCCCAGCCAGGCCCTTTGAAGCATATTGAGCTGGGGGGGGAGGGAGGGAGCAGCCCCAGGCTGGCAGGCTGCACCGTAGTGTACCTGCCAGCTGGAGCTGCTCTGATCTGGCTCAGTATGCTGTGATCCTGGGCACATTTGTAAACGCGTTCCTGGGAACAATAAACTCCCATGTAATAAGCATGGGAGTTTATTATATCACATATGCAGGTATAGATGCACCCAGGAGGATTTACTCTTTATCAAATATTCAGTCATGGCTTTGGAATAAACTTTTTTTTCTACCTTCTGCCTTCCAAAAGCAAGGTATATGTTTTCTTTGGAGGCATGTTGTATGCAAAAAAATATAGTATGGAAGGCTCAGGTCCAGAGACTGTTTGGTTCTCACTGAAATGCTTCCACTTCAATTTGCATGCCTTTCCTTTCAAACAAACAGATTTCAATGCATGGCTTAAAGGATGGTGCAAAGAAGAGGTGTTTAAGTCACTAGGGATGAGAGACAAGAGTGCCTCCATCTTAATAAAAAGGGAACCATACTGCTGACATGTAAAAGAAAGATTGGTGGACTGCTTATACTAAAAGAGGGGTGGGGGGTAAGGCCAACAATGAGAAGAACATCATTCAGACAAAGGAATCTAGTAAAGGCATAGGGGTACAGGGGTATATTAATATCCTGGCCAGAGCAAGTAGGAGGAGTTTTCATGCAGGAGAACTGGAGTGGGGGTGCTATGCAGAGTTTTACCTGCCATGACCAGGGTTCATCCAGATATGTACCTGGCAGGGTCTTGAGGCTCTAGTTACATGCACTCAGGGCAGGACTCTTTGTCAGCTTCACTTCCCATCAGCTATGGGGTTAACCGTCTCACAAGTGCCACAAAATTGTATGTAGAACAAGACTTACAAAGCCTTAATTCAGTGGTGGCTTCCATAGATTTCCACAGACATTAGGGCTGGAAGGGACCTCAGAAGATCATGGAGTCCAGCCCCCTGCCCCAGGGGCAGGAAGTCAGCTAGGGTCAAAGGATCCCAGCAAGATAGGCATCCAAATGTTTCTTAAAGGAGTCCAATGTAGGTGGCTTGCACCACCTCTGGAGGCTGTCTATTCCAGGCTTTGTGGGCTTGGACAGTAAAAAAGTTTTTCCTTATGTCTAGCCTGAAACGGTCTTGGAGGAGTTTGTGACCATTTGACCCTGTCATCCCTTGGGGCGCTCTGGTGAACAGGTGCTCTCCCAGATCCTGATGGACACCCCTTATATATTTATAGGAAGCCACCAGGTTCTCCCTGAGCTTGTGATTTTCCAGGCTGAAAAGTCCCATGGCTCTCAGCCTCTCATCATAGGGCCTGTTCTCCTGCCCTCTGATCATGCACGTGGCTCTCCTCAGGACTCTCTCAAGCTTTTCCACATACTTTTTAAATTGAGGAGCCCAGAATTAGAAGCAGTACTCCAGGGGCTCTGATAAGGTTAACCCAGTAGTTGTTAGCTGGACACCTTCTTCTGAAGCAGTGAGAGCATCTCCCACAAAGGAGGGAGAACAACACTGACCATGTGTCTTCTGCCCCAGCTCTGCATGTCTGCAGCTTTCAGCCTGTTGCCACCATTCTGGTGCCTTCCTGCCTTCATTTCTGCACCTTTCCCCCCACCGCTTATTCAATACCTGGTTCTCATGCACCGCTCATCCACCCCTAGTTATACTACTGCATGTGTTATACAACATCATCTCTACATCCAGTAAAAGATAGAGAACAAATTATAACTGAGCAAAAACAGGGGCATGATAAACAGAAGAAAATTTTGTAGGAGCCAGAGCAGAATGCTAACTAAAAACATACATCTACAAGAAAAATGTAAATATCTGTATACAAATGCAAAACTTGTACATGTAAAAATAGGTGAATTAGAACTCCTTGCCAAGGTCCTTGGTGTGGACCGGGACCTTGGCAATGATTTGCAATTCAGAAAGGTGGTAGAATGACAAAAACAGGATGTTTTGGAAGTACCTGCTTACCAATTGTACAGGAAATACAGAAAAGGCCAAAATAGTGGGAGAGGTACACCAAATATTAGGGATTGCATGGTAAAATAAATATTCTCAATGCAGAAGAGCACCCAGTTGAAATTATTTGGATTCAATCCCAGTCAATGTATTATGTAGTATATGTGTAATATTTCTTATGTCATGTGGCTTGGCGGCTACTAAGATAAATAGATATATGAACAAATATATGTGTGTTTGTGTAAGTGTATATACACAGTAGCTGTGTTCACACACACACATACACACACACCTCTGCATATATAACACATGAAAAATGGTCAATATGAAGACTGGAGAGTCTCAGAAGACACACATACCACTGATTTAAAAGAGAGCCAGGAATGTAAGGAGTAAACCATTATGTTCAAATGGCAAGATTAGGAGGTTTGCAAGGCTATTTTAACTAAACAGAAATACTTCCAAATCTGGTAATCTGAGGCTAGCAAAACCAATGAACAGGAGCATGAACTATGGCAAGTATTAAGTAACAAGGAAATTAGAAAAGCCAGGATTTATTTTGAAGAGCAATTGCTAGAGGTGTAAATACAATCAAGAAATTGTTTCAGTCTTTACATAAGTAGTACACATGCAGGAAGTTTAGTGACTCCACAGGATCAGAAAGAAGAAAGGAGAGAAATGGAGGCTGCTGAGAATTATTTGTTTGTATTATCTTTGCCACTGAACGTGGGGATATCCTGCCTCAGTTCCATTCTCTTTTCTGGTAACAAAGATGAGGCTGAGGTGGCAGGAGAGAAGGTTTTTGAGCAAGCTGATACTTTTAATGTACAGCAAATTACTAAACCCAGATGATTGACAGCCAAGAATCCTGAAGCAGCTCACCTGAGAAATAGCTGAAGTGGTAACAAAAATGGTATTGAATATAACTACTTGTTCTCAGGACTGGCTGTGTCATATATATTTAAAAGAGTTCAGTATATGAAGTAACTGGAATGGGGAGATGCTGAATGTGGTGGCAACATTTGCAGGTGACACAAAATTGTTTAGGTTAGTCAGGACCAAAATGGATTTTGAGGCACATCAGAGGGACTTAACCAAGCAAGGTGAATGGGAGCACAATAGGAAATGGAAAGTAATAAACCCTGAAAGGGAAGAACCCCCCACCCCTAATCTTACACCTCACAGGCTGTGTCCACATGAGCTGGGGCATGTGTCTGCAGCAGCACAGATAGCAGTAGCACAAATAGTAGTGGTCATAAACTAAAGGAGAGTAGATTTAGATTGGATGTCAGGAAGAAATTCTTTATGGTGAGGGTGGCCAGAATATGGAATGGCCTTCCAAGGGAGGTGGTGCTCCCCCCTAACTTGGAGGTGTTCAAAAGGAGAGTAGACAAGCACCTGGCTGGGGTTACTTGACCCCAGTGCTCTTTCCTGCCCAGAGCAGGGGGTTGGACTCAGTGATCTAAGAAGTCCCTTCCAACCCTAGAAATCTATGAAATCCATGAAATTTGTGCCAGTACTTTGTGGTGCAGCGCACACCGCTGCTCACGTGGTTTGCAGCAGAATACATTGTCCCACTGCTCCATGTGCTGTGGATGGTGGGCAGGGGGTGGGGAGGGCTAGCCAGGGCACAGGGCATGGGGCTGGCCAGGAGGCAGCCCCACTCTGAGGCACCCTGTGCTTCAGTCAGCTAGGGAGCAGCATGTGGAGATGGGGAAGTAGGCCACCCAGGGCAGCCTGCTCCCCCATCTCTATGTGCTGTGAAGCCCCCACGCTGAGGCCTGCTGTGTCCCAGCCACTCCCTGGCTGACTGCAGTGCAGGGTGCCTCAGCTAAGCCTCTGAAGCATGCAGAGAAGGGGGAGCAGGCAGCATTTGGGTTTGCTTTGTGGTGGGTTTTTTTCATAGCAGTTTTTGTTTGGTTTGGTTTTTTTGCTACCAAGAAACATTTTGTTATTTTAAATACAGCTTCACTTTTTAAATCCAGCTGGTTTACCAAATTACTCAGGAAAGAGTAGGATTTAGTTATTGGATCAGAGAATCTGATATACAAATAGAACGGGACGTTCAAAAGTCTTGGATGAATCCAGGATGATTTTTCATTGAAAGGAAAAGAATAATAGGAAGGTTGAACTCAGCAATTTGAGAAGTAGACCAATTCATCCAGAAGTCTGTTTCTAACCGTGATCACAACTAGATCCTTCTTAGGATGGCATTAGAATTGTGCAGTAGGCTGGTGGAGATAATCTGCCCCCACCCCTAGCTCTCATTCTGATCTACAACTTTTTCAGAGATTGATACAAGCCTCATTTACACTTTTAAAATATGTAGTGATGTTAATTGTAATAAAAGTGGATATTCTTGATCTCTACACAAATATTGGAACTATTTTGGAATCTTAAGGTCTTAGCCTTTATGACTGCTTGTGGAAGTGAATTCCATGGGTCAATTTATGTGAAAAAGTGTTTCCTTGTATGAGTTTGAAATTCTTATCTTTAACTTCACTAGCTATTCTTTTGGGTTTGGTGGGGGGGAGGGGGTTGTATTATGAGAGAACAAAAGCTCCCTGTCTATCTTCCCTACACCATTTCATAATTGTGGATGCTTTTATACTGTCTCTTGACATTCATCTCCTTTCTAAGTAAACAATCTCGATCTTTTAACTACTCTCACTATATGAGGGTTCTCCAGGACTTTGATCATTATCTAATTCCCCCAGGCTCTTCAGTGTCCTTCTCTGAGGTGGGAAGATCTTATGCCATACACACAGTATTCTTGCACACAGGAGTAGTTTAAATTCAGGTGAAACCTCAACAAAGCAATAATAATGTTTTCTACACTATTCTTCAGCCCACTTTCCATGAATCTGAATATCTTGTTAGCGTGCTTTTTAACTACAACTCTGAAGTTTACAAAGAATTGTATTGTACTGTTGAAAATGACGGCTGGGTTACCTCTGAGCATGGTTTTTAAACTCTGTGGCTAGATCCAGATATGCAGGCATGTGCAGTTTGTGGTGCCACAAACCTCTTTGCGGCACCGCAAATTGCACGTTGCACATTAAACCATGCCCCGTGCTGCTAATTTGCTGTTTAATTTGGTCCCCTCTATGGACACAAAGCTTTAGAGTTTTTTTGCAACAACGGTGACATTCAAATAAGCTATACTGGTATAAACACATTTATACTGGTATAAGCTCATCTGTACTAGAAGCCTTTGACTATACCAGTTTCAAAACCTCACAAAAACTGTCTAGACAAGCCCTAGCTATAACTCAAAACCCAGTCAAATTTATTCTTCCATTTTATGATTCTGTAGCTGTTATCTACACAGATCTACCACAGAAATCAGATGGGAATTCTGTAGTTAGAACATTTCTGCAGAGACATGGATAACAATTGAAATTCTATATAAGGAGAAAATATACAGCATGAAACTACAGCTCAAAGGAAACTTAAGCATCTAAAGATGCAATTATTCACCAAATGCAATTATTCACCAAATTTCAAAATTGCTTAAGCAACTAACTCTCTTTGGAATCCGTGGCACCCAAGCAGTTTTATCTTATTTATTATCCACCTACATCAATAGTGCTTAAGTACCTTTCAAAATGTGGCCCATATCTGTGTGTAGAATGTTATTATTTTAGGACCTTTGCTCTGAATGCTTTGTACCTTTGGATAGAAGAATAACTAATGCTTTGTTTTGAAAAAAGCTGTTTTGTGAGTACCTCACTGGCACAGGGCCTTAGGCTAATGCAGTTGGTAAATACAAATTCTATAGCACAAAGTTTCAACGTTAATGACAGTGTGGTAGAATACCACCCAGAGCAGAGTCAGGAACCAGGCTTATCATTTGAGGTGTGTATTTGAGAGGGACACAAAAGGTGCGTCCAGATGAGCATGCATGTGCAGCTTGCAGCATCTCAAAGTTGTTGAGACATGCGCAGGAATGAGACCCTGAGTAATCCCCGGGGGACGATGACCCCGAGTTAACCCTGGGGCATCTTGACCCCAAGTAACCCCTAAACACCAAGTTACCCCCATGACCCCCACAGGGGCTATCATCCCCTCCCCCCTACAGGGCTCATGTGTCCCACCCCTGCTTTCTCGCCCAGCCCCCAGGATTGCTGCCCCCCCTGGCCCCGTCCCCCACTGGCTCCTGCAGCCTCACCAATGGCTGCCCCACCCGGCCCCAGCTTCCTGGCACTTAAATTGTTGGGATGCTGGGACTGGGCAGGGCTTGGGGGGCAGGCAGGGGCTGGGGCTGGGCAGGACAGTGACTGGGGGGGATTTGGGGAG
>NW_017728886.1:219328947-219350427 GCF_001723895.1 Crocodylus porosus | reverse complement strand
TGGGCAATTCCTTTCTTTTCTCTCTTAAAGTAGAACTAAAAATGGATGAATGTGGTTTGGGAAGGACATATCAATCTCAGATGGGCCTCCTCAGCCATCCATAGACTCACTGCTGGCTTCCCTATTTACTGGAAGACGGTCTTTGTAATGAGGGACTGTCACCGCTGCTGTCAACCTGGTAAACTTCAAAAGCAAAACTTATCTCTCCTTTTCTCTTTCTTTGTTGAAAAGATGATAATTGCTTTAGTTGTCCTGTAAATCAATTATTTTCTTTAGCTACCACTTATAATGGAAGTTGCCAAGGAGCAATTTATTTGTGTTTAAAGATCGATGTGGCCCTCCTGCAGGTTCAATGATTATTTAAAATGTATCCAGGTTTGTGCACATGAGAGATTTTACCCATATTCAGGATACTTTTAAACTTGAAGTCTAAGATACCCATCATTATCATAGCCAGAGTTCCCCCTCCTCCCTATAAAGATTGGTTAATTTGTTCCTATAACCCCAGTGTAAGTAGGACGGTATTAAGTAGGCCTGTGCAAAGTGGCTAGTACTTGCTTTGGATCTGGGTTCAGCTGATTTGGGGGACAGTGATTTGATTCGGTGATTCGAATCACTGTCCCAAATCGATTCAGCTGAATCTGATTCAAAGATTTGGCTGCTGCTGAACCGCCGAAACACCCAAGCCAGGCCCATCCCCCACCCACCCCAGCTCCTGGCACTCTGGGAAAAAAAAAAAGCCCCAACTCACCGGGTGCTGCCAGAAGCGGGGGAATCCCATCTGCCCCCCCGCCCTACGCTGCATGGGGAGCTGTGCCTGAGCCTCCTGAGTCCTCCCCTGCTTCCCAAGCTCGCATGGCTGCCCTGCCCACCCCAGCTCCAGCCCTTTAAGAAAAAAAACCCAAGAAAACCCACTGACTTACTGTTCCTGTTGGGTGGGGGGTGATCCCTGCTGCCCCTTGCTGCCCTGCACCACATGGGGGGACTCTGCATGAGCCCCCTGAAGCCCAGAGGCCATTGCAGGTGCGGTAAGTCCTGGGGTTTTTCTCATTTTTTTTTTCTTAAAGGGCTGGAGCTGGGGCAGGCAGGGCAGCTGTGGGTGGGGGGGGAGTCAGAGGGCTCATTCAGAGACCCCCACACAGTGTGAGGCAGCGGGAGGCACTGGGGGTCACCCTCCCACCTGGTAACACTCGGTGAGTGGAGCTTTTTTTTTAAAGCACTGGGAGCTGGAGCAGGCAGGGCAGCCAAGGGTGGGGGGAGGGATAGGGAAGCAGGCAGGACTGGCAGGGGTCCCCCCCATGCTCCCCTCCCCCCTCCTCTAGCCCCACCCATGCCCTGGTAGGTAGGAGCCTGGGCCCAGCTCCCTGCGGCTGGCATGCTGCCTGCCCTGCATGGACAGGCAGCGAGCTTCAGCACTGGGGAGAGCAAAACCAGGATGTTTTGGAAGTACCTGTTTACCAATTGTACAGGAAATACAGAAAAGGCCAAAATAGTGGGAGAGATGCACCATATTAGGGATTACATGGTAAGATAAATATTCTCATTAACTGTGACAATAAGACAGGAGAACAGGAAATGAACATGAGAAATATACAGGGTTTAAGAAAGGATTGTCTCCTGTATAGATATGGGGGAAGGGGATCTTTTGAAATCCGTGCCTGATCTTGTATAATATAAAATCTGTAGGTTTTTATTTCATAACTCTCAGCTGTCATTTGCCAAACAAAACTGGTTTGTTTTTCCTCTCTCCATCTCATTGTACTTAAATCAGCTTTTAAAAAGAATCATATGGGTTTAAGGAGAACAATGAAGAAATATGAATGGACAAACAGCCTGTATCTGCTTTTTCCTACAGTTCTGTAAAGTATCATGAACTAAAATATCAGCATGTTTTATGATATTTTATTTGTTTACCTTTTAAATACTGAATGTCATCTTTCCTCTACTTGCTTTAACTTCTTGATCTCTTTGAGTAGCTTCTGTATCTTTAGTTCAGTTTTGTTGAAGATTAGCTTTATATATATGTATTAAATGTGCAAGGATGAAAAGATAAGCAGTTCAGGCAAGACTCTTGTGGTCAAACAATAGCTCATTAGGACTAAAAAGCAGTGATCTCTATAGACAGGAAAGTGGATATTATTATAAAGTAGAAAATCTCTGGTCCTATATATCCCTGAAATTTGGGTTACAATCCAAATTTGGATCCTAGTTTGAATTTTGCAGGTGGTCACTGTACTTACAGTGGACTGAAGAAAAACCTCCCCAAATTCTAAAGTTAAGCTTTTTTTAAAAAAAAGGCTGTCGTAAGCATCTAAATCTGTATTTAGTTAAATAAGTGACATGTTTTCAAAAATTGTGGACTCAGCAGAAGTTAAACCCAATTTAAGTTCTTGCTGACACCTTTGGGATATGCTTGGAGGCAGAACTTTTAAAAATCAGGTCATTTCTGCAGGACTCTGGATTTAGATTTGGAAATTGAATTGTATGCTTCCAATTTTTGAAAAATCACAGAGTGCTTGAAATCTGCATCCAGATGGGGTTTATTTTCATGGCTTTACTTCATCTTTAATAAATATACTTTTGAAAAAATAAAGGAATAAGTCTTTTCACCTATTGTATCTTTTCCTTTTAAGCAGTGAGGGCTGGCTGACAGGGGGGTGGGTGTGGGAAACCTGGCTGGGGACCACAGCCGGATCTGCCTTAGGAAGTGGTGGGGCAGCCCCTGCCAGACTTTTCCCAGTTAGAACAGAGGGGGCAGGGATGAACCCCTAGGCCATGAGGGAGGGGGAAGAGGCTGGAGAACTGGGGCTGGAGGGTCTGGTCTTCTGCCACCTGTAAGCACAAGGCTAAGTCCTACAGGACCAGAGTGAGAGGTGGGAGGTATTGGCAAAACTTGACACAATCATCATATATATGTACTGGAGGTGGAGCTGAGGAAACAGGAGAGGGACCCAGACTGCTTGGGCTGGTGTGACCAAAGAAAGCACAGAACTACATTTACATTATCAAGCAGAACCTGTAAAAGGCGGGAGACTGGAATACCTAAGACAGGGGTTGTTGACTAGGGTTACGCTTACCCCCAGAGGTACTTGAGAAGGCCCTAGCGAGTATGTCCAAATGGGCGGGGATGGAGCATTGCTATGCACCACTCCACGCAGGTGCTGCCCTTCTGGCCAGATGCAGGTGCTGGGGTAAGGCTGCACTTGGTGGCGCCCCCCCACCCCACTTGGTGTCTGGCTGAGCACCGCCCCTGCACTCGGTGTCTGGCCATGTGCCCCCCGCCATATCTGGCTGCCATGGGTACATAGCTCTGCGTCTGGCTGCCGAGGGTACACTGACCCAAAAAGTTTGAAAACTCTTGACCTAAGAGATAAAAGACACTGAACACATAAGAGTCCTGCCAAATTTGCTATAAGTGACAAGCATACTAGAGTCAAGGCACCCAAGGGGAAGAAGGGGGTGCATGTGTGCTTGTAAAAATCCAAGTAGAGATGAGGCCTGTGAGATCTCCACTCCAGCACTTAAGATTACCTGCTGACTTCCCAAGAAGGACTTTCTGAATACCTGGCTATAAGGAGACACTCTGCACCCAGGATTATGTAGACTTATGCAAGGCTTTCTCTTGTTTTTTTCTGGTTCATTACATTCCATTTTAAGTTATGTGTGCTCTCACTGTGTTTTACTGGGATGCATGTTAGCCTAGGCGAAGATTTTTGGTTGTTCTTTGTTGTGTACTCAAGGCTGCAAATTGCTGTGTTCAGCACATGATCACTTCTGAGAGAGGATTGTTCCTGTTCAAGGTTTTAAGAATTCAGTGTCACTACCTCTTTCCACATCCACCTGCTTCTCAGCCTGGCAGGCACTGCCCCCACACCCAGGCAGACCCAGGCTGGGGTGCCACGTGGCTCCATCCTCCAGAGTGCTAGCTCCAGGCTGGGAAGAATCCTCCACTTGAGCAGGGAGGGGGCAAAAGCTTTGGAGTTTCAGCCCCTTCCCTTTGGTAGTGGCTGGTAGGATCGGAAGCATGCTGTAGCACCCTCCAGCTTCTGTCCTGAGCCACTGCAAGCATTTGGCTGTATTTTCTGAATCAAAAGTAAATGTCTGTTCACTTAATTATCAGTTTAATTTCTGCATCTTAGACTAACCTGCAAAGATTGAATCTATTCAGCCTCAAGCTTTTTAACTGTCTGTACTGAGTCCATATATTCAGGCTTTAATTGTTGTCATTTTCATCTCAATCAGTGAATATAAACTTGACAACATTCATCAAACAGCATTAACATTCTCTCATCTTCCATTATCTTATTTATTTAGATTATAAATTCTTGATCACAGAGACTGGCTCTTGTACTGTTATGCTTTTTTCAATGGAGCTCTGATCTTGATTACCGCCTCTAGGCAATGAGATGTTATATAAATAATAATAAACACTAATAGCAGCCAGTAGTACCTGGGATGATTCCTCTTCCCTGTTTGTAAACAAAGAAAAGTGTACTGATTGCTGTAATGGAAAATGTCTGTAGGTAAGTCTACACTGCAGCCTGACGAGATATTTGAACTAGCTATAAACAAATTAACTTTTATACCAGAACCAGTCAAGTCATGGCAACATGGAAAACACCATGAGCTTATTTAACTTGTGTCTCCTACTAAAAACGTTAGCTCTCACTGAGCAACATGCCACCATGAGTTAGATAAGGGGTGGGCAAATTGTGGCCTGGGGGCCAGATGTGGCCTGCCAGGCCATTTTATTCAGCCTGCAGGGCCCCTAAAAAATTTAGAAAATTAATATTTATCTGCCCTGGGCTGCCTATCATGCGGTCCTCCATGGCTTGCTAAAACTCAGTAAGCGGCCCTCTGCCCAAAATAATTGCCTGCCCCTGAGTTAGATTCTTCAGGTGCCTGAGCTACTTTGTTTCTATTGATTTCTATTCAGGTTCATGGAGAAGTTAAAAACATGTAATATGAGAATTACATTTGAGGTTTTTGCTGTTTACAGAATGGGTGCTTTATAGTGCTTTTGATAAACTGCAGTAATCTTTATATGTTTATAGTCAGTATCTTTTCCTTGTGCTCCCTGATGTCAAAGATCAAAGTCTTTGATTTCAGATGCTGATGGCAAAAGGTCAGAGACAAAAGGTCAGAAGCTAACACAACAAACTCTATAATTGTAATTTATCCCTCTGTATTAACAGTGTTGCATATACACACCCCTGTCTGTGCCTCATTTCAAATCGCTCGAGCTCCCTACACAAGAGAAACTAACCTTGAATATGTCAAAAGAGATACCGTAACCTAGTAATGAGATACCAAATTGGCTGACTGAAATGAAGTTGTAAAATTAAAGTAATATACTACGCATGCCATTCTGTGTCCAGTACCACCCAAGTAAAAATAACCCCCCTTTTTTCTGAAACCTTAGCAAACAAAGAAAGCCCAAGTGCCAACTCGTTAATTATTCATGCCTCATGTATAGTAATTGGTCACCTTTGCCAAGTATAACTTTGAAAGAACTTCCACCAAAAGCAGAGAACTGCGTATACATTCAAGAAGAACAGATCGTGCATGAATATTATCTCTCCGCCTACGTACCTTTCTGGCGTACCCCCATCTTGCCGGCCTGTTTATCTTTGTCGTTATCTTTCTTATCAAGAGCTCTCGGTAATCTGCAAACTGCAACGGTTTATATGAATCGCTCGGAAGCAACTCTCTTACCCACCCGGTAAATGCTGGGTAATATGATATCTGCATGCTGTAACTGAATAAATCAACTCCTCTGCCTATGCTGCAAGCCATCAATAGCGTAAGTAAAATAAACTTTTTGTGTAACCAATACGCTGTGTTTAAATCATCTGACTCCTGCTCACCGTTATCACCCACCTGTCCGGTTATAAATCCCCCTCCTTGTGCCAAGCCGATCGTGCCAACCCAGGCTCACGGGTCAAGGGTGCACTGGCATTAGGGGCGCGACACCTGACACCTTCATGGCAGAAGCAAAGCTTTGTACAGGGGAGCTGCCTCCATAGTATGCCAGTCAAGCAACATCTTTACATTTGTTAAATGTTCAAATCAAATAAATCAAGACAGATGACACACAATTCCTCCAGTAGTTTAACCGCTTCCCAGTTAAAGTTGACAAATTTGGATAAGGGAGAATATGACCAGCAGCCTTATCACTTTGCAATTCGAGAAAGTTGTAGTTGTGCTTTTGTGATACTTTCATGAGATTCATGGAGCTCGAACACCCTGAACTGAGAGCCCCACCAAGCAGCGAAATGTTTGGTAAAGCTTTTTGAGATGAGGCTAACTTTTGCAAATTTATTTGTTACTTTGGGGAGAGTGAAAAAACCCAACAAATTTCATTTTAACTCTCATAATTCACTTAAACCTGTAGAGGTCTGATTTTGATATATGGAACCAATGACATAGATATATAATAGGAAATGTTAGGCTCATACAACTTAGGAAAATAAGCAGAGACTAGAAAGCCCTTCATAATAGCTTTGTGCCCTCACAAGCTGATGTAAGGGGTGCTCCTTGCTATGAAAACTGATGACAATGAAAAATGTCAATTCTCTTGTGGTATAAGATAGAAAGCAATCAAAGGCATTCTCCTCTGGCACTCATATCGCTAGGGACATAGTCTGGCCAAGGAACATAGCTTATAGAGGGCAATGGGAATCTGAGGTACCTGAATGACAACTGCTATGAAACGCTATGGCAATATTTCTGACTTGAAATTTTTTTATGTCAGCCAAACATTTCTGTATTTGGATTTTGGACAATAATTCTTTATTTTAAATTTTGCATTGATAAGTTGACATTTTCTGGGGGAGGGCAGGAGTTCTCCTCTCAGCAGAGTTTTCTTCTAGGTCTCAGAAGCAATCAATTGGTATGTTATTTATGCATTTCAGCATTACTTGTTTTTACCTTCCTTTGAAATGACTAGAAATTTATCTTTTGGTTTTGGTGTTTTATGTCATAATGTAACATTCATGATATACTTAATAAGTAATATATCATGAATGTTACATTAGTATGTGTAAGGCGTGTTTCACTTTCTTTTGCAACCTTGCAAAGCTAGTTGCCACTGATTCCTCATATTGTATACTTATGTTTGTCTATCAGCTTTTTATTCAGCATTTTTATGAGGCACAAAGACTTTTGATAATAGTTCAAAGCCCTGGTTATGTAAATGGACTGAGATTTACTTTTCTGTTTTTCATCCTTCACAGAGTTGTTCTTTGACTCTCTGTTTTTATTCTTCATTTGTTATTACCCACATGAGATTTTATATGTGTCTGCACTGAATCAGCTTTATCTCATCCCTCAGCGTGTTCTGGCTGGTATTTTAAAGAGTGCACACTTGTATGAACTCTTCTAAAAATCATCCAGACTTCTTCCCTGCTATCAATGGTGCTTAGCTTCATAATCCAGTATAATCATTTCACAAGTATTTGAACATTTATTAATGTACTTTCATTATGGTATTCTAACCCCAACTTCACCAAATACTGCTTAGGCTTTTGTAAAATTTAATTTCAGGCTTCATTGTGAAATGTTTGTATAGCTCCATTTCTAATTGTATAGTTCTCCCTCCAGCACTGATAACAGATATTTAGGTCAGCTGTATCCACCCACCCTAGTAATGACTAAATTTATGTTATTCTTTTAAAATAGTTAATTTATAAAACAGTATGGATGACCAAGGCATTCACAAATTCAAGCTGAATTTCATGAGCAGTTTATCTGAAAATTGGCTAATTGTTTTATGATATTTTCTAAGAGATATAAGTATTTTATTCATTTTGAAATGTTTTATTTGGAAAATTGCCAACACTTTTAAAAAGTCAGAATTTTGTTTAAAAAAGTGAAACAAATTATTTCAGGTTGAACAAAAAACTTGAGAAAAATCAAAGCATTTTCATTTTAGGTCAATCCAAAAGTTTTTTTTTCAAATTTTCACATCAGCCAGTGAAAGAGAAACCTTTATGCAGTGCAGACACAGTAATGAATTGCTGAGCTATGATAACATAATTGAAGTGCAGTTATTAACTGAAAACACTAAGAATTTACATGTACATACTGAATACAGCTGTGCAAAAATTTTCCCTAGGAAAAATCTGCTGGTGGAAAATTAGTTTTTCAGCTAAAACAGAGGTTCTGAAACTCTGAGAGCTTGCACCCCACCAGTTTAAAAGGATACAGCCTTAAGTACCACTAGCAAATTTTTCAGTTCAACCTTAAGTACCACCAGCAAACTTTTGTCATCTAAAGTAATTATAATAAATCTGTTAAGTGTACCACTGACAGGTTGTCTGCATACCACTGGTGGTACCCATAGTACAGATTGGGAACCGCTGAACTAAAAGATATGTCTCCAGTGTGTCTTTTTTAGAAAAAAAAATTATAGATATTTATTTATTTTTACTTAGAAAACTAAAAACATTAATTTGAGGAGGGATTGTTTGTTTGACAAAAGTCAAAATTTTCCCACATCAGCTGTAATACTGACATTAAAAATGGGTGGACTTAGAAGTACCATAAATATCCTTTTTCTACATTAAGTAGCTGTAGATGGCAGACAAGATACAAAGGGAGCCATACACTGTATTAAAAGACACTCCTGCAATGTCCTATTGATCCCAACATGATTACAGCCACACTAAGTCACACCTAATTTTACCTCAACTTCTTCCAGCATCAATCAATCATTATCTCTTAGGAAAAAAAGTCTTTCTTCTTCTCATCTGTAGGAACTAAAGTATCATTCCAACCTGTACACTTTGACATTCCTTATTTTCTTTTTCCTGGTAATGACTTGGAGACATAGTTCCATACGGTCAAATGAGTGGAAGCATATCTGACATGGCGATGAACAACCATGGCTTTTGCAAGATAATTCTAATAAAGTTTCCATTTAGTTCAGTGGCCCACTGAGACTTCTCTCCCTTCAGCAATTAGGAATGGCAATGTATTTGTGAAAATTCTTCTCTTTATTTTATTGTCCCTTTTGGGTTTTGTTCAGTACATGAATGAGAAGAAGTTAAATTAGTGAAGCATTTTTGTGGCTAGCTCACTAATTCTAAGTAACAGACCATTCACTCATAGATCCTGGCTGTAAATGACCCTGTACATCTCTCTTTAGAGATTTGACTCGGGAATTTAGCAAAATTATTTTAATGTCTTAATTCTTAATATTTCAACATCTAGTTGCAGACTTGTTTATGATTTGCTATACATCTGTCTTCTTTGGCTAGGGACAGAAATTACACCCAAATGTTTATACGTGATTGGAAACCGGTTCAAATCTGTAACACAACAGAAGTTCAGTGCACCTAAATTGCTTTAAAAATGGCAAAAACCAGTTTAAGGATGGATGTAGTATCAGACTTAACTGATTTATGTTAAATCAGTTTATTGAACTTCTGTCCCAGATCCCCTTCAGATTCAAGTTAACTTGCACCTCCCCTGTAAGCCCTACCTTGCAGGGTGGGTGGATTAGCCTGGGCCTAAGCTGTTTGCTCCAGCCAAGCAGGGAGGTGTGCTCTAGTGCCCCTGCCAGCTTCTGGCCTGAGCCACTGTAGGCACGTGGCTCCATTTGCAGAATCAGAAGTGAATGTCTGTTGCCTTGCTTATCAGTTCAATATATGCAACTTAAATTCATCTGCAAAAAGTGAATTAATTCAGCCTTGGGTTTTTTAACTGTCTGTAGTAACCTGCATGACAGTGCTATCCTCTGATGTTTGATTTAAGCTTTCAGTGTAAACAATAATACTGAAACCTCATAGAAGCTTGAAATATCCAGAATGACACAGGGGATGGGAAGCTTGGTTCTTTTTTAAGATAAAGACAATTCTAACACATTGTTTGGTTTACCTGATACAATCTATCTATAATGTATGTATTGATACAATCTTGATACAATCCATCTAGAACTATTGCTGGTAGAACCACAAAAAAACTTTTATTTGGTTTAGACAGGAACATCAAAAGGTGGATGCTTATCTCCACTGCATGCTATTAAATACAGTGAACTTCAAGGATTCACTGGAAGGCACAACTTCAGAGCTCTGAAAATAGACATCTGGCTGTGGTCATCTGACCCCAGCACTCTTTCATGCCCAGGCAGGGGGTTGGACTTAATAATCTGTTGAGGTCACTTCTGACCCTATCATCTATGAATCTATATCTTAAAATATGTTAAACTCTTAAATCTGTTGTAATTCTTGTAGACAAAGATATTCTCATGAGTTTTCTGATCTTAGTTCTTGTCTGCCAAATGGGATTGAACAGTTTAGAGACCATATTAAATGAAAGAAATATTAACAACAATTTTCAAATCTAAAAAACGTAAAGTTTGGTTTTAGTTCTTTTCTATTCTAATTCATATGCTTCCTTCCTCACCATTATATTTGGACACCTAGTTCAAGTACTAGGACTAGGTTCAAAATTTTTTCTGACTTTATCCAAATTTGTTCTTCCCTTCCTGCTATATAAATCCAAATCTACATCCTTCACACGTGACTTTATCTTGGGGAATAAAAGACCAGTGTTTCCATCAGGTCCTTTATGATAATTCATGCTGCATATAATTAATT
Organism: Crocodylus porosus; assembly: GCF_001723895.1. Lineage (NCBI taxonomy): Eukaryota > Metazoa > Chordata > Crocodylia > Crocodylidae > Crocodylus > Crocodylus porosus. Next base: position 219,339,826 of record NW_017728886.1, on the reverse strand, counting down.
AAATCCATGTTTTATATGATGCTGGGGTGATAAGCACCATATAATTGTATGCAGGGCAGTTATTTTTACATATCTGATTTCTCAGTTTCCTTATCTATATTTAATATAACAAGCAGATTACTTTTTACTTGAAATTCCTTGTCATACTTTACTTCAAATACCTGTTTACCCTTTGTTATTACTTTGACTGAGGATTCTGGTTTTTCCTTGTATCCTGATATTTTCCTTTCATTTGCTGCACATCAAAAGCAGTTTCTTCATGATTGGTATTCTTTGCACACATGGGCATGCATCTGAGATTAATCTTGGATTTGAAGCTTTTTCAACATGCCTCTAAGAATGCTGATCAGATCATTTATTAAAAAGAGAAATCACTAGGCCAAAAGTAGGCCTTTTAAGAGATGGAAGATATGAAGGTCAATTGAAAAATGAGGAAGCTGACAAGAAGGAGAAAAAGGCAAATAAAACTTTAAATACATATCTGAAAATGGATATAGGAGGTTTATTTTATAGATCTATACATTAGAAGTCTCTTCTATAGATACCTTAGCTAAGATCACAAAAAAAATTATAACCTTTATACATCTGCTTAGAACTGTCCAAAACTTCCAGCTTTGTACTGAGATTTTCCATATGTCATCTCTGCATAAAGCTATTTTTTATTGTAAAGTTTGGCCAAATCCCAAGAGGCAGGAAGGAAAATAAATTATTTTTGTAATGGGGGAAAGGGAACATAACCTACTTTCATCTGTTTTTGTGTGGGTCCACAGCAAATACAGCTGAAAAGTGAAACATAATGACTTGGACATGGTCTTCACAGAACTAATACCTTTGCTGAGTTTAAAACATACAAAAGAACTTTGACGGTTTTTAATAAAATGTTGATCATGCACCATGATATATAAGCTCATCTGACAAAATTTTTAAACAATACAAGCCAGAGAAGCTATAAGCAAAGGCAGGTTTAGGAGGTCTCTAAATGATTTTCTCTGGCTGACATCTCTTCATTCCCCATAGAGAGCAGCTGTGGCAAGAGTAGCTCCTGTTCACTTGTCACTGGGAGTAGGTGTAGAAAACAAATGAGTCAAGTTCTTCTATACGCTTCTTTATCCAAGGCAGAAAGGAAAAAATGTTTCTCTCCTTTGAATTCAGGACACTGGCTGTTTTTAGCTGATGACATGCTGCTTTCCAAGTGAAATAATATAGTGAAACTTGATCTTAAAAGAAGAAAATCTCACTGTAGGTGGGGTGAAGGGTCATTAAAATTTGAATGAAAGTCTTTTCATTGCAATGAAGCAATTTAAGCTCTACTACAAGGAAAGTTTTGCTATAACCAAGGTCGCTATAAATGAATTCAGGTACATGTTTATCTAAAATTCTTCCAATCACTTCCACACAAAGATGCATGCATTCTGGACCTGATGTTTTCTTCTTTTTTTGTGAAAATCAAGGCTGAACCCACAGAGAAGAAAGAAAGGTCTATTCTATTAAGATGTATGTTGAGAACACAGAAAAAGCACTGAGGAACAGATCTGTAACATGCACTTGAATGCTAATAAGACACTTTAAGAGACTGCTATTCACCAGCACCATGTACTTTGGCACACTGCTGACATCTGGTCATTGATAAAAGTAGAGGAGCAAAATCTGGATTTTTTTTTAAAACTGGAGTATGTAGAGAATGTTAGGATGTTAGAGAATTGAACAAATCAAGTAAATTACAGTAAGTCATACCTCAATGTATGGAATATATTACAACAAGCAGATGGTGAGAGTTGCTTGTGCCATATGAAGTATCATACTTGTCGAGAAATGTGATGAATTGGGTCTCTAGAGGTCCATCTATAAGGTCAGTGCTTGAAGAATGTGGGGGAAGGTGACATTATTCAACTCAGGGATATAAGAAGGTAGAAGAAGAAAAGAGCACGTGCTTTTCTTTGGTATAAAATATTATGAAGTAAAAGAAGCATATTTACTCATTAGCTATATCATTTGTTCCACAAATATATTTCTTAACCTCTTCATTAAAGGTACAAGTAATTCTCAGTAGATCTGTATAATGTATATAGTTTGTTGTGATGCAGAGTCACATAGATAGTAATTGATTAATATAGATAATTTCTTTGGGTTATAATTTCTTGAGAAATAATGTGTGAAAATAGTGAAAAGATAAAATTAAAGCAGATGAATTATTTCCTTAGGTAGCTGAAAGATGTTCATGTAACCTTTACTTCACTAATGTTGTTCTTTATGTTTGTCTTAGTCTTAAATTCAAGCATGTGCTTAAGACCCATTGACTTCAATTGAACATAACCAAATGCTTAACTTTAAGCATGTTCTCAAGTACTGTATGGAATTAAACTCTTTATAAGGTGTCCTTCTGATATGACTAGCTAATTCTAAGTTGTATTGGCATATATAGGCTCCCTCACTCTTTTTCCTTGCACCTTCTGTTGCATATTGACACTTTAATGTGAATGTTAGGAATGGAAAAAGAGAAGGAAGAGAAGGTCCTGATCCAGTGTTTAGGAGGCCTCTGGTTTCTTTTACTGAAGGATAATTAAAAATAACTTATATAGATGCACAGTTACATTCCCCATAAAGGCATATAGACTAAACTTTAGCCCCATGGGCCAGATCTGGTCTTCAAAGCCATTTTTATTCTGCTCAACTGGGGGTTCTGCAGGGGGTTTGGGACGTGAGGACTTTTGCCTACACGTCAACCAGGTGGCATGGAGAAGCTGTGGTGGCAGCACTGTGGGGAGGAACAGTAACTACATTAGCAATGCAGGTGAAGTTGGAAGTGTCTTATGCTCAGAGGTAAGCTCCATCCAAGTGGCTTCTGGTTCCAAAATATTGCCAACTTCTGCAATAAAAATAGTGTATGATGTGCAAAATGAGCTGGGAATAAAGGAAAATGCAAAATGTGAAACTTATCTGGTACCTGTAAATATACCTGACCAAACAATTATGACTATAACAAGAATCTGTTGTCCTATAGATAGCCCTGAGTGACATCTGTAATTTCTTTATGTATTTTCCAGTGTACTGGAGCATAATAAAACGTAGGTGTAAAAACAGAGCGGTAGGAGTCAGACAAAAGAGAATGGAGTTATTTGATCTGGATCTCTGGGGTAGTCACTCAAAAGTGAATACAATTAAATACAGAGGTGCACCAATACATTGGTTCTATTTCGGATCAGCACCAGTATAACGAAAATTGACTGTATCGGCAATTGGCATTTTTTGTTGATGTGGCCATTTATGTGGCAGATAAATGCACCATGCATGTGCACAGCCACAATGCAGCACCCAGGCAGCCAGGAGTGCCACCCAGCATCATGGAGAGCAGTGTCCAGCTGGTAATTCTGTTTTGGTGGAATGGGTGGGGGGTGGGAAGGGGCATGCGAGGGGGACAGATCAAGGCCCCTGTGGTGAGGGAGGGAGTAGGGCTGGGGCAGGGAAAGGCACTGCATAGCCAAGGCAGCACATGGGATGGAGCCATGAGTGACTTGTTTGAGCGGAGTGGTGAGGGGGGTGCGGGGCAGCTCCCACTGCTGCACGCACCCTGGGAGGGCATGGGAGGGCATGTGCCATGAATTTGCATGGGGTGAGGCTGTACTACCATTGGGGCTGGGGCGGTGCTGATCTCTTCCTGGCAGAGGCTGTGACAGGGCTGGACTCAGGGTGGGCCACAGCTCTGGGAGGGCGTTTGGAGGACTACGGTGAATTTTGAGGTGGAAGCAGCCCAACCATAGCCCTCCTCCTAGCCCTGCCACCACCTGCCCCAAACACAGCCCAGCCCAGGTCCCAGGGAGGAAGAGCTCAGCACTGCCCTAGCCTCAACCCACAGTGGCAGCCTGCCTTTGCCCTGCTCAGATCCAGGGTCACACTCCCCTCCTCCATGCCCTCCTGGGATGCATGCAGCAGTGGGAACTATGCACCGCACCCATACCCCTCAGATGAGCCATTCACGGCTCCATCACACGCGCTGCCCTGGCTGTTCAGCACCTGGCCCTACCCCAGTGGCGGTACAGCGCCACTTCCTTCCTCCCTCACTGCAGGGGCCTTGATCTGCCTGCCCCACGCCCCTTCCCTCCCCCCACCCCTTCCACCATAACAGACTTACCAGTCAGATGCTGTTCTTCAAGCTACTGGGCTGCATGTCAGCAATTGGATCAGTATCAGCTGAAATACCTTGTTAAAAATCGGCTCTCAGTATTGGCTGGAAAAATTCTCTATTGGTGCACCCCTAATTAAATATGAATAGAGTAATATGATATATGTGTAAGTAAAGGGTATGGCTGTGTAGGGAAATGGTGTAGTCCAACTGCCTGCACAGGCCATGGGACTTTGGCCTCAGGTAGCATATACCATGAGATCTGAATAGCTGTGGTTCAGTGGAATTATGGCTTAAATGCAATTTTCTGTTTTTTCTGAGGTTCATATCTCTACTATTCTGCTGTAAGCAGTGGTAGCTGCAAAATATGAATAATACGCTAGAAAGCATGGGGAAAAGAATCTCAGTGACTGGAGATGAATGAATGCGTTATGCCAGGCTTACATCCACTATGCTCTGAAATATTGCATCTCTCTCTACATTTTTGTATTAAACTCATAATATCATCTGGGCATGTTATGATTGATTAGGCTGACTGCATAGTGGCTCTGCACAACTGACAGTTTTCTCAGTATTGCCAAGTGACACATGGTTTTTGCATACAATCTAGGTCCCTGCTGCTCCTGTTCTGCCTTGCTGACTTCTTAGACATTCTCTGCTGGACATTCAGTCCCAGGGGAGTAATGGGTCAGATCCTCTGTGCTCAGTGTCATTTAGTAAAGTATTGTAACAACAGTGAAAAGATATCTATCTATCTATCTGTCTACCTGTCTATCTATCTTCTCACCATGCAGCCTTTTTACCCTGATGGAAAAGTCCTGGAAAATATAATGTACAACAAAGAATGATATCCTTTCTTTGAGGTGCTTCAAAAAACAATAAAACAGATATCTATCTCTATTGAATTCCATGTGATTTTAGAGAAATTTCTTTGGAATATTTTTGGTTTGATCTCTGTTTAGTTTAGAATTTTTCATTAAAGGAGCAGATTTGGAGGAATCTGAGAGGGATAAATGCCCATTTGATTGAGGTCTAGTATGTGTAAATCTAAACCCTTTTTTGAAAGCTTTTAGCATTATGTTATTAGTGTCCACATTGTTCATTCTGGTCAGATAATGGTCATCCCTTGGTGACAGGCTATTAATATAAGATTAACAAAGTCATTTTTTGTTTTCGAATTCTTTGTTGGCAAAAGGAAATACATGGGATGTCATAGAATTATAGAAAGTTAGGGTTGGAAATGGTCTCAGGAAGTAATATAGTCCAATCCCCTGCTCAACACAGGACCACTCCCAACTATCTCATCCCAGCCAAGGCTTTGTCCACCTGGGTCTTAAAAACCTCCAAGGATAGATATTCCATGACCTGTCTGGTAGCCTGTTCCAGTGTTTTACTACCCTCCTAGTGAGAGAGGTTTTTTTTCCTCGTATCTAACTTAAACTTCCTTTGCTGCAACTTGAGACCATTGCTCTATCTGGCACTAGTGAGAACTGTTTGGCTCCATCCTCTTTGTAAACACACTTCCCCTGATCTTCCTCTTGTTGCTGACATACTTGTAGATGCTTTTCTTGTTACTCTTCATATCCCTTGCTAGATGCAACTCTAGTCATGCTTTGGCCTTCCTGATTTCCTCCCAGCATGCCTGAACAGTACTTTTATATTCCTCCCACTTGTTTAAGTTTCCTTTTTGTATACAACCAACTCTCCTGGACAACTGTCCACCCTCAGAATGGCCTCCTAAGGGGTCTTGTTCATTATTTCCCTAAGTAAGTCAAAGTCTGCTTTTTCTGAGGCGCCTTATTCTGCTGCTCTGCTTCCTTCCTTTCCTCAGCATCACGAACTCAGTCATCTCAAAGTCACTGTTGCCCAAGTTGCCATCTCCTCCTAAAGTCCTCACCAATTCTTCCCTGTTTGTGAACAGCAAGTGAAGATAAGCATGGTTTCTAGTTGGACTCTCCAATTCTTGCACCAGAAATTTGTCCCCAACACTCTCCAAAAACTTCTTGAATTGCCTGTTTTGCCCTCCCAGCAGATGTCAGGGTGATTTGAAATCCCCCATGAGAACCAGGGCCTGTGATTGGGAAACTCCTGCTAGCTGTTTGAAGAAAGGCTTATCTGCCTCATATTCCTCATCTGGTGGTCTGTAGTAGACATCCACCACAATATCACCCTTGTTGCTGTCCCCTCTGAGCCTAACCCAGACACTTTTAACAGGCCTCTCTCCAGTTTCATATTGGAGCTCTGAGCAATCATACAAGAGACTGAGAGCTACGGGACTCTTCAGCCTGGAAAAGCACAGCCTCAGGGATGATATGGTGGCCGCCTATAAATTTATCAGGGTGCTCACCAGGATCTGGGGGAACGTTTGTTCACCAGAGCGCCCCAGGGGATGACAAGGTCAAATGGTCACAAACTACTTCAGGACTGTTTCAGGCTTGACATAAGGAAGAACTTTACAGTCTGAACCCCCAAGGTCTGGAATAGACTACTGCCGGAGGTGGTTCAGGCATCTAGTTGAACACCTTCAAGATAAATGTGGAAGTTTATCTTGCTGGGATTCTGCTGACCTCCTGCCCCTGGGGCAGGGGGCTGGACTCAACAATCTTCTGAGGTCCCTTCCAGCCCTAATATCTATGAAATCTATGAAATTTTAACATAAAGAGCAACTCCTCCTCCTCTTTTCCTCACCTGTCCTTCCTGAACAGTTTATACCAATCCATGACAGTGCTCCAGTCATGTGAGCTATCCGTTCATGGCTCTGTTATTCCAATCACATCTTCCTCCTTGTTTTCCAGGTTCCATGCATTCATATCATGATGTTGAAGAAAGTTACTTGATGAATTATTATGTCAAGAAAGGCATGTCGACAACTCCATCCACAACATCATCCCTTTTGAATCCTATGTCTTTCATAGTTTTAAAGAATCCCTGTTACAGTTTAAGAAGAAAACTGATATCAATAAAGGTGATGACTTATAGGTTATGCTAAGATGAACTATGATTAGGCCCTGTGGGAAAAACTTACCTACGACTGACAAGGAGAGGAGCCAGCGGGATGCTGTGCCGGAAACGGAGCAAAGTGAAAGTGAAACTGTGGCATTCCAGTCTGCTGTGGTGAAGAAAGAAGAAAAGAAAAAATGCTGAGTCAGAAGGAGCCAGAATTGACTCCCACATTGGTGTGGGCACACTTCATAGGAACGTGCTGGGACTGATTTGCTGGCCAGAACCCTGCAGCTGGGATAAAAGTCCTGGTGGGGAATCAGCAGGGAGGACTGGCAGTGAGGTCCTCAACTGGCCCAGTGGGCCAGACACTGAAGGCATTTCCAGCTCAGGGACATGGTGGCTACCTCAGGAGGGGCCTCTTTGAAGCATCAGAGCCAAAGACAGCTCCACAGCTTATCAGAGGATACTCCGTGGACATCAGAGATCCTCAGCACAGATTGGATATCAATGGGACCAGATAGAGAAGAGACCAGTGGACAAACAACTTACGGCAGGTACAAAATTTGAACTAAGAGCGGGATTCCAGAGAACACAACAGGCGGGGACCAACAAGACCCATAAATAAGGCAAGGTGTGGCACAGAATAACAGGTTAAATCAACATCCTGATTCCACCAGAGTAAATTCAAAAGGGGCCAAGACACCAAAAGGGTGCATGATACTAACCGTGGTGGCCCATGCAACACCATCTGTGGTTGGCATTAGGCAGGCTGTAGGGGACGCGGAGCACCAAGCAAGAAGGACAACCAGAATGACTGGAGGAAGGTACTGGGGGGAATGGGATAGACAGTCTTCCTTCCATCAAAAGTAATTTTCCAGCAAAGACATGGCAGGAGAGACCCCCTGGGGGTACCAACCAAGGTCTATTCCATTAACAAACCTGCTTCTTCCTTAAAGTGATGGTGAAGCCAGAAAAAACCACACTGACTCAACGCACAGGTGAAAGGCACAGGAAATTACAGGCTCCCACACCTCAACCTAGATTGGGCCATGCTATTATAGTGCTGATTTTTCCACCCTGATTTTCTTGAGAAATTCTGGGGAGATTACTTGGGGGAAAGTGAATAAGAATGAAACAATGACGATTCTGGTAAACCAGAAAGAAGCCATTCCTCTATGGTCACTTTAGCACTGAGGAAGTTTGGTATACCAGTTCAAAGGAATGAGACAACCATTGAGTACACCAGCTGACCAGCCAAATGGCTAGAAGTAGTCCATCAGTGTATAGTTTTAGATCCTTCTGAACTCTAGTTCCAACTCTGCTTAAGAGGTCAGGCAAACTAAAGAGTCAATTTCTTTATCTATAAATTATTTCCATTTTGTTGTGGCAGGGATGTCTGCCTACTTGCAATAGATGTTTGATAACACTTTTAAGGTGTGAATGAGTGAGTGTGAGTGCCCATGAATGTGTGCATATGTTAGTAGTACACACATATCCAAATCTCAAGTAAATACTGTTTTAAATCACCCCGTTTTTGTATATTCATGCCTGTTTATATTTATATAAATTAAGTAGCCATAAAAAGCAATATAAAGTTATAACCCTTTTCACATGAAAGTATTTAGATATAATAAGAGTGAATAGATAGAATAGTATAAGACATATAACCAGAGGTTAGCTGCTACCTCAGAAGGTGGGTAAATAAACCTTTTACCAATTAGGTTTCCAGGATTCCTGATTTGTGAAAATCTGTCACTTGCCCTCTGATGACTTCCTCAGTTGTTGACTTAATTCCATATTATTGTTAATTCATTAAGTGATTTGATTCTAATTGAAGCCTTGATTTGGTGATTGTATTAATTTAAGTTAGCTTATTTAAAGGTAAAACAATTTAGTTAGGTTTTGAATGGTATTTACCATATTTACTCAGATAATACAAGACTTTTTCCTTGGAGGGAAAAAATGTTCCTCATCTTACATTTGCATACAAGGAAACCTCATTGAATACATTGTCTATCAGTAAATTTCTGCCAAAGCAGCATGTGCTCAGTAATGAAAACCAACTATGAAGTTGAATAAATGCAGGCAACATTGAGCATGACTATAAAACACATGGCCCAAATTGGGCAAACACTGATGGGAAAATGGTGTGTGTGTGTCTCTCTTAAAAAAATGGCTGGGTGTTTCCTCCATAAGGAACTGGCACCAGGCCTAGAGGTACTATAGGTAAGGATTAGAAGGGCCAGAGCTAGCCCTGACATCCTCCCTTTGGTGCCCAAAATGCTCATTCTTAGCTAAAAGTCTGAGTCCATAAGGATAGGTTAGTGTAGCCCATTTGAATAAGGTATATAGTAGTATATTTCTCCACCATAATGCATCTCAATGGCAGAAAGCTCCCACCTGGAATTGAAATTGTGTATAGTATGGACAGAAGACTTCAACAAACACAAGACTAAAGCAAAGACTATGACAACATCCACAATGTGGATGATAATGCTGTCATTGCTCAATCTGAAACAGACCTTCAAAGCATTCTTAATGTATTCTCAGAAGTCTATGAGAGTATTGGCCTAATTCTAAACATCAGGAAAATGCAAGTCCTTTACCCACCTGCTCTAAATGGAGAAACGAATCCACCCTCCATTTAAATCAATGAAGAATTGCTGTAGAATTTGGATCACTTTGCCTATCTTGGAAGCCATCTTTCATCAAAGGAAGACAGTGATGCAGAAATACAATACTGCGAGCACAGCCTTCGGACATCTGAGTAAGAGAGTCTTCTTAAATCATGACATCCTTGCTGAAATGAAGCTCTTGGTTTAATGAGCCATTGTCATTCTAACTCTGTTGTGTGGCTCAGAAACTTGGACCACATACAGAAGACATCTCAAGAACTTGGAAAAATACCACCAACAGTGCCTTCACAAGATCCTTCGTATTAGCTGGGAGGATAGACGCACAAACATCAGTAACTTGGCTGAAGCAAATTCCAACACAATTGAGACCATAAGCACCCAAAACCAACTTTGCTGGACAGGTCATGTTGTTCACATGCCTGACTCCCACTTTCCAAAGAGAATCTTTTTCTCACAGCTGAAAGAAGTCAGTAAGGTAGTGGAGAGCAAAGAAAGTGCTTCAAAGACACCCTGAAGGCAGACATGAAGAGGTGTAACATTGACAGCAATACTTGGGAGACCCTTGCTCAGGACTGACCAAAATGGAGGAAGACTCTTTGGGAGGGACCCCAACACTTTGAAACAGCTTGTCAACAGAGGAACAGAGGAACAGGTGAAAAGAGCATCGGAACATGCAATGCAGGAACACAGTGCCCAGCCCACCTGGAAGCACCTGTCTTCATTGTGACAAAACATGTGGGTCTAGAATTGGGCTATGGAGCTACCTGCAAACTCACTGTTAAGATGCTTGGAAAACAATCTTACACATTCACAAGTAATTGCCCATCATAGGTAGTGCCCATTGCACTCAGTCTCCCTGAGCACTAACACTTTTTCAAGTCATGGTGAGCCACTACACTGAATACATGTTTACTTCCTCTTCATTTCCATGGCTGAGCTGGGGTGCTTTCTTTCCACTTCCAGTGATTCCTATTTCTTCAGCTTTAAATGTCTGGAAAATATTAGTAAACAGGGCTCCAAACAGTTCACCCAAAATCTCCCTGTTGCCCCCATTCTCAGGTTGTCTTGTGCTTCTTCTTCATACAAATTTCATAGATTTCATAGACATCAGGGCTGGAAGGGACCTCGGGAGATCATCAAGTCCAGCCCCCTGCCCAAAGGGCAGGAAGTCAGCTGGGGT
>NW_017728886.1:219312344-219328936 GCF_001723895.1 Crocodylus porosus | reverse complement strand
ACCACCTGAGGTCCCAGACCCCTAAGCCCCGCTCCCAACTCCCTGTAGCACCTCATGACCTGGCTGGGGGTGCTCCGAGCCGTGTCATTGGAGGATCCATTCTTGGAGGATCCCAGGACTTATAACAAAAACACTTAGTTCCAGTCATGACTGGGGGCTAATAGGAACACTGATCCTTTGTGGGTTTATCTGGAATCCACACTTATACTGTGGAGTGCTGAACTATGGAGTCACCATGGCTTGAGGGATGGTTGACTCTGTTGGGGCCTAGCCCCAAGAACTGTATGGTAAATTGTGAGCCTTTTGGTTTTGGACTAATATTGTACATGGCTTGTACTACATATAGGTAGGTTATAAGTGCTGCTTAAAAGTGTGTTTATGGAGTAGCTGTGGTAAAACTTGTAGTGATCTAGAAAAAGGTAAAGTGCATCAATTCTGGATGAATTACCTCTATGGCTACCCATAGTAATTTACTTATATGCTAATTACTACAGGTATATTTATTTCCAAGTCAATGTTTTCAAATTTGCCCCTCACTTCCATGTGCAAGGTCTGATAGTAAGCAAGGGGGCAACAGGATATAGGGAAAATAATTTGGGGTAGCATAGATATCTAGTTGTGGATCTGTGCAGCTGTTCAGGGAGGTTAAAAAGGCCAAAAATAGCTGGCTTGATCTAAATTAGGTAAACTAAGGAGGTGAACAAAGTTAAATTGGGAATGGGCTAGCCCAAACACCTGAATGTCTACACACAGTCAGAGGGAAGCTCTAGGGATGAGAAAGCCCAGCCACTTGCTCCAGACCCAGTGCAGCACTTTTTCTACCACCCAAACAATGACAGGTCATTTTTTGCCTGCCTCCCCACTCAACCTCTCCACTCCTGGGCAGAGAATCCTCCCTCCCCCCACTGCAGACCCACCAACCTCACTACAGACACGCTAACCCCCACCCCCAATCCCGCCTGCCCCTAAGTTACTGAAATCATGTTCCCGGTGTGGCTCCCAGCACCAGTGAATGCATGCAGAAACCAGTTCTGATCTACAATCATGCAGCTTACTTTAAGAACATAAAAATTGCCATTTACTGGGTCAAACCCAGGTTCCTGTGGCCCAGCCTCCTGGTCCACAGGTAGATGCCATCATTTTCCATATGGCAGCTTGAGCTGCTGGGTGAAGGAGCTGCAGAGAGAGCTCCTCTGGGGAGTCTGCTGCCCTGCCTACTACCCTACTGGAGGAGACTCCTGCTCTGTGAGGCTAGCCCCTACCTGCCTCCACCTTAATTAGCACCCCATACCACTTCTGCTGCTGCTGCTGTCCCTGCCCTCCCCCCATGGGGGGGCACCCCTTTACCTGAACCTGCACCCACTCCTGCTTCCAGCTCCTGCACTGCTGCAGCTGTGGAACAACCCAAGGAGACCCCACAATGACAATGGGGCCCCTCCACTACCCCCATCTATGGCAGCTGCCTCAGCAGCACCCCTGTGTCTTTCCCCATTGTGATGAGTTTTGTGCTCCACTTTCTCTCCCTCATGTGTCTCCCCTCTCCACTCCTCAGGCCTCAGCTCTGACAGAGTCCCAGTCCCTAGCCCCTTCCCCCTTTCCTCTTCCCCTCCCCCTTCTCTCTCAGCACACACCAGACCCAACCCTGCCACACCCCTCTCCCCCATACTGCAGCCAGGGGTTGTGCCCTGCCAGAGTCTTCCTGACCCCCTCAGACCCTCTCTTGAGTGGAGAAGGAACCCATCAGCTAGTCCCCTCACCCCACCCCATGGCAGGGCAAGAGCCCTCTGAGGGGGTGGTTACCCTGGAAGCCCCCATCATGGGAGCTAGCAATGAGGCAGGGGGGAACCCAATTCTTCTAGCCAGGATGGTGTTGGGTCTCTTCAGGTATCCTGAACTTTCCTTTGCAGGGCGGTGGGCAAGGTCTGGTCTGCCTCCACAGCGAGGCCTATGCTTTCTGTCTTCAGGCCCTGTAAAGGCTCCCATATGGTGTTGGAAGTCAGGCAGCATGGTGCCTGATCAGCCATGCCTTCCTCTGATGTCTCTGGGGGCTCAGAGATGATCAGCAGCTCTTCTGCCTGCAAGGTCTGCCCAAGCAGGATGTTGGGGAGCTACTGGATTTCCACCAGGATCTCCTTAGGGTCTGGACTGAATTATACACTCCCCATCCATGGCCCCATCATGGACCTCCTTCTGGCTCTGGACAAGATGATTTACCATACCAGGACGGAAGCTCTGCCTAGGGTTAAACTGGGTGAGTGTGGGGCTATCTTTATCTTTTAATCCAGGTATCCCCAAAGTGAGTGTTCCCCCTCACCAATAGAAGGGAAAAATCAGCAGGACACACGTGCTGGGGGTGGAAACTGCAGTCTACTCACAGTTCCCTCCTATCATTTCTCAATAGAGAAGGAACAGAAATCGATGTCTTAACCAGGTAAAAATTTACTATATGTATATATATAAAAGGTAGTGAACTGAAGTGAGTATTTACAGGTTACAAGTACATATAACTATAACTATATACATACCCAAATGCAAACAGGTACGCATAATGGTCCCAAACGATATGAACAGGTAAATACAGCAATAAATGGCACTCTAAAATACAAAGCATATAGTTAACAGTTAATAAACACTCGTACAATGCACAGCATGTATCAAACAATCAATAAACACTTCAAAATATGAGACACAACAGTTCTCTAGTGGTTCCCCTCCTCTAGGGTGTCTCTTCCTCCTGCCTCTTTATTGAAGCTACCTTTCCCCTCAAGTGTCACTCCCTGGATGGAGACCCATTATCCCACTGACTCACATGTCCCAAGAAGTCAGGTGGGGCAGTGCTCATAAGCTCCCTGGCTTGGCTAATGCTTCTCCAAGGGAGGGCTCAGTTTCAGGCCTCAGGGGTGCAGCGTGACTCATGCATCCCAGTGGCTCAATCTTTCTCAGGGGGAGTTGTGGGGCCTGGGTCACCTTGTGCATGCCCAGGGCCATGCTGCTCCAAATACTGCTCCCAGTGTTTGGGAACTGCTCCCAGGGCCCTTGCAGACCCACTGCAGGGAATGGGCCCCAGACCACCCAGCCCCTCCTTCTCTAGGACCTTATGCCCCACAATGACTCACCTCACAGTAGCGCTGGCTCCCATGCCTGGCATCACACCATGGTTGGAGACCTGAGCTTTCTTGCTGTGGCTCCCAGGGTCCTGGTCCCTCATGGGCCCTCCATACAGTGATGCCTGCACTGCAGCCCAGACTCATGCTGGGGTTGGATACCCAAGCCACCTTGCTGTGGCTCCCAGAGTCCTGGTCCCTCACAGACCCTCCTTGCAGCAACACCTGCACTGCAGCCCAGGCTCGTGCTGGGGTTGGAGACCTGAGCCGCTTCGCTGTGGCTCCCAGGGTCCCAGTCCTTTGCGGACCCTCTGTGCAGCGATGCCTGCACCACCCACCACTTCTGTCCTGTGGTGGAAACTTTCAGGCCCTTCTGGACAGCCAGATATGCCCACTGGCCAGCTCTCCCAGCTCTTCTTTCCGCTTCTTCATCCCTCATGACTGCGCTGCGTGCACGCAGCTGCTTATATCCCCTTCTGGGGCTCTGCCCCAAGATTGAAAATGAACCAATCATGGAGGCTACAACTGCAGTTCCCAATTAAGTCTGCTCCTGGCCCCCCCAGTGGAGTAGAGGGGGCACAGACTCTCCTTCTGGCTCCTCCTCTGCCTGTCTTTGATTGGTGGGTTTTGCCCCACCAATTGCAATCACGGAGAGCCAGGAGAAGACCAGTAAGCCTGCAGCATGCTTGCTCCTTCACTCATGTCTCTGAGCTTAGTTTCACTGGTCAGGATCCACAGGCTCCCTTGACTCCATCCAGGGGCAGTTGGCACTGACTGTTGTGTTCTGCTCTTTGTCCCCTTATGGATCTCTTGTTATTAACTTATATCTCTTACTCCTATTCCTGCTTTCTTTTTTATTTGTTCAAAGCAATCATTTGTTGAGTTCTCAGTGGCCTCCTTTTTTAAGGGGGTCTTTTAGTTTCTCACGGTGAGCCTAGGCCTACATTCCCCAAGTGTAAAAAATAGGTCTGTGACACACAGTGGCAGAGAGTGGATGCTAAAGAGGAGAATGAGCTGAGTGTGACGAGGATTTTTTCAACTGTTTCTCTCTCAATTGCATCCTCCAACATTTAAGGCCTAGGAAGTTCTAATTCAGAGGCTGTATCCCTAACTCCCATGCTCAATAGCTACTGATATCCCTTTCCTTGAGGAATTTGTCCTTTTTGAGTTTGGCTGAACTGTCAGCTTCCACAACATCAGTGGGTTCCACACTTTTATTACATGCAGTGTGAGAAAGAACTTCCTTTTGTTAGTTTTAAATTGTGCGATTATAGATCAGGTGCAGCAAATGTCTGAAGGTACCCTATATGAATAAGTTCTTATGAGTATGAACAAATACTTGGCCTTGGCACCTAAAGTGATTATTTTGCAAAATATTACAAAAAGATCAACTTGCAGTGATATAGTGGGCTTCTTGGTAGCATTATATTAATCTTGCGCTAGGTGTGCTGCTGTAATGTATGCTACATAATAATGATTTATGTAAATTACATCATTTTTGCACAAGAGAAAGTCTGAGCTTGAGTGTGGTAAGAGCCACCTGTTTAGTTTTCCAGTAAACAAACCACTGACTATTCAAATATCTCTATAAGTTATAGTTCATTTTCTTGAACTTTGTCTATTTTCTATTTTAGTAAGGAAACTCTATTTGTCTGAGAGCTTTACTTGCCTTTAAAGTCCCCATCCAGGTTGTGTTTGCAAAGATGTAGACAAAAAGATCAAGGATGAAGCAAACACTTTAAAAAACAAGTGATAGAATCTTGAACCTAATGGAATCAGCGGCAAAAACTTCTGTCCATCATCTTCAGGTTACATTTGGGAAAAGTCTCATAGTGTGGTTTCTGTTCATTATGCCCCATTTATGCTATTTTGGCATAAATTTGGCCCCTTTATGCCATTAGAGTTGGCAAAACAGGCTTTGGAATGGTCTTAGAACATTAGAATAATTTTTGAAATGTTCATTGCCTGGATTTAATCATGATCTCAGCACTTGTAAAAAATATTGAATAATTTAACTTGCAACAAGGACTGTAGGGGGAAGGGGATTTTTCCCCCCTTCAGGCAGCATTTTATTGTGATATTCCCTATGAACTGAATTCAACATACTGCTTATTAATGTACTTCTCCTGCTTTTATTTGTATTTTCTTTCGCTGGAGAAAAAAAGTGAACCACCTCCAAATTAATTTATACTGGTGGTAATTCTTCTTCCATCACTACCATCAGCTGCAGCATCATGCTCTTCTTCTTCTTCTTCTCCTTAACTGAGTTATTCTAGATTTAAATAAATATCCTAGATTTAAATTAGAGTCCAGTTTATATACTCAGTGTACACTGATACAGAATCTGATCAAAAGATAATCCAAATTACAAAAGTACTTGAGCATTGGAATCACAGGCATAGAGAATATATAGGCACTAGAAATCCTTTTAAAAGGCAAGAATTGTTTATTAATTGGTGTAAAAGATTAAGAAAGATACAAAGGCCATATTGGCTATTCTTTGGTGCCCATATAAATAACATATGTTTGGAAAGCACAAAAATACTTATAAAAAGTGTTATGTCGGCTAAAAACTTAGCTGTAATTTGTAGAAGAAAAATGTAAAAGCAAATTTATTGCAACGTTAAAAAATGAAGTTAATTAGCCACAGAAGCAGGAAGATTTGCACAGATTCAATGGAAAAATAGCTGCAAATAAATTTAATAAAGTAGTCTTCCATGCATAGGAAAAATAAGCAAAGCTTCATAAAAATTAGTGAGTACAATATATTAAATAAAAAAGGGCTGAACCAGAAAACTATCAGTTCAGTATTTTACAGTTTTCTATTTTGTTTTTAGTAGCAATAGATATAAAAGAAAACAAGTTCAGCAACTTCCACACTAAACCTCGCCTACTCCAAGTATATAGGAGCATCCTCAGGCCACATTTGCTGTGCTGGGGGGTGATCACAGTGTGATGTCAACCTTGCTGCATAGAAGCTATATATAGAAATCACACAAACTGCAGTGAAAAATGGTTCTTGGTAATCTTTAGTGCAGTAAATTGAGCCAAACTATATTAATAAAAGTACATTTGCTCATTTCCTTTTGCTATAGCCATTATTTCTTATAGTCCTCTTTTTAACTTTGATTTTTATTAAACAGCTCTTTAAAAATGAATAAACCATTAAAACTCTGCAGCACTGAAGCAGGATGGGTTAGGGGCTCACAGTTAATTGCTCACAAATTCTCAAAGCTCATTCTGTTTCAAGTGTACAACTGCAGTCGTCAATCTTCATAGAGAAGGTGGAGTTATTTTATCCTCATATCAGTTGTAAGGGGCAGATCCTTCCCTCTGCTACACCCGTGTGAATTTAATCAATGGAGTTGTAACAGAGTAAAACTGGTGTGACAGAGCACACCTACATGAGACCTTTACTGTGGAATTGCCTAATTAGCTCTACAGTAAAGTCTCAACATCTTCACTTGCAGTCCTATTAGGCTGTGGTAAAATAATTAACTCTGTTGCAGGTTAGTACTTGTAAGCACATATACTACTCTATGGTGGTGTTTAGTGAATCACAATGCACATATAGACACTGATGGGGCTGGCTGGGGTTGAGGCAACTTCAGTGTGGGGGCTGTCTTCTAGCTAGCCCCACACTGAAGCACCCTCATGTCTCAGCCAGCTCCTCCACAGCACATTGAGCCAGGTCAGAGCAGCCCCAGGCTGGCAGGCTGCTCCCCAGGTCCCCTGACAGCTGGAGCTTCTCCATCCTGGATCAACATGCTGTGGTCCTGGGTGCAGATGTAAACACAGTGCCCGAGGGCAATAAACTCCAGCGAAATTATGGCCGAGTTTATTCAGTTGAATTAATTGCACATGTAGATGCACCCACAGTGTGCAGAATCAAGTATTTAAACAAATGACTCAGATTAGATGGCTTACTTTAAACTGCCTAAACCTGACTTGGGTTCTGGTACGTGCAGGTGTTTACCTAGGCCTCCAGAAGTTAGTCTGTTGATGACAGGGGTGTGGCTGCTGGATCCACAAGGGGGAGCTGGCGGGTCCATGGTGGAAGGCGGTCTTGTCAATGGGGTAGCCAGAAGGCTTAAAAAGGCCTAGTCTCAGGGCTGCGGCAAGTGGCCGAGCTTTCCCATCCCTAGAGCTATGCTATAAATGTATGGAAGCATGCATGCATTTTAGACTGGGTTAACCCAGGCCTATTTAAAATTAGTCCCTCTAAGGTGAACTAACTTTAGATCATGCATGTCATTTTGGGGCAATTTAAGTCCTGTGACACCAGACCATTTGTACTGACATGACTTCAGGTATGGGTATACTTATACTGGGTATGGGTGTCCATGAGTATATTGGGGTTTTGTTCAATGAAAAGCTCCAGTCTACAAACACCATTAAAGGTATTCAGAGGACCAAATTTATGTTTTGTCAAGAATTTTGAGATTTTTTATTTTGGTTTATTCTGATTAGAAACAAAATCTGAACATTTCCACAAAGAAACATTTTTTTAATTTCAGCTTGAACAAAGTAATATTTTTTAATAAAACTGGAATAAATATACTAAAAATACAATTAAAAGAAATAAATAAAATGTCATTTCAAACAGAATGATTTGATTTCTTAAAGGCTTTTGATTTTGACAGAACTACATACAGGAATAGAATATGATTCAATCAAAATTTATCTCACCGGAATTCATTAGTGCTATGTATTGTCCTTTCAAAATCAGCGGAACTATGTATGTCAGTAAGACCTAGTTCCAAAAGTAAAAGTTTATGCAATTTAGTAATTGCTCCCGTCTTATGCAAATACTTATTTAGAGTGTAGACAATAAGTGTTGTAGAAACCAAGAGAGACAGAACTGGAGAAGCTTGGGTTTGTGTTTTTCCATTTGTTTATAATATGTCTCTAGGCCTTTACTGATAGATTTGTGTTCCTCAGCATATCTTGTATTGTATTGTATTATCCTTGTATAGCCATAATCTTAGAGATAAATTGTGGCTGACTAATTAAAAAATGTGCTTTAGCAAGATCAGTGTCATTTCTAGCATATATGAATTTTTAGCAAGACCACAGATAGAAACAAAGGAGAGGATTACTTGAGTCATCACATCCATTTCTCAGGTAGACCAATAAAATATGGTTTTAGTCCAACCCTTGCCAACCTGGAAAGAATGAAATATGTAGAGCTTTAAAAAACACCAACAATAAAACAATTATGGGTGTTTTCTAGGTGAGTTTTACTATAATGCAATGTGAAATATGATGAAATTGAAAAAATATTTAGAAGCATATTTTAATTAGAAAAAGTTTCATGACCTTAGCCAGTGGCCTTCAAGTAACAACTATGTGTTCATCTCTAACTAGAGTACTGGAAACTCTAATACTTGCTTTCAGTCTGTGTTTTTACCACATCACTCTCTCACATTTTACCCTGGCTTCAGGGACAATTTGAACAGACTAATTTGAGTAGCAACTGCCTTTTAAAAGAAATTGATTCCTCCTTCCTGCTGCCCTCAAGTTGACTTCCGCAGTCACATGCTCATCAATGCAATAATTTATTGAGGTTGCTAATCTAGCCCATTAGATTGGTCTGCACCAAACAGTTTGTTAATGATACTGAGCCTCATTTGCTATTATTAATGATAATTAGAAATGATGTTTGATAATTTTCTCACATTGATCGGTGTTGTCTCCTTTGTTCCTATGGCAGTAGCTATGCTTGTCCTTTCTTTGATGCTTTTCTTCAGTGCACGGCTTTGATTGATGATGGCCATCCTATACTGAAGCAGGAAATGAGAATAAACAAACTCTAACATGCAGTTCTGTCACCCTTATTCACTTGTAGATGTATGGCACTTGGTAAATAAACCTAATGCTTTGGATTCTCTAAGGCTTTTGAGTAGGCCAAGGCCATGTGTGTCCTGGAAATAGGTTGCAAGAACCACTGTATCTAATAATGGTATCTTTAAAGTTAATGGGTCTTGGGAATGAAAACTCATTTGAAGTTGTCTGTACAAACAAGGGCTGCAGGTTCTTGGAGGAGGAGAAAGGGAAACAGTGGTGGTAGCAGGGAGCCAGGGCTCCTGTTACCTGACTAGGAAGCTGCAGCAGGCTGAGCTGGCTCTGGGAGGGCTGGCAGCTAGGAAGCAGGCTAATTGCTAGTGAGTTAGCTGCCAGCAAGCAGACAGACTTGTAGGCAGCTGCTAGCAGTAAGATGCAGAGCAGTAAGACATCTACAGTACCCAGGAGTAAAGCCCTGTAAGCAGCTTAGCTAAGTTGCAACAGCAAAAGGCATAGTGCTCATCAGGCCCAAAATAGAAGTCCTAGTGGGTAGCTAGAGAGCCATCGGACAGGATGGGGTGGGGCTAGGCAGCCAGTCTGGTTATGTAAGCAGCTGGGAGAGGAGCTCCTGAGCAGGATGGCTGTGTGTGAGTGGCTGGCTGATACCTAAGCTGCCCTGAGAACTGCAAGTAAGGATTCTATAACTTGCAGGGAAGTATGACCCAGTCAGGGGGTAGTTTTAGTTACAGTCAGCAGGATTGTGTTTGGGTTAATATTAAATTGGTGGATCGAATTTGGCTATGAGGGGTGATGAGGACCCAGTCAGTTACTAAGCTCAGACTTAATCTGCAGGGGTGCCTGAGTGGTGCATGGTATGATGAGGCCTATCAGGGGTTTGGCTCACAACTGAGGCAGACAAGGGCCTGAGAAGGGCAGAAACCAGGGCTAGAGGCTAAGAGGGGCAAAAACCAGGGTCAAGGATTCAGAGCCTAAGAGGGGCAAGACAGGCTGGAACCCAGAAACTGAGGTCTAGCATAATAGACCTCAGTTGAGAGGGGACCAGCCAGAGAAAAGGGGCCAAAACTGCAAAGGCTGAAGCCCTGGTAAAAGGTTTAGAGGCCTAAGTTACCATGTGTAAAGCGTGGGTGTGGCTGTAGGGGCAGAAGGAGGCTGCGAATATCCCTTAGGGCAATAGTTGCCCTGGGGGCATGGACAGGGTGATCCACTTGGTGTAAAAGGGACAGAACTAATACCATCAGGGTCTTGAAAGAACCTGCTGTCCAAAGGACAGATAAGGGCTCCCTCTGGGATCCTAGGTAGGGAAGCCTCCCTTTTTACAAATTAACTAAGTACATCAATGTGCAGGAGGCAAGAGAAAAGAAAGGGTACCCAGGGAGCTGGAGTTGGGGCAGGAGCCACGTGGCCACTGGGGACATCAGAGCTCCCTCTGGGGGCTCAAAACTGTTTCATTTTGGAGTCATTGTTGACTCCAGGATGAACATGAGCCTCTAATGCAAGGAAGCAATCAGTAAGGCTGACTGCACCTTGTTGTGCATCTACAGATGCATCATGAGCAGATCCAGGGAAGTGATCCTTCTTCTCTATGTGGCATTGGTCAGGCCACAGTTGGAGTACTGTGTTCAGTTCTGGGCACCACACTTCAAGAGGGATGTGGCTAGCATTGAGAGAGTCTAGAGGAGGGCCACTCGCATGGTCAAGGGGCAGGCCTTATGAAGAGAGGCTAAAGGGTCTGAACCTATTCAGCCTCTACAAGAGAAGGCTGAGAGGGGATCTGGTGGCCATTTACAAACTCACCGGGGGGGACAAGTGGGAACTGGGAGAGGCTCTGTTCCTCTGGGCACCACCAGGGGTTACTGGGAATAACGGCCACAAATTGTTAGAGAGAAGGTTCAGGCTGGACATCAGGAGACATTACTTTACAGTCAGGGCTGCCAGGCTCTGGAATGGACACCCAAGTGAGGTGGTGCTCTCTCCTACCTTGGGGGTATTCAAGAGGAGGCTGGACAGATATTTGGCTGTGGCGATATGACCCCGGCACCTGTTCCTGCCCGGGGCAAGGGATCGGACCTGATGATCTGTTTAGGTCTCTTCTGACCCTAAGTACTATGATACTATGATGGACAAATTGTTTGGTTCCTCTTTTTCTGCAGTATTTTCTGTTCCTTTATCTGCTGAGGTTGGTCATTACAAGCATCAGGAACTGAGAAACTGGTAGGTTTTGGATACATTACTAACCAAGCTGGTTAATTTGAAATCTTCCATTGCCCCCTACTCTCTGGGGTAGAAGAGGAGCCAAGTCAGCATCAGCAGACACAAGAGTATTGGTTTATTTGATTCTTTGCTGAAAGTACCCTCATTATTAGACATTTGCAATAGTTTTTAGCTTCACAGATAGCTATATATGTGTGTGTGTGTGTGTATATACACACACATACATACATGCATACATATATATAAGTATGTATGTATATATATATGTAGCAGGCTTACCTTTAAGAGCTTGGGCTGAGTCCCAGGCTTGAGATCCTGCTGTTTTGATTGTTGGAGCCCATCCACCAAAAGGGAAGCAGCAAGAGAAATAACATCACACCCCTTTTCTGAGGGGAGAGGGAGAAGCGCTCTCCCAGAACTGATTGAAGACTGCAAACTGTCAGATCCAGAAGACTTCAGGGGCGGAGCCCTGGAGCGTATAAAAGGAGCTGTGTGCCCAGCGCAAGGGAAGATGCGTCGAGGACTGAGAAGAGTGGCGTTTAGAAGAGCTGAGGAGAGCTGCTCAGCAGGGCAAAGCAGTAGCCCAGGAAGATTCCCTGAAGACTTCTATCAGCGGGGAGTGGGGGACAGCTCTAGCGGTTAGGTTCTTAGTGCGCAGCATGGCATCCAGACCCTGGGAGCTGCGTGAGGCAGCTCAGGTCTGCAACCTCTGGTGTCCAGCCAGAGACACAGTGCACAGGCCGGTGCACGGAGCAGGATCTTTGGAGTCCCTGGGGTGGCTCAGGTCCAAAACCCCCAGAACAAGGCTGGTAGCTCGGTGCAGGAGGCGCTGCACAGGGTGAGAAACCCTGGGAGCCACTTGAGGTGGCTTGGGTCTACAGCTGCTGACACGGGGCAGCAGCTCAGTGCAGATGATGCAGCCCAGAGAGTCTGGGAACAGGCCAAGCCCCAGTGCTGCACAAGGCTTTCCAGGCTTCCAACCCCTAGCATAAAGGGGAGCTTCCACTACACACAGCGGTGTCTGTGGCCCTAAGCTAGGATGGCGGCAGCAGAGTCAGGCTGCAGGAAAATCTGGCAGGGACAGAGCTTGACCTGGAGAACAAGAGGCAACCCTCTGAGGCTGCAGAGTAGTAGTAAGTTACCCTGGCGAGAGGGTCCCCATAGGGAAGCCCCGCCTCCCCCACCCCAAACTGGGCGTGGTATATCTGTATATGTGTGTGTGTATATTATAGGGTTTATTGTTTTGTAAACTTGTACATTGATTATATATATATGTCCTTACCCTTTAATGGTTTTGTTGTGATAATAAATCTGTATATAGTTAAGCAATTGATTGACCGGATCTGACTCTATAGGGGACAGAGGCAGTCACTGGGTTGTTGTGTCCTTCCGCGGCACACTGCCCTGCCAATAATTCCCTCAATTGGAGAGGGAAGTACAAACCCGTGTATACCCAGGCTACATATATATATATATAACCACAGATATATAGTACATATGTTTATATCCATGTTTCTTTTCCTTGTATGTAATAACTTCGTGTGTAGTTAAGTCCTCTGACTGTCCTGGCCTGGTTCTATAGGGACAGAGGGAAACTGAATGGTCTTCAGTTCCCCCACAGCACATGTGCCAGCTAACAATTCCCTTCAATTGGAGAAGGGGAGTATATGCCAGAGTACACTTGGGCTAGAGTTACTGTGTTATAGCTATTCTCTTTTCCAGCCACAAACTATTTTTCTTGCATTTGGTTGCTGCATTTGATTTGATCCTTGTTGCTGAACTGACAGTTGATAATCAACATTTATTTTTAAAGGATTCTTTGTTAGAAGAAATATGGTAGAAGATCAATAATGATTTGCTCATGAGCAATGTTCCCTCTAAGCTGCATTGCATGCAAGGCCACGCAGGCGTGCCTGGCAGCGTGGCATGAGTGCATTTGTATGGCTGCGCACACCACACAGCGTAGAGGAAACATTGCTTATGAATTTGGGTTTGAGTTTGCTCTCATTGAAGTCAGTGGCAAAGAGTGGAGCTTTCAGAAACACCCGAAGTATGCTACAGTGGCTATTATTAATACTAAGAAATATTTATATCATACTAACACCCAATGCCTATGACTCCATTGTGTTGGCACCACTGTACAAACTTCAAGAAGAAGCAATTCCTGCCGTGAAAGTGTTTATAATCCAAAGACACAAATAGAGAGAGTAGAGGAGACAGACAAGCAAATTGGCACTGTTATTTGACTTACCTGTATGTTAGGGTTCTTAACACATTTTAATAGGGCTTAAAAGGAACATGGGAAAGTAGAAAAGAAGAGGAAGGATAATAGATACAGCTTGTTACCTGTCTAGCTGGACTTGCAGGTTGCATTTTGTAGGCATCATTGCAGAGATGATTTTAAGGGAGAATTTAAAGGAATGTCCTATTGTACCAGTTTGGATTTTATTAGAGATCCTACTCTTGTAAGAAAGGTTAATTTCCCCCCTCCGGTCTTCAAATTGTCCAGTAGCTTAAACATATCCCAAATTAAACATGTCCAGTAATTTTAACTTGTTTCAAAACAATCCTATCACAGGACACCAGTATTTTATTCATAGTTTCATAGTTTCTAGGGTCAGAAGGGACCTGAGCAGATCATCTGTTTCTTTTTTCCGTCCTTCTGCCTGTCTTGCCTACTTGCGCATGAAATTCTGGGTCAGGAACTGTCTCAGTGTGCATATGTATGGTCTCTTTAGAAAACAGAATGGAAATCGACCTAAGCAATATAATCCTGGGGGGAATTCCTGATTAGTTAGGAGCATCTATTTGTTTTTTAAAGTGTAAGGGATTCATCTCTTCAACCTTGCATTACACTAGGACAGGGGTCAGCAACCCCTGAGCATGGCATGCCAGGCCGTTTTGCTCCGCACGCCACCACCACCCTGGGCTCTAAGCAGCTGCTGCCAGCCACAGAGCTCGGGTTGCTTGCAGCAGGCAGCTGGGAGGCTGCAAGCCCTGCTGCAAGCAGACCGGGCTCCATGGGCCAGCTGCAGCCGGGAGGCTTCCGGCATGTTGGTACTCCAGCACCTTCCAAGGTACACGTAGTTTTTTTCAGCACTCTGGCCAAAAAATGTTGTCTACCCCTGCACTAGGATGTCACTTGTAATAAAGGTGAGCACGTATTAACCTTCAGATGTGCTTTGCACAGGATCTCCTGTTCTATTAGAATCAAATAGTAGCAGGGTTCCCTGTGGTCTCAGAGCTTAGTGGTACATAGCTCTATATTCTCTTAATCTTTGCTATGGTGTTTAATGCTATGGGGAGAAAAAATACCCAGTGTAATTTTCTCTCTTAGAGGAGAGAACAGCACTACTAATTCAATTCATTTTTGTTGTTGTTTGATGAAGCATAAAAGTAATTCTGATCCTTTTCAAGCAAACTCATTTGAATTAGATTCTGCTGATGATCTCTACAACAGCATTCTGAACCCCTTTAGGGGAAGTTGGGAGATTTACACCACTACAAGATCCATTTTATTCAGGATGTATCCTTATAATTTGTTACTGTTTTGTCCCCTTGTAGCAAACCTATTGCTGACAAGACAGTTGATTGCAGATTAAAGTTTTGCAAGTCAGTAGGCTAACATCCAGAAATGAAAGAACACCCTCTCAAACATAAGCTATGTCAGAATATTGAAAACTATCTGTCCTTTTTAAAATATTAGATTATTGTTCATATTACAGCATATTTTTGCAGGGAAGCCTACCACCCAAGTAAGCAGCATAGTGTTAGGCAGAGAAGGAGAATTTATTTCTGCAGGTTTACAAAATAGTATGGCAAGAAAATCAATTCAATCTATATCTACATCATTTTAAAAACAGAGCTGCATGTTTCATTTTTGAAGATAATCCCATTTTAAAAGAGGGCTCACGTATTCCAGAAAATAATATAAGAAAGATTTGTTATGCTGGATTTAGACACCTGCTGTAAGTCTTGTGCTGTTGAGGAAAAACAATACAGAGAGGAGCTTGGCCTTACTTAGCTTGTTGCATTTGAAAAATGTCCAGGCAGTCACTGAGGGCTAATGACCTGAGTGTTGGTGAATTAAATTGAGCTATTATCAGTAATAAGGGTTATGATGAATTCAGATATGTACAATTGCTTTAATAATAAAGTAGTGTTGAAGAAGTGTGCTGGTCAAATATTACAGAATTATTGTATAGGAATGAGAACTTCCTTGCAGTTTTTATTAATTAAATTGGCACCCGTTAATTTGTCTTTGTATAGGAAGATGGATTTTTTTTGCCTCATAAAAGTTTGTAGTGGTAATGGCAGCCTAAATCTTGCAGTGGGTACCAGAATAAGGTGATTTGGGAATTGATGGAAGACCTTGGAACAGCAAACTATTTGCTTGCTAGAAAACCACACTTTCATGTCAAAAAGAGCTAAGTGTTACTGGATAATGAAACGAGGGCATGATAAAAGAAGGATATATCAATCCAGCAACAATAAAGACGGCAAAAGACTTTCAGGAAGAGCTGAAGGATTCTGTAAAGTGGAACATGCTTAAGTATTTTGAGATTACAAATATGGAATCTTATATGGATTCTAACAAAAAGAAAATTAATTGTGGATGGGAGTAAACTCTGATAACTGCCCCTTTGTAGAAGAAGAGAGACTTGGCATTTGTTTCCAACTTTCACTGAGTGAAGGAATACCAATGAAAAATAGATTTAAGGCAGTTAGACCATGGACTAGAGAGGAATAAAACAACCAAATTACTGGCAAGCAACTGTGAAGAATTGCTGAGAACCTAATCAGTATCTTATGATATTAAACCAAAGGTTCATAAATAGTGAATACTCTGTTTTACCCAAACATTCTTACATTGTTTAATCTTTGGTATAAATATCAAATGATGATGAGGAATAGCTACTACACACTTTTCCGTTAGCGAGGATTTGATCTATTACTGTGATGCAGTAAATTCAGAAAAATAATTCTATATCCATTACAGCTAATACATTTTTCAAATTTTAACTCTT
Organism: Crocodylus porosus; assembly: GCF_001723895.1. Classification (NCBI taxonomy): domain Eukaryota; kingdom Metazoa; phylum Chordata; order Crocodylia; family Crocodylidae; genus Crocodylus; species Crocodylus porosus. The sequence goes on along the minus strand of NW_017728886.1, from coordinate 219,312,789 downwards.
CAGTGAAATGTGCAGGTAAGCAATGTATTTTAATGTTTTCATGAACAGTTCAGCCTGGTTTTCAATCAGCTGATTTTTTTACTAAAATATTTCTCATTTTGCAGCCACCTATAACACTTGTGCTTCATGGGACACATCCACAAGCGGTGTGGATGTTTGGTTCCCTGGTGACAAGTAGTGGCAGTGTACCTTGTGCCACTTTGGCATGCAGCAAAGTACCCTGGGTGGGGTAAGAGAGGCTGGGGCCAGTCCAGTGCTGGTCCCAACAGCCTTATTTGGGGTCTAGGGGTGTAGCAGTGGCAATTCTGCTGAGCAGAGCCTGGCTGGCAGCCACAGTGCAGCTCTGGGCAGCCCAGCTCCACTTTTGAGTGATGCACGCATAGCGTGCGTGCACTGCTCCGCTTTCTTTTTCGATGGGTTTTTCTGTCCTGGATATCCAGGGGTC
>NW_017728886.1:219301084-219312244 GCF_001723895.1 Crocodylus porosus | reverse complement strand
GTGCACACATGGGCAGTGCTCCCTTGCAGTGTGGAGAACATCTGAATATGTGGTATTTGGCACCACAGATGTGTTTCTGGCACCACATACTGCACAACAGCGCTTGTCTGGATGCGCCCATGATGACTATTCAGCAAGCCTGGGAGAAGCACACTGGGAAAAGTGACAGGAACTGCTCTCAGCAGTCAGCTTTCTTCAACAGATAGCAGATTTCCCAGTAGTAATTTCTGCAGCAGCTAGTGCTGGGTCAACGCCACAGGAAGGAACCAGTGACACAATATCTCAGAAATTATGTTGTTGGGAGATAGAAAAAAAACAGTTCTTTCTCCCAAATGCCAAAGGAACTTGTCAGGTAGAAACCTGAAAGATTTTCCATGGAATTGCCAGGCATGATCACCAGGGAGCTTGATTTTTCTGTTTAAAAATCCCAACTGCTCTGATTTAAAAAAAACAAACCTCAATTTATTTGATTAAAAAAACCCAAATCTGCATTTTTCTGTGATAAAAATGAAACACCACCTCTCTCTCTCTCTGTCTCTCTAGATATATATAAAATTTATATCTATAGATATATAGACTCTCTCTCTATCTATATATAAAATCTATATATCTATATCTATAAAGATAGAGATATGAGGCACTGGTAGGCTTCCAAATTGCTTTAAAATTGTAAATATATCAATAAACTATTAGGTTCAACTGATACCTATATATACATACATTTACACGTGTGTGTGTGTGTGTGTGTGTGTGTGTATGTATGCATTTTATGTGATTGACGTGAAACACTACTATATATGTGTGTGTGTGTGTCTGGCAGGCATGCCGATAGTAACCCAGCTTGCCAGTCCAAAAGGGCTTTGAACCATTGGTGGGATTTTCCTTCCAATCAGGAGGTGATGGAGGAGAGGCTGCCTTGCCCCTGCCCAGAGTGTGAGGGGGTGAAGAGCCCTGGACCTGACTGAGAACTGCACCTTGCAAGTCTGGCGGACTTTGGGGGTGCAACCTCTGGAGAGAATAAAAGGACAGTGTACTCAGCACGCAGCAGACACACTGAGGGATAAAGAGAAGAGCATGGCTTAGAAGAATTGAGGAGAGCTGCTCAGCAGGGTGAAGCACCTGGAAAAGCACCTGACATCAGTGGTGGGAAGTGGTGGATAGCTTCAGTGGCCAGGCTTTTGTTGCACAGCACGGTGCATGGCATCCAGACCCTGGGAGCTGCATGAGGTGGCTTGGGTCTACAGCTATTAGTACTGGGCCAGCAGCTCTTTGCAGGTAACACTGCATGGAAGGCCTGGGAGTGGACTGGGCCCTGGCGCTACATGAGGTGGCCAAGGCCTCCAACCCTTTAGCAGAAGGCAGAGCTTTGGGTGCATATGAGGGTGCACAGGTCCCCACGCTGGTTGGTGGGCCAGAAGGAGCAGAGGCAGCTGGGTCTCACAGGAGGAGCACTAGCTCACCAGCCAGGTGACTCAGACCACCTACCCGGGACCCTGGAGCTGTGAGTTACCTGGGAAAGGGGATTTCTATAGGTGAGAGGAAAGCTGCCCTGGGTGGTGAGGCTGCAGGGGAAGCCTAAGCAAAGGAAGGCTCCCTGGGTCTGAAGTTTCTCCATCTGTGTCTGTCCCTTAAGGTCATGGTAGAACCTGGAGAGCACTGAGGATTTCCCCTCCCACTGGTTACTGGGGTCCAGTCAGTGCCTCAGTGGGCCACTTGAGGGGTTTTGGGGAAGGGGCTTATAACCTCATGGCGATGTGCCTTATATTTTGAAGGTGAGTGACTTATGTGTTGTAATAGATTCATAGAAGTAGGGTCGAAAGGGACCTTGTAGATCATCAGGTCTGACCCTGTGCCCTGGGCAGGAGAGAAAAACTAGGCTCAAATGACCCCAGCCAGGTAGACATCAAACTTCCTCTTAAAGACCCCCAGGGTAGGAGCCACTTCCCTTGGAAGTTGGTTCCAGATCCTAGCCTCCATGACTGTGAAGCAGTGCCTTCAGATGTCTAGTCTAAACCTATTCTCTAAGGCCATTATTCTTTGTGACCCCAAGGGGCTCTAGGAGGAACAAGGTCTCTCCCAAACCTTTCTGGTCCCCCCTAGTGAGTTTATAGATGGCCACCAGGTTCCCCCTCAGCCTTCTCTTGTGAAGGCTGAACAGGTTAAGGTCCCATAGCCTCTCTTCATATGGTCTGCCCTGCTGTCCCCAGATCATGTGGGTGGCCCTCCTCTGGACCCTCTCCATGCTGTCCACATCCCTCCTGAAGTGCAGTGCCCAGAACTGGACGCAGTACTCCAGCTGTGGCCTGACCAGTGTTGCATAGAGGGGGAGGATCACCTCTGTGGCCCTACTTGAGATACACCTGTAGATGCACGACAAGGTCCAGTTAGCCTTGCCAACCGTGACCTCACATTGTCGGCCCATGTTCATCTTGGAGTCAATAATAACTCCAAGATCTCTTTCTGCCTCTGTGCTTTCAAGAAGGGAGTTTCCCATCTTATAAGTGTGCTGCTGGTTCCTACTGCCCAAGTGCAGCACCCTGCACTTGTCAGTATTGAAACCCATCCTGTTTTCAACAGCCCACCCCTATAACCTGTCCAGGTCCTGCTGTAATCTGTCCTTCCCTACTAGCATGCCCACCTCACCCCAAATTTCAGCATCATCAGCAAATTTAAACAGGTTGCTTTTCACCCCATCGTCCAAATAGCTGATAAAGAAATTAAACAGCATGGGCCCAAGAACTGAGCCCTGGGGGACTCCACTGCCCACTTCCCCCCAGGTCGAATATGACCCATCCACCACCAACCTCTGAGTATGATCCTTCAGCCAATCTGCAATCCATCTGACTGTGTAGGCATCAATGCCACAGTCACCTAGTTTTTTAATGAGAATGGTGTGGGAGACAGTGCCGTAGGTCTTGCTGAAGTACAGAAAGACTACATCCACCTTGACACCTGTGTCCAATGCTTTTGTTGTGTGATCGTAGAAGGCAATCAGGTTGGGCTGACAGGACCTGCCCCTAATGAAACCATGCTGGTTGCCCTTGAGCATCATCCCTGCTGCTTGCCCATCACAGATATGCTCCTTAATAATCTTCTCAAAGAGGTTTCCCCAGGATTGAAGTAAGACTAATGGGTCTATAGTTGCCTGGGTCCTCCCTCTTCCCTTTTTTAAAGATGGGGACCACGGCTTTCTTCCAGTCATCTGGCACCTGGCCAGAGCACCACGAGTGCTTGTAAAGCCATGCCAAGGGCCCCACAATAAACCCTGCCAATTCCCTCAACACCCTCGGTGGAGAGCATCTGGACCTGCTGATTTGAACATGTCCAGCCCCTCCAGAAGCTCTCTAACCTGGTCCTCCCCAACTTCAGGCCTGGTGGCATTTCTCCTGAGTCCATCTGGAATGTTGATCAGGGAGTCCCAGTCCCTGCACAAGAAAATGTAGATGAAGAATTTGTTAAAGAGGTCTGCTTTCTCCTCTGGTGCAACCACCAGATTGCCAAGCATATCCTGCAGGGGCCCCACATTACCCGGTGCCTTTTTCATTCTCCCTATATATTTAAAAAAGGACTTTTTATTATCTTTGGTCCTTGACACTAGCCCTAGCTCGGTATCTGCCTTAGTTTTTTTAACAGCTCTCCTACAGACCCAAGTGGTGGAGGCATACTCCTCTTTGGTGATAGCCCCTCCCTTCCACTGGGTGTACACCTCCTTTCTGGCAATCAGGCATTCACGAATGCCCTTGGTGAGCCAGGGGGGCTTTTGGGCACTCTTGCCCTCCTTGCTTCTTATTAGGATTATTAACCCTTGAATTCTGAGTATCGTCTCCATAAGGAATGACCACTCATCTTGGGCACTGAGTTCCCCTACCCTCAAGGACCCTGGCGCCTCTCCCACTAATCTTCTCAACTCATTGAAGTTGGCCCTCTTAAAGTCTAGGGCTACTGTCTTGCTGCTGGCCCTTGACATCCTGCACTGGATATTGTTCCTTATTTTGTGTACTTCTATATTTTTGTATTGGTAGTTTAATAGAGTCAATGACCCTGCCTGGTGAATCTGCTGGGACCCTTTACTGTTAATTACGTGTGTTTATCTGTCACTTACCTGGAACTCCAGTGGTGGTGACCCATTATAGAGAATAAAGTGTGTGTGTACCTGCATATACATGTGTGTATATATGTGTGTGTGTATGTATGTCTATTTTTATCCATTTATGTAAATAATAATAAATTTGTACATAGCTATGTTCCAGATTGACCTGGCCTGGTCTGGCCTGGCTTCTTTGGGACAGAGGGAAACTGAGAAGTCTGCAGTATTGCTCGCAGCACCCCTGCCAGCTAACAATCCCCTTTAGTTGGAGAAGGGAGTACATACCCAGGCTACTTATGTGTATATATATGTATCAGTTGAACCCAATATTTTATTGATATATTTACAATTTTTTAAAGCAATTTGGAAGCCTACCAGTGCCTCAATCATTATAATAAAATACATTCTAAATACCTATATATTTTGGCATTTGATTTTTTGGTTTTTTATAGTGGATAATCAGAATTCCACCTGCCCCCTTCTCTTACCAGGACACAGGTCCAGCTGTAGCTATTCTGCCAACTGCGTTGTAGTGCTGAGCACCCTTCATATGCTAGTGGCCTGCCCCTGCCATTGACCCTCACTCCCAAGCCATGGCCCCCCCAGCCCTTCTGATGCCCCTGTTCCTGACCCTTATCTCCCAACCCCCCAAAGGTTGGTGCCCACTGCCAACCCACAGCTCCCTGTTGCTGCCAATGCCCCTCGCTCCTGACCTATGATCTGTCCCCCCCACCCCCTCCCAGCCCTTCTGGTGCCTCTTACTCCTGATGCACACCCACCTTCTCCAACCAGACCTGCCATAGGGGGCCCCTAGCAACCCCCCAACTCGTGCGGATTCACAGGATGGTGGTCTGCAGGGAGGGACATGGCAGGGATGACCTCCAGTGCACCTTGTAGTAGCACAGGTAGAGGCTGGGGTATCACACATTGCCCTATACCTCCAGGTAGGGGCTGGGGCTGCAGTGTGGCAGGGAAGACCAGCGCCATGCTCCACACCAGCAGCATGAAGCAGAGCGTGGCCCTGGCCCAGGCCATGATGCGGGCAGCAGGAGGTGGATGAGGGGTTCTAGGTGTTCTCCACTTCTCCTGGGCCAGAGCATGGTGGCAGAGTGAGTCTGGCTCTGGTGCAAGCTGGATGAAGAAGGATGGGATGCCTGTGGCATCTCCTGACCTGGGCTGGGGCTCCCATTCTGTGTTGGGCAGCCTGGCCATGCCCTGCACCCTGGGCAACATCTCCTGGCCACCCTACCCCTGAAAGCACAGGCACTGGCCCCCGACACTGCCGGCCTGGCCACACAATTGCCCACCACCCCAAAATGTGGATCCCACTGGCAACAACATGGAGTTGGTCTTGCCAGTGGCACCAAGTTCTGCCTCAGACCCTGTGCTCCACTGTACCCCTGGCACTGGACACCTTCAGTGCTGGCAGGCTCCCATCACCCCCATCCTACACCCCCCAACCCCCTGGACAGTTGCCAAGCCCTGGCTCTCCAACCCCTGACCCATAGACTTTTCTGTACCCAGCTGTCAGAGCTGCTCCCAATACCCATGCATATGCTGGCCATGTGCATGTGCTCATGCACATGCATGTAGCACCCCCTGTCTCCAGACAGTCTCCCCTTGCTTTCCGCAGCCCTAGGCAGTGCCTTCCAGGCTGGAATGCTGTCAGCTTAAAAAGGGAAACCCACTGTTTCTGTGGTTTTCTCTTTTTAAAGGGGAAAATTAGCATTTTTCTCCTTTTGAAGGAGTGAACCCACATTTTTTCCATGGCAAATGAAAACCCAGATCCCTGATCATCACTATTTGTTCATAAATGTCCAACCCCATTTCCTAACATAGAAATATGAGAAGGAAGCTCTACTAGGTGAATTTTGCAGAGTATGCTTATGATTTTTCTGCTTAATTCTTTGCACTGCAGTAGCACTTAGAACCCAAACACAGAACAGAAGAATGGTCCCTACTCTTATTACTTCTGACATTTATGTTGAAAATTAGGAGCTATGGTATCAACTCGAAGGTGATATTCAAATAGAAAAGAAGGCATTTGCATTAGTGTTCTTGAAACAGAACAAGGAGCAATGGTCTCAAGTTGCAGCAAAGGAAGTTTGAGTTAGATATTAGGAAGAATTTTCTCACTAGGAAGGTAGTAAAACACTGGAACAGGTTACCCAAAGAGGTGGTGAAAGCTCCATCCTTGGAGGTTTTCAAAGTCCGGCTAGACAAATCTTGGGCTGGGATGATCTAGTTGGGGGTGGTCCTGCTCTGAGCAGGGGGTTGGACAAGATGACCTCCTGAAGTCCCTCCCAACCCTAACTTTCTATGATTCTATGAAACTAAAAAGTCTCAAATTTTTGTAATGTAACTTTTGCAATTCATAGATGCTAGGGTTGGAAGGGACCTCAGCAGATCGTCGAGTCTGACCCCCTGCCCTGGGCAGGAAAGAGTGTTGGGGCTAGATGACCCCATCCAGATGTCTAACCAGCCTTCTTTTAAAGACCCCCAAGGTAGGAGAGAGCACTACCTCCCTTGGAAGCCCATTCCAAATTTTGGCTACCCTTACATTGAAGAAAATTTTCCTGATATCTAGCCTAAATCTGCTCTCTGTTAGTTTGTGACCATTGTTCCTTGTTACTCCAAGAGCCACCCTGGTGAACAGAGCATCTCTGATCCCTTGCTGCTCCCCCTAATGAATTTGTAAGTGGCCACAAGATCACCTCTCACCCTTCTCTTGAGGAGGCTGAAGAGGTTCAGGTCCCTCAGTCTCTTCAATAGGGCTTGTCCTATAAGCCCCAACCATATGAGTGGTCCTCCTCTGGACCCTCTTGAGTCTATCAACATCCTCCTTGAAGTACAGAGCCCAAAACTGGATGCAGTACTCCAACTACAGTCTGATTAATGCTACATAGAAGGAAAGTATCACCTCCTTGGTTCTATTTGTCATGCATCTGCTGATACATGATAAAATGCGGTTAGCTTTGCTGATGATTTCATCATACTGATGACTCATCAGTCATGTTTATCTCGGAGTCCACTATGACTCCGGGATCCCTTTCCACTTCTGAGGTGGTGAGAGGGTCACTTCCCAGCCAGTAGGTGTGCTGGATATTTTTGCATCCTAGGTGCAGCACTCTGTACTTGTCCTTGTTGTACTGTGTCCTATTGTGTATTGTCCACTTTTCTAACCGGTCAAGGTCTGCCTGCAATTGTTCCCTACCCTCCGGAATGTGCACTTCAACCCACAATTTAGTATCATCCGCAAACTTGGACAGAGTACACTTCACGCCCACATCCAAGTCACTGATGAAGATATTGAAGAGTACAGGTCCGAGGACCAAACCCTGCAAACCCACTACCCACATCCTTCCAGGTCAATACTGACCCATCTACTACCACTCTCTGGGTGTGACCTGACCACTAAGTCAATTTGCAACCCACCAGACTGTGTAAACATCTATGTTACAGACAACCTATTAATTTATTTATGAGAATAGGATGAGATACTGCATCAAAGGCCTTGCTATAGCTAAGAAAATGACATCCACCTCTACTCCTGCATCTAAGCATTTTGTGACTCTGTCATAAAACAAAACCAGATTGGTCAGGCATGATCTACCTGTTACAAATCCATGCTGGTTCCCCTGCTGTATTATTTTTCCCACTGGACTCCCACAAATATAAACCTCCATAATTTCAAAGACCTATCCACGGATGGAGGTGAAACTGACTAGCCTACAATTACATGGATCCTCCTTCCTCCCCTTCTTGAAAATAGGGACCACAATGGCCCTTTTCCAGTCCTCTGGGACCTGACTCAAGCACCATGAGTGCTCAAACAGCTGTGCTAGTGGTTCTGCTATGACACCGGCCAATTCCTTCAGTACCCTCAGATGCAGCTCATCTGAGCCTGCTGACTTGAACACATCCAGTCCATCCAAGTGACTTTGCCCCAAGTCAGCATCAACAGTTGTAGGCTGGTGTCCCTCTGTAGGGGTCCTGTGCTGCCCTGCATCTTCCTTTTATTCCCTACATACCTGAAAAAACACTTTTTGTTGTCTTTAATTTGTGTTGCCAGCCTCAGCTCTGTAGTTGCTTTGGCCTTTCTAAGTGCCTCCCTGCAAGTGCAGACCAAGTAGGTATACTCCTCCTTGGCAGCTCCCCCCTGCTTCCACCGCCTATATGCCTTTTTGTCCTTAGGCTCCCCTGGATTTCCCCGTTTAGCTAAGGATGTTTTTTAGCTCCTTTCCCCCTTTTCCCTCATACTGGGATAGTCTCCTTCTTTTCCCAAAGGATCACTTCCTTTAGGAACAACCACTCACTGGAGCATGTAAACAAGAGTATTTCTGGACTCCCATCTCACCAATACTCTTCTCCTGCAGTGCGTTATTGACTAGACTCCTAAGCACACTGAAGTTAGCCTTCCTAAAGTCCAGCACTACCACCCTACTAGTTATTTTACCCACCCTGCACTGTATGATGAATTTGATCGATTGGTGTTCACTGTCCCTAAGGTGACCATGAATCTACAGCTCCCCTACCAGGTCTTCCCTCGTCACCAACCCCAAGTCCAGTAAGGCATTCCTCCTAGTGGGACCGTATACCTCCTGCATTAAGAGCCTACATGAACGGTTGGATTTGGCTGACTGGTCCTCTCAGCAGATGAAAGGTCCCCCATGACAACCACATCTCTAGACTGTATGGCTTCTGAGAGCTACCTCAGGAATTCCAAGTCTAGCTTTTCCTCTTGGCATGGTGGTCTGTAGCAGACCCGCACCACCAAGCCCCTTTCCCCTCGACCTCCATGTATCCTAACCCACAATGCCTCAACTTTGTCCTCTTCTGATCCCATTTTGATTAGAGTAGATGTTTCCATAGAAAGCAACCCCGCCCCATTTCCTCTCTACTCTGTCCCTGCCACCTGTAGCCCATTCTGATGCCCAAAGGGCCCTTTGGTACTTACCTGAGGTGAACTGCTGCATGTTTAACAGTTTGTAGGTTCTAGACTCTCTCCATCTCCTGCCTCTCCATCCCCCATCACACTTAGTTTAAAGCCTGATGTAGGAGATCAGCCAACCTGTAAGAAAAGCGAGTCTTACCTTTTGTGGAGAGATGAAGTCCATTGTGTCTCAGAGGGTCCCCTGCATGGAAGTGCAGATTATGGTCTAGGAAGCCAAAACCTGCACAATGGCTTTTCATACAAAAAAGATTTGGGAAGACTAATAACTTATTTACAAGTGGGTTGCTAAATCCTCTTAAAGAATCATTTGTGGCTTCTGTTATGATTGTTACTTTTAACAAATCATATTTATAGAATTATTTGTAATTCTGTATAATTGACGGTAATGACTAACAATCCATGGTGGTAGAGTGCTATGATGTTTTGCTGTAGGTCCAGAAGTATAAGTCTGAGCCTTGCTCCAGCTTTGTATTGAAGGCCACCAGCTTTTAACAGGCACCTGGTCATTCAGGCTAGGGAGTCAACGGCAGTTAGATGAGATACTACCTACCAGGGCTGTGCGAAACACCTGCGTTTTGTTTCAGTTTTAAATTCAGCATTTCAGAGGGACAGTGATTTCTTTTGGTGTTTCAAATCACTGTCCTGTTTCATTTCAGCCAAAACTGTTTCGTAGCTGTTTCAGAATTTCAGTGGTGTTTCAGCCATAGGCTATAATAGGGAATCACAAAACTGCCTATAACTTCGTAATTTATTGCCTGATTTGGATGAAACTGAAGGAATGCTAGCCCCTTCTCAATGTTACCCTGGTTCAATTGAGTATTTGGGGAAACCTAGCTCAAGCTTAAGTAATAAAATTAACGTTCAGAAAACTATGCCTAGAGAGAAAAAGAAAGAGGGAGAGAGAGCTGGGATCTCACCGTTCCAAGGCACTTGGGTGGTTTGTTGACAGGCAAAGTTGCAACCAAAAGAGATGATCTGTTTATCCCAGCTTTTTGAGACAACAGTGGATGATGTCAGAGAGATTTCTCCCTCTTGAAGCCCACTGTTTGCTGCTTTACAGATTTCTTATACCCTTAGTCCAGCCTCTTCAAAGCATTCTTTTAATTGTGTAAATCAAGAGGGTCCCAAGCTGTAACTGATAGGGAAAATCCTGTTATATAAATAGTTTCAATTTAATTGAATTACCTTTTTCAGTGACAAGAGGTTATCTGGTTTGGAACATCTCAAGAAACTGATTAACAACCAGGAAAACCATAAAGTTTTAAGGACTAACCAGACACCTAGGAGCCATCTTGAAATTATTATGAATACAGAAGATAAACTGGAAGGGATACCACATTGTTGCTCCTCAGATGGTCTAGCTATGCTTGCACTGTGAAGTCAGCATTAGTGTTTTTTGTTTCACCTGTTGTGAATAAGCCTCAGCTTAGCATGACTTTCAGATCTTACTGTAGTATTTTAATATACTTAAGGAGATTAATTGAAGTGTTCATAAACTTTGTGGGGAGGACTTCCACTGGGAAAAGTATGACAGCATTTGTGGTCAGGGCTTCAATGGGGTGGAGCAGGGGGGATAGAAATATCCCTATGTAAGTCCAGCAGGTTAGGTGCCAGGGCTCCCTGAGGAACACAGAGCTGACAGATAACATAGGAGAGAGCACCACCTCCCTTGGAAGTCCATTCCAGATCCTGGCAACCCTTATTGTGAAGAAGTTCTTCCTAATGTCCAACCTAAATCTGCTCTCCATCAATTTGTGGCCATTGTTCCTAGTTACTCCAGGGGGTGCCCTAGTAAATAGAGCATCTCCTATTCCCTGCTGCCCTCCCCTGATGAATCTATAGGCAGCCACAAGATCGCCTCTCAGCCTTCTCTTGCACAGGCTGAAGACATCTACATCCCTCAGTCTCTGCTTGTAGGACCTTGCCTGCAGGCCTCTGACCATACGAGTGGCCTTCTCTGAACCCTCTCAAGATTCTCCACATCCCTAGTTTCATAGTTTCGTAGTTTCTAGGGTCAGAAGGGACCTGAGTAGATCATCTAGTCTGACCCCCTGCCATGGCAGGAAAGAGTACTGGGGTCAAACTACCTCCTCTTAAAAACCCCCAGGGTAGGAGCCAG
>NW_017728886.1:219284622-219300050 GCF_001723895.1 Crocodylus porosus | reverse complement strand
TGGCCTATAGTTTCCTGGGTCCTCCTTCCCTTTTTTGAAGATGGGAACTACACTGGCCCTCTTCCAGTCCTCTGGCACCACACCAGAGCACCATGAGTGCTTGTAAAGCTGTGCCAGGGGTCCTGCAGTGACCTCAGCCAATTCCTTTAGAACTCTAGGGTGGAGATTGTCCGGACCAGCTGACTTGAATACGTCCAGTCCCTGCAGAAGCTCCCTAACTAGTTCCTCACTAACCCTTGGCCCAGGTGTGCCTCCCCTGGGGCCTGAGGGGGGCCCATCAGGGAGGTGGCTGTTCTGGTCCCTACTTAGGAAGACAGAGGCAAAGAAATTGTTAAACATGTTAGCTTTGTCATCTGGTGTGATGACCAAATTTTCCAATGCGTCCTGCAGGGGCCCCACATTACCCAGGACCTTCTTTTTACCCCCTATGTATTTAAAGAAGGACTTCTTATTGTCCCGAATCTGGGAAGCTAGTCCTAATTCCATCTCTGCCTTGGCCTTCCTGACTGCCCCGCTACATCCCTGAGCGACTGCCCTGCGACTGCAGTATAGTCATCCCTGGTGATGACCCCTTCTTTCCATTGGGTGTACGCCTCCCTTTTAGCAAGGAGACATTCCTGGATGCTTTTGGTGAGCCATGGAGGCTTGTGTGCCCTCCTGCTCCCTTTGATCCTCGTTGGGATTACTTTCCCTTGGGCTTGGAGGATCGTTTCCTTAAGGAGCGACCACTCTCCTTGGACACCTAGCTCCCCTCCCCTCTGGGACCTCAGCACTTCTCCAACTATCCTCCTTAGCTTGTTGAAGTTTGCCCTCCTGATCTAGGGCTGCTGCCGTACTGTAGGCCTTTGCCACCTTGCACTGAAACTTCCTTAGCCTGATGAAGGGTTTTTGAACCTGATAGCTTGGTTAAAAATTGTTTTCCAACTATTTAAGTTGGTCTAATAAAAGATATCAGATTCACCCAAAGAACCTTGTCTGATTATTAAAGTCTAGATAGATAACATCTATCTTGACTCCTGTATCTAAGCATTATGTGACCTGGTCATAAAAAGAAACAAGGTTAGTAAGGCAGGATCTACCTGCAATGAATCCATGCTGATTTCCTTTCAGCATTATTTCCACTGCTGGGCTCCCACAAATGTGATCCTTAATGATTTTTTCCAGAGTTTTCCCAAGGATAGAGGTGAGACTAACTGGCATATAGTTTCCCGGTTCCTCCCTCCTCCCCTTCTTGAAAATAAGGACCACATTGGCCCTTTTCCAGTCCTCTGGGACCTGACTAAAGCACCATGAGTGCTCAAACAGCTGTGCCAGCAGCTCTGCTATGACACTGGCCAATTCCTTCAGCACCAGTGAATGAAGTTCATCTGGGCCCAGTGATTTGAACACGTCCAGCCCCTCCAAGTGCCCTTTCACTAAGTCTGCACTAACAGTTGGTGAGCTGGTGTCCCTCCTGTGTCTATCTATGATCCAATTGGGAGATTTGTATTGGTCTGTGTCTAGAAATACAGATGCAAAGAACTCACTGAAGAGCTCAGCTTTGTCCCCCCCTCTATGTCACCAAGTGCCCTAGTTTGTCCTGTAGGGGTCCTGTGTTATCCCGCACCTTCCTTTTGCTCCCTATATACCTGAAGGACTTTTTGTTGTCCTTAATTTTTGTTGCCAGCCTAAATTCTAATCCTGCTTTGGCCTTCCTAACTGATTCCCTGCAAGTGTAAGCCAGGGAGGTATACTCCTCTTTGGTAATTACCTGCTGTTTCCACAGCTGGTATACCACTTTCTTTGCCCTTAGGCTTTCCTGTTCAGCCAAGAGGGCTTTTTGGCCCCTTTGCCCCCTTTTATGTGCTTTAGGGTTGTCTCCTTTTGCACCCATAGGATCACTCTCTTGAGGAATGACTACCCTTCCTGGACCCCTCTTGAGCTTTAATGCCTCACTAACTAATCTGCTGAGCACTAATCTTGGTTCCTTTTAAATTCCAAAAGTGGTCTCCAACCTAAACAAGTTGGAGGCCAGTGACCTACTAGATCACTGTCTGAAGTCCCTCCTAAAAAAGAGATTCCTCAGTGAAGGCAGAGGGAGCAGAACAGAATGATGGTATTGATTTTCATTGGGTCCTCTGCTCCGGGCTGGGGGAGGGGATGGCCCAGGGAGTTCTTCCTCCTCTTCATTGTGCCAAAATACCCTCAACTGGATTCTATGCATGAATCATACATGAGCACTTCCTCAAGTGTTGCAGGTTCCTCCTCCCAATAGCTAGATGAGGATGGGAGCAGGAAGACAAAGCTAAGGATTTCTAGATAGGGATATAAGGTAACCTTTACTTTTTACCTTAGGTAGGTTAAGTTACAGACTACCATACTTTATATGCTTCAACTTTTATTTGGATTTGGTTTACGTCCCTATCACTTCTCCAATTTAAAAATGTAGGTGATCTCAAACCTATGATGGTTAGGAGCTGTGGAACTATATAGAAAAGCTAGTTTGATCTTTTGGTTTTCTTTTCTTAAAGATTGGTATTTAAGATTTCATGAAATCTGAAGTTTCTGAATTACTAATTGATCTCTTTTCCTTAAGCTAACCAAAATTGTGTTTGTATCAGCCCTAGGCTGTATCCTGCTTTGGGAAAGCAGGTAGGAAAGATAGGTCTGACATACACAAGAACCTTTGATTTAGAATGTGCACAGTTTATTGGGATATGGAAAGTAATGTTGTACAGAGCCCAGTGAGAAAGTTAGTTAGTAATGTTTTTAAATGAAAACTTTTTGTCAGATTATACCAACTGACTACAACAAAAAATTAGTAATTGGAACACGTCAGTCCGAATTAAACTCTTGTTAGGAAATGGTTTTTGGGTCAAGGATACACTATACTTGCTGGTCCAAACTAAAAATCCCTTTAAAAAGGTTAATAGTCTGGTCAGGACACTTAGAATCACTGAATCATAGGAAATTAAGGTTGGAAGGGATGTCAGGAGGTCATCTAGTCCAAAGCCTGCTCAAATCAGGACTATCTCCAACGGTAGCATCCCAGCGAAGACTTTGTCTACCCAGGTCTTAAAAACCTCCAAGGATAGAGATTTCACAACCTCTCTGGGTAACCAGTTCCAGTGTTTTACTACCCTCATAGCAAGAGAGGTTTCCCAAATATCTAAACTAAACTTCCTTTGCTGCAACTTGAGACCATTGCTCCTTTTTCTGTCATCTGCCACCACTGAAAACAGTCTAGCCAGCCTTTGTAACCAGCCTTCAGGTAGTTGAGACTCTGGAGAACACTGAGTATTTCCTGTACCTCAGAAGCCATCTCTTGCAGAAGACTGATATAGGTGAAGAATCCAACATCGCCTCAAATGTGCAAGTGCAGCCTTTGGACGTCTTAAGAAATGGGGGTTCAAAGATCATGACATCAAATCTGAAACCAAGCTCATGGTTTATCAAGCTATCATGATCCCCACTTTGCTATATTAAGCAGAGTCATGGACAACATACAGGAGATATCTAAAGTTGTTGAAGAGGTACCATCAACACTGCCTGTGAAAGATCATCTGAATCCAGTGGGAACACAGATGCACAAACATTAGCATCCTCCTGCAAGCAAACACCATGAGTATTGAGGAAATGATTATCTGGCATCAGCTTAGTTGGGCAGGCCATGTCACTGGGATGTTTGACTCCAGACTCCAATAGCAAGTTTTATTCTCCTACCTCAGCCAAGCCATGCTCAAGAGAGGGGCAAAAAAAGCACTTCAGGGACATCCTCAAGGCCAACTTTAAAAAATGCACCATTGATGTCAACTCATGGGAGACTATATCTTCTGTCCCAAATGAAGGAAGAGTCTGCTGCAGGGATCTCAATACTTTGAAACTTCACCACAACAACAGGAGATGGAAAAGTGGGAGCAGCAGAAACAATGTTGTGGACCAAATAAAACTCCCTGTTAATGAAAATCCAGCACTATCCACCTCACACAGAAACATGTCCAAGCTGCATTAGAGTCTGTCGATCCCAAATAGGCCTCATCAGCTATCTTTGGACACACAAATAAGACTATCAGCCTCGGCTGAGAAGGATTGTCAAAGGGAGAAGAAGAGTTGAAGGCTGCTATTAAATCCCCTCTCAGTGTCCTCTCCCCAGACTAAATAAGCCCAATTCCCTCAGGCCTTTGTCATAAGTCCTGTGCCCCAGGCCCCTAACCATTTCTGTTGTCCTTTTGTTGCCTTACCGGGTTAGAGTTCCATGATTCAGATTTGAGTCTACCACTAGGTGATTCTCAGATCTTGATCATGCTTAAAAAATAAAAAAAATACCACCACTTCCACAGGTTCCAGGGTCATCCTGATGAGAAAGGAGAACATTTTGAAATCTCAGCAAGTTTCATAGGATGAGAAAATTGCTTTCTGCCAAATTTTATTCAGCATGTGTGCCAGTAAGCCAATTTGAATGTGGTTTTCAGTCAGCATATGCTTGAAATTAATTCATTCTGAGAGAATGTGAAAAGCAAAATACAATAAAAGATATTAGTCCATAAAGGGGAGTGAATATAGCACTGTTTTCTAAAGTCTGGGATCTCTTGAGTGTATATTTACAGATTTTTATTGAAGTAGGATATTGGCTGCTGTGGTTTCCCTGCTTTAGCCATGATGTTAGGTCTTGTGTTGTGTCAAGAGTTGATGATAGTTTTGCAAAGAGTTTAGATTCTGGATAAGATGGTTTAGATAGGGATGATCCTGCCTCAGGCAGGGGAATGGACTAGATGACCTCTGGAGATCCCTTCCAGCCCTACTTCTCTATGATTCTGTGTTCTGCTTTAAATTTGTAATTAATTTGTTTCATATATGTTTGTGCTCTTTTGTATATGATTTTCATTAACATTTCAGCATCAAACAACTCAGGCTTACTAGCAAGGATGTTTACGGAGAGCAAATATGAAGGAAGAAATAAATTAAACTTTCCACAACTCAGGCAGTAAATACTCATGAAGATGTTTCCCAGATGATTGGTCATACTAAGCACAAAACAGTCTATCAAACAAGGTTTTAAAAAAAAATTGCTTCCTGACATACCAGGGAAGCCATTATGCTTGAGTGAGACAGAATAATGCCTCATGCTATTGTTGGGGTATTAGGTACTGGCCCTTACTGGGGGCTGAATGCCATAGACCTTATGTAGAGCCCATCAAGTCCATTGGAATTCACCTACTAACTTCAACTGGCTTTTGATCAGGCCTAAAGGCACTAGATCTATCATGGGGAAAACAGCAGTCTGCTTGTGGCTATTACATTGGCTCAAAAGGATGATACAGTCCTCAGATTAATTATTCATTGTGAATTCCTCAGTCATCACAATTAGGCAATTTTTCATAATGTCACAATTCTCAGTTAATAGAAACAATTCTTAATAAGCAGTTCAAACTCAAGTTAAGCTATGTAAAAATGATCTACTTTCTGGAGAAGTCCATTAGAGACCAGCAAAAACACTTTTCAGATGCTGTGGGTATTTCTTAGATTTTATTTTTTTCTATTTCCTAAAGGAATGAAACAGAAGCCTTTCAGTTTTTTCTGTGAAAAATTTTAGAGGAGGATTCATCCTAGAACAGTGTAATATTGTATTTGTGCACATACTACACTCAGCTTTTTTAAAGAGGAGGTTGGATAGATATCTGGCTGGTGTATTATGATCCCAGCATTCGTTCCTGCCCAGGGGTCAGGGGTCAGACTTGATGATCTGTTCAGGTCCCTTCCGACCCTAGAAACTATGAAACTACATGAAGTTTTTCCCCCAAAATAAGCTCCACCTATCTTGTGATGCATGTTTTAAGTGGGGTAGCTGAATTTTGGCCAGAACAGAAGCACTCCATTTTGATTTCCGCTCACAGCAGTAATAGCATTTCTATGTAGGCAACTGAAGGAGTCAATTGTTTAATGGCTCACTGTTGTTCACTCCACAGGCATTAATGATTGTCTCCCCTTTTTATCATCTTAATGTTCCAATAATCAAGCTAACCTTTCTTCTGGCAATTTTACTACCTTTTAATTATTTCTGGTTTCTCTCCTATTTTACAGCCTTGCAATTATTTTAGCTCTTTTCAAAATCATATATCCAGACATGGAGACCAGTCTGCAGCAGCAGTTAGGGTTTCAGCTTTTGGCTAAGCAGGAAATGGACGGTGAGTGAGCTGAAGATTTGGCTCTGAAAAATTCTTCCCCCCCCCTTCATTCTAGCTTTTAGAACTAAGGTTTATATTGTATTTTGGTGCATGGCATGTGAATAAAATAGTATTTAAAGCATTTAGACATCAGGAAGGATGGTCTTCTCACCACAGTACAAGTCTGAGACTAAGGAGCTTGATTCCCAGCTTCTATCTCAGATTTTCTGTGTGGTTTTGAGCAAGTCAGTTAACCCCACTGTGCCCCAGTTAATATCTATATAATAGGAACAGTAATTCTACTTCCTTTCTCTTGCCTCAGATTGCCTGAGGCTCACACTATTTTCATTCTAATTATAAGCAGAACAGCAAAATATCCAGGTAGTATTGTCAGGAAATGTCTCAAAAATCAGTTTTCTGATATATTCTGTTCACACACTATTTCTTGACTATGAACTGGAAATTAACGTTTCTAACAGAGCTGTTGATGAAAACCTGTCGTCTCAAATAGTATCAGCAATTTTGTTTGGAAACAATAGCATATAGTTACTATTTATGACATTTTTCCTTCTACAAATTGGGATGGATGCTTGAATTTGCTTTACTGATCTTCAAAGCTGAACATCCATGGAAAATTTATAGAAAAATTCAAATCTCTCTTTCCGAGGCATCCAACTGTGGGAGAATGATGTTTAGACCATTAGCATGGCAGTGTTCAAAATGGATTTTAGGATTCTATCCATTGATTTTCTTTCTCCAGGCACAAATCCATCTCCAGCAATAGCAGAGGCATCATCACTAGGTTATGCACTTACAGATTCTTGAGCACAATTCACTATTTATTCACTTAGCATGGGTTCAGCTTTATAAGTTGCTGATATCTTTGACTCAGATGCTGCTTGTCTTCTCCATCATCGTGTCTGACATTAGCAAGAGAGTATAACTATAATAACTTATACTAAAAGTCCCATCAAATAATATTGTAACAAATTTGGTTTTGGCAGTTGTCTTCTCTATAGCTTTCAGCATTCAATTTGCTACAGCATTAGTCAAGTTATTCTGGGTCCAGTTAGGCTGATTTTTGCATTCCCTCAAAGCCATGCTAATTGCAAGTTATTTTTTTTCCCAGACTGTTACATATCCAGTATAACTCAATATACTTGCATATAAATGTTTCTGTGTTTTTTGCCCTTGAAAAAGTGGTTACTGACCTCTTGAGAACTTTCCTTCCTTTTCATATTTATTGTTGTTCTCATCAACACAATGTTATAGAGATGATCAATGGATATCTTTCCAAATATCTTGTCCTGAAAAAAATATACCAATACATATTTGTGATTACTCATTCATCTCAATAGCAGCAAACACAGAAATACTAACGTTATTAAAACCTTGGCATTTCTAGGCTGCATGCTGAAGACAGAAGGTCAGGGATTCAGTCTTATATTGCTACATAAACCATGACATTTGATCCTCTTACTGCCTACTTTGGCTTTATACTTGTAAAATTAAACTTGCAGACTGTTGGCAAATTTCCTTTTCCATGTATATGGTCTGTCAAATCCTTGTAAAGAACACTGTGCTGGGCATCCACTAGCTCCTGGAACTACTTGCTTTTAGTGCATCACTCTAGTACTGGGTCTGGCTTTGGCTCTCTAGGTATACTCTCTGCATAGAGGTCCATTTGTATCCATCTGAAGGCTTCTTTGCATTTTATGTAATTCTATTTTTAATCCATGCCAATATTACTATGTTATTTAAATCTTACTTTTTGTGTTCTTGTTTTGTTGTACATGTTCCTCTGGAACCCCCAAAGGAATTCAGGAGGGTAACAGCTGGGAGATGGTGGGAGATGGTCAGTTCTTACAAAGACTCGTACATGATGCTGATGTTATTTTTAAGTATTCACTATTCATACACATTTCTTTCTCCATTAAATAGCATAAACCCAAATCTAATAAAATTACCAGATTGTTGTACAAACTAATATAGGTTAAAAGAACATTCATACCCCTGTACTTGTCATGAATTCACTAAGCTGTTATCTTTTAATGAACCAACTATCCTTTAAAATTTTCTTTTAAAGTTTGTCCTGATTTATTTTAGCTTGTCTTCACTGCTTTTGCTATAGAAACAGAATCTGTTGGATCAATAAGGTGTTTAAAATGTACATGTCAATGTATGAATTACCTTGCAACACCCAGTGCATGTTAATTTCTTTGATAGTCTGCTCTGTGGACCTCCATATCATCCATTTTAATAGTGAATGATCTATGTTAATACTCAGCATCTGGAAAGGTAGGGTTTCTGTATCATAGTGCAATCAAACAAGATGATAGTTTTTAATATTTTTAAATGAGTTCATTTGTATACGATTAATTTTTTTAATCCCAATTCCAGCGTATTCAACAAGCCTAAGTCTTATATTTTCAGCTGCTGAGCTCAGATTTACTTTAATTTTAGATATTACAAGAACAGGCTTAGTAAATATATCTCTTTAGGGATAGCAAGTGTAGTAGTAAGAATAGAAGAAAATGAGATTACCACCTGCTGTGCAATTCTGTAGGTTAATTGCAGGGTAAATTTGGAGAATGGAATACCCTCTGGCATGATGTGCCGACACTGGTCCATATAATAAAAATAATAGACAAATGAATGTCTGTTCTCCGTTTTGCTTTACGTAAACAAAGTCCTTCCTATCTTCTCATGTCTTTCACAAATCATGAAGCCCATTTCGCTAAATAATTTTTTTCCAGTCTGGCCCAAATAATCATAAAACTTTTTTTTTCACACTTTAAAAGGTAGGTATCATGTTTTATATAGGAGAATTACAAAGGCTGCAACAGCAAAGCTAGGCTACAGTAAACCTTATGAGGTGTCTCTAACTAACATTCCCTAAATTCTAAAGCCATATCTGTCTCTAACCATGCGTACCAGCAGAACCTGTGGTGGCAAAGAGAAGCCACCCGTGTCAAAGCACCAGAGCATATGCACACCCATGTGGTTCTCAAGGGACTGTGTGGCTCCACTAAGCTGCTGTGATGCCAGGACACAACATGTACTTTTGTGTAATACACCAGCAAACAAGGGCCTGCAGCAACTGGCTGAAAAGAGTGTCTGTTATCTTCAGCTGGTTGCTGGGCAGCAGCAGCTCCTTACTGCACTTGGCAAATGTGACATTAGTAATGCTGCTCAAGAGTAGAGGGTTCTGCCACTATAGAGAGACCTTGTTTGTGAATAGACTCGGCATTTTGCTTGCAGAACAGGAGTTTTGAGGCTAGAGCTTTGTAGTGCAGATTAGGCCTCAGCGGTGCTTTTGATAGGTATGGATCCCCATGGATGGCACTGGAGAAACTTTGCTATCAACCTTGCACCACTCAGGTCCCTAGGATTAGGTTAAGACAACCCTAGACTGCCTTATAATTGTATTACAACTGCTCCCAAGGAACTGTTCAGCAGTCCCCAGCCAAATATCTTCCTTACTCCAACACATCCCTGCCCCACCAGCACTCACCTTTGTATTAGGTGAGTTTGACAAGTCTGCTTGTTTAGTGTATTTTTAAAAATTGTCAAGGCAACTGGAGGATAAAATTTATAACCTCTACCCTCAACATATAAAACTGCACTGAATAGCAAGAAGGTGCTGTTACACTAATGTGTGCCATAGGAAAAGTTCCTCTACTGTAAGGGAATTTCCAGGAGAGATCCAGTAGCTTTCTGCTCCCCTTACAATGAAGAAGCACGTTTCAGAATTGTGGGGCCATTGTTTTACCCTTTGGGAATTAACTTTCAGTTGGTGCTTTGACAATCTCTACCCAAGCTGTATTAACATATAATGGGATTTTTGCAAATAGTCCCTATGTGCATTTCTGAATACAATTGCTAATGTGGATTTGATGAAAAAATGGCAACTGGTATCCCTAGAGTAGAAAGAAATACTCAGAACAAAAGAGGAATAAAATGGGAAGCATAATTATTAGACCAAGCATAGCTGGGATTAGAATTCTTTTCCTTCCACACATGCATCAGACTATTTATTTCCTGTACTTCTGTAAGGGATAATGATTTGTTTAGGTTTGGGGAATTAATTTTTTTTTTAAATTTAATTACTTTTAGTAGAAATTATACACCACGTGGAACTGTTTAGCCAGATTAGCAAAATTATTTTTAGTAGGTTTGATTTTTTATATAGTGAAACATCAGTGAACTCTTCCACTGTGATCTATGGAGGAAATATGACTGTGCATGTTTGCCTCCATGTGCATGCACATGTGGGTGTACAGTATATTTTGAGGCCTTGCATCTCCATTTCTCAGTCAAGAAAAAAATCAGTGATGTGGATCTAGGATATTTATTATTTCTGTGGTGTTTGTATACTTATGCTCTATGTAGCTGAACAAAGGTGGTCACCAACATAACACAAATATTTCCTCTTTCAGTGCTCTATAGCAATAATTAGTTCAAAATAGATTTAATCCAGAGAGTAAATACTCTTGGCTGTTTTCAACAGCTCCTCTTGAGGCATCTACCACAAAAAACTAAGGACAATGAAGTATTTTTCCAAAGATGCCAACTTATTCTCAGCTAGGACAAAGACTTTGGAAAGTATTGGAATTTGGTATGTCTATGTTGAAGCCATGGTAATGTAGACATATGTGGGTTAGCTTTGAAGTAGCATGCTGAAGCCCACCTTGTTCTCACCCTGGTTATGTCTACAGCTGTAAGTATGGCCCAAACTCAAAAGTACATCAGTGAGGCTGTGCTTGCTTTTGAGCCCTTTGAGGTAGTCTGTGAAGTCCCTAGAAATAGCCACTGGGGGAAAACCTAGGAGCGACCTCACTAGTGAATTTCTGGTTTGGAGTGTGTGTGGGCAGGCATGGGCGAGACATGTTTGAAATCCTTGGTGCCAGGACTTGCTACTACCATGTGATTGTGACCTTAGCACTAAGAATGGCAATCTATAAAAGCCAGCACGTGATTTGGGCAGTCATCTTAGCTGGCTATTAGGAAATACTGGGTTCATCTACATGTGAAATTAAGGCAAGGCAATGAACTCCAGAGCTCCAGGTGCATGACCTACACATGTGCCCAGAACAGCAGCAATTTGAGCCAGGGTGGAGCAGGCCTAGGCTGGCAGAGAGAAAGGGGGAGGTCAGCCCTGGGCTCCAGGTGGTGGCATTGGGCAATGGAGGGACTGGTTGGGACACGAGGGTAGAGAACTTGCACAGCTGTGTGGCTACATAGCAGCCAGGAGTCTGACCCCCACCCAGGTACTATCTACATGCACTTAATTACTCTGTTGTAAGACAGGGACAATACTATATTATGGGGTAGTTAATTCATTTACTACACATTTAGATAGTGACACTTTACTGTGGAGCTAATTAGTCTACTCAGTAAATCGCACATGTAGATGCACCCACTGGACATGTTCAGATGAGCATGCACATACAGGGGCATGTGTTTGCCACAGCCCAGATAGCAGTAGCACATATTTGTGCCACTGATTTTTGCTCTGTGCTTAGTATATTGACCCAGGTGGGATTGGGGAGACTGGGGCACCAGTAGACTTGCCTGGGGTCCTGGGCACTTCCTGGGGCAGCAGCATCAATGATCTGGCTTGCATGGAGCCTAGCCAGATCCAGACTGTGAATGTGGCTGGCCAGGCTCCATTTTTGGCAGCACACGTACTGCTGCATAGACCACGCCACTTTTTTTAGTGCTGGTTTTTTTGACACTGGGATCTCCTGACAAATTTTGGCACTGGGCTGCTAAATTAGCAGTGTGGCAAATGGTTGCATGTGTGTTGTGTGTAGTTTGCAGCACCTCAAACAGCTTTGAGGCCCTGCAAACCACACATGCATGCTCATTTGGAGATACCCACGGAGTCCAATCCACTTCTCACTGGGATTAAGAAATCTTATTGTTCAGGGTTGTAGGGAGGTATCTATTTCTGATCAGGTTTCATATCCCTTAAACCCTCTTACAGTTTTATCTAAAAGAAGACCCAGAAGTATCTCTTTTGGTGATAGGGGTCTTGATCAATCCCAACTGTTGAAGCTGTTCCACACTGCATGTTATAATAAAATATTAATTGGGCTAGTGAGAGAGGACAGAGAGACTGTATAGCTCAGTGGTTGGGGAGAAAGGTGATCTGGCCCTGATCCAGTGAATTTTTATTTATTTATATGACTGATTTGCTACCCTCCCAAAAAGGCTCAGGTGGCTTACAAAAATACAGGATAAATTATAAAAACAGATCCAATTTTAAAATAAACTAATAAGTAATAAAACAACTCTCCAACCAGTACCCCAGAACTTTATTCCACTGTGAATAAGCAAGTGTGGCTGCAGCTAGCAGACCCGGGGAATGCCTCTTCTGGAGCCACTACCATATTAGGATAGAAGCTCCACCCGCATGATCTGGGGACTACAGGGCAGACCCTAGAATGAGAGACTGGGTCCTGAACCTGTTCAGCCTTCACAAGAGAGGGCTGAGGGGGAACCTGGTGACTGTCTATAAACTCACTAGGGGAGACCAGAAGGTTTTGGGAGAGACCTTGTTTCTCCTAGCACCCCCAGCATAACAAGGAATAACAGCCACAAGTTGTTGGAGAGTAGGTTTAGATTAGACATCCATAAGAACTACTTCACAATTAGGGTGGCTAGGATCTGGAACCAACTTCCAAGGGAAGTGGTGCTGGCTCCTACCCTGGGGGTCTTTAAGAAGAGGCTTGATGCCTACCTGACTGGAGTCATTTGAGCCCAGTTTTTCTCCTGCCCAGGGAGGGGGTTGGACTTGAAGATCTACAAGGTCCCTTCTGGCCCTACTTCTATGAGTTCCATGACTTCTATGGAGCAAGGTGGTGAGACGGGAGCTCCAGTGGGGGAAAAAGTGGAAAAAAGAGGAGAAAAAGGGGAAGAAAGAGGATCTCCTGGAGGAGCAGAAATTTACCTGAAGACTTCTCACAGCGCCGGGGAAAGAACGGGGCTCTGAGAGCTGAAGAGAGTAACACTGTGGGACACATCCTACATGACCAACCTGGAAAGAAAACAACAAAAAAAAAGAAGAGCGTGAATGGGACACAGTATTATCACCTCAAGAGGACCCAAGGCATCGGTCTTACGAAGGATAAAAGATTAACTCATATGCCAACGAGGTAAATAGAGGCATATATAGCAGGGTTTGAAGATAAAAGCCCATAACGGGAATGGAAATACAGATGGACAAGAAAAAAAGAGACTTTGTTTAGTGATACTAAGTTCCATTCAGATAAGATAATAGCTATAGCATGAGAGTATTAGATAAGTAGAATTACCAAGTTGATATTGTAAAAAGAAAAAAGAAAAAAAAGAGAGACAGTTTCTGTCTGAAAGAAAAGGAAGGTTGTACAGAGTGATAAAAGTAAAAAATAAAGACAAGTTTTGATTTGAACCAGACTGTGATTACCTATACCATTGAGTGCGTGTGAGCATATGGAGAAGCGAGCAAGATAACTTGGCCATAGTGCCCGGGAACCTCTAATAGAGACCTAATAAGAATGAACAAAAGCCCCCCCCCAAAAAAACCCACTTTTTTTTGAGAGAACAACCCTCCTGACTAGTGACATCAAGAAATTTTAATATAGAATAATAACATCCAAGATATGGCAGGCAGGAATATTGGAAGGCCTGATTGGCTGAGGGTCAACTGCAGGAATTTCAAACCATGGGCTTTAAAAGCCCGCGGTTTGAAATTCCCCTGGCAGTTGGGGAGCAGGAGCAGAGGGATCAGGGCGTATGTGTGCCACACGTGTACCCGCTTACCTCAGCAGCGAAGGCAACAGCTGCAGAGGAGACAGCAGCGGGGGCAGCAACAGCTGATTCCCCCTAAGTTAAGTGGGGAAGAGGGTACAGTGCAGCTGAGGTGGATCCAGAGGGGAAGCCCTCTGGAGCACTCTTAGCTTGCCTGACAGGGAGTCACCCTCCCGAGCCATGCGTGGGCAGTGTATGTGAACAGGGCACGCAAACAGGCGTGCTCTGTAAGGGCGCGCTGGCATTTGCACCGGCGTTTGCGTAAGGCAGGCGCGAGGTAGCTGCTAAGAGCAGCACCTCCAGGGAGCATAAGCAATAGGCACAGCTCTGCAGACATGGTGCAGATGTGGAGCGCGGCTGCCAGAGCCCCACCTGCCATGGGCTCTTCTGAGGCCTTCACCCAAATGGAGCTCATGACGGGGTCAGTGGCCCCTTGCCCCCCCTGTCTGTGGAGGGGGGCTTGGTAGGGTATGGGGGCGGTGGGGCCTGGTGGTCCCCTTGCCTGTCCCTCCTGTGCATGACTTAGGGACCTGGATGAGCAGGTGAGGGAGCTCCAGGCTGAGGTGAGGAGGCTGAGGGGGATCAGGGATGCAGAGGATGAAATTGATGCCTATTTCTGTTCTCTGCAGGCCCAGTCGCCCACTGTACAGCCCTCACCGGAGATGCAGGCAATGCATGAGTGGCAGAAGGTGTCCAAACCCAGAGCTGCTCGGCCTAGAGTGGTGGAAGCTCCCCAGGTTCACCTAGGGAACAGGTTTGATGCCCTGGCAGCTGTGATGGAGAAAGACAGAGAAATTGCCTCTGGCGGGGATGATGCCACTCCGAACATGACAAAGAGAACGAACACCGGTAGGAAGAAATGCCGGGTCCTCGTCATCAGAGACTCCATCCTACGGGGACTGGAAGGTCCCATCTGCTGGCCTGACCCCATGACGTGAGAGATCTGCTTCATGCCTAGGGCTCAGGTTAGGGACATCACAGAGAGGATCCCGGATTACATTTGACCTGCAGACCAGTACTCCATGGTTGTCATCCATGTGGGAAAGAATGACACGGCCAGGGGCCACCCTTATTGCATTATGAAGGATTTCAAGGCTCTGGGGGACAAGCTTAAGGAGACAGGGGCACAGATAGTATTTTCCTCTCTTCTTCTGGTGGGTAGGCAGGGATGGTGACACGAGGCCTGCACTGGCGAGGTCAACCGGTGCTTACGCAGTTGGTGCCACCAGGCAGAACTTGGGTTCCTAGATAATGACCCGTGCTTTCAGGCAGGGGACTTGCTGGGGTGGGATGGGCTTCACCTCTCTCCTAAAGGTAAGTGTGTCTTCTCTTCCAGGTTGGCTGATCTCATATGGCGAGCTTTAAACTAGCCTCACCAGGGGAAGGGGCCACAGGAAGATGAGGAGACACCACCCGAGCAAGACAGCTGACAAATGCAAGGAGTGCCCAGATAAGAAACAGGGGTCCAGACAGTCTCCCAAATTGGGGGGT
>NW_017728886.1:219282210-219284522 GCF_001723895.1 Crocodylus porosus | reverse complement strand
GACCCATGCTTTCGGGCAGGGGACTTGCTGGGGTGGGATGGGCTTCACCTCTCTCCTAAAGGCAAGTGTGTCTTCTCTTCCAGGTTGGCTGATCTCACACGGTGAGCTTTAAACTAGCCTTGCCGGGTGAGGGGGCCACAGGAAGACAAGGGGACACCACCCGAGCAAGACAGGTGACAAATGCAAGGAGTGCCCAGATAAGAAACAGGGGTCCAGACAGTCTCCCAAATTGGGGGGTGGCACATGCAGCTAGGCAAGGCCTTAAATGCCCATATACCAATGATCATAGTATGGGGATCAAACAGGAGGAACTCACCCTCAGAATAGCCAGTTCAGACTCAGACATAATAGGGCTTACAGAAACATGGTGGGATTCATCCCACGACTGGGAAGTTAGCATTAGGGGCTATAGGCTTTACAGGCGGGATAGAGAAGGAAAGAAAGGTGGGGGTGTGGAGCTCTACGTCAATGAGCAATACACAACCTCTGCCAGGAGAATGGGGTCAAAGGGGCAAGCTGAAGTGCTCTGGGTCAAGATACAAGGTGGCCATGGGGAGAGGGATCTAACGGTGGCGGTCTACAGACCCCCCAACCAAGGGGAGGAGCTGGACCGGGAATTTTCAGGCTAGATTGCTGAGGCACTTAAGGCAAGGGATATAGTTGTCATGGGTGATTTAAATTACCCAGACATCTGCTGGGAGGAACAGTCAGCCAGGTCAGACCGTTCCAAGAGGTTCCTGGCTGAGATACAGGACCTCCACTTAATTCAGGAGGTGCACAGTCCCACCAGAGGAAATGCCCTGTTGGACCTGGTCCTGGCCACGGGCGATGACCCGGTAAGGGGCCTCCAGGTTCTTGACCACCTGGGTGATAGCTATCATCGCTTGCTGGAATTCACCATCTAGCGCAGGGTGTCAAGGGCCTGCAGCAAGGCGGTAGGCCTAGACTTCAAGAGGGCCAACTTCAATGAGTTGAGGAGATTAGTGGGAGAGGCACTGAGGTTCTTGAGAGCAGGGGAACTCAGTGCCCAAGATGAGTGGTCGTTCCTTAAGGGGTCGATACTCAGGGCCTAAGGGGTGACCATCCCAACAAGAAGCAAGGGGGTCAAGAGTGCCCGAAAGCCCCCCTGGCTCTTCAAGCATGTCTGGGAATGCCTGATTGCCAAAAAGGCGGTGTACAACTAGTGGGGCTATCTCCAGGGAGAAGTATGCCTCCTCTGCTGGGGCCTGTAGGGGGGCTGTCAGGAAAGCTAAGGTGGATGTAGAGCTGGGACTATCATCCAAGATCAAGGATAGTAAAAAGTCCTTTTTCAATATATAGGGAAGATGAAGAAAGCACCGGGAAATGTGGGGCCCCTGCAAGATTCTCTGGGCAATCTGGTGGTTGCACCAGAGGAGAAAGCAGACCTCTTTAACCAATTCTTCACCTCCATTTTCTTGTGCAGGGACTGAGACTTCCCCACCGTGGGGAATGCCTCCAGACCTCAGGTTGGGGAGGACTGGGTTAGAGAGCTTCTGGAGGGGCTGAATGTGTTCAAATCAGCAGGTCCAGATGCTCTCCACCCCAGGGTGTTGAGGGAGCTAGCAGGGGTTATTTCAGGGCCCTTGGCATGGCTTTATGAGCGCTCATGGTACTTGGGCCTGGTGCTGGATGATTGGAAGATAGCCAGCGTGGTCCCCATCTTTAAAAAAAGGAGGAGGGAGGACCAGGGCAACTAAAGGCCTGTCAGTCTTACCTCAATCCTAGGGAAATTCTTTGCGAAGATCATCAAGGAGCACATCTGTGATGGGCCGGCTTCAGGGATGATGCTCAAGGGCAACCAGCACAGTTTCATTAGGGGCAGGTCATGTCAGACCAACCTGATTGCCTTTCATGATCAGGTCACAAAAGCACTGGATGCAGGTGTCGCCACGGACATAGTCTTTCTGGACTTCAGCAAGGCTTTTGACACCGTCTCCCACCCCATCCTCATTAAAAAACTAGGCGACTGTGGCATTGATGCCTACACAGTCACATGGATTGCAGATTGACTGAAGGATCATACTCAGATGGTGGTGGTGGATGGGTCATATTTGACCTGGGGGGGAACTGGGCAGTGAAGTCCCCCAGGGCTCAGTCCTTGGGCCCATGCTATTCGATTTCTTTATCAGTGATTTGGACGATGGGGGTGAAAAGCAACCTGTTTAAATTCGCTGATGATACCAAAATTTGGGGTGAGGTGAGCACGCTAGTAGGGAGGGAAAGACTGTAGCAAGACCTGGATGGGTTACAGGGGTGGGCTAACAAAAACAGGATGCGTTTCAATACTGACA
>NW_017728886.1:219277978-219281694 GCF_001723895.1 Crocodylus porosus | reverse complement strand
GAACCAACTTCCAAGAGAAGTGGTGCTGGCTCCTACCCTGGGGGTCTTTAAGAAGAGGCTTGATGCCTACCTGACTGGAGTCATTTGAGCCCAGTTTTTCTCCTTCCCCAGCAGGGGGTTGGACTTGAAGATCTACACGGTCCCTTCTGGCCCTACTTCTATGATTCTATGATTCTATGATTGAGATATCGATGGTTAATTGAGTGGCTATAGAGGGGTAAGAGGAGGCATTCTAAGCCCAACCTGCACATCCACCTATTAAAAACTTCCCCAAATAAAGAGGCTTTACACTGTTTCAAGAAGATGTCCAGCTATGGGCTCTAGCTAGCTTCAAGAGGGAGGGAGTTCTGAAGTTGAGGAACAACTACCAAGTTCAACCATCAATCTCCCCTATATTTTTGCTGAGTAAAATTGGTTCACATATGAGATTTGCAAGACATGGCTTTTACTTGACTTTAGGGATCACGATGGATATGAGTGTTTTATAGAAAAAATCATTAGAATGGAGACTGGATGAGTCTCTCCCTTTGTAGGTTAGCACCCTACGTACTAAGTCACAGAGAATCTTGCTTTCTTTCTGCCTCAGTGCAGAGTAAATTTAAAGCTCCACTCTAAAATATCTTCTAGCCTTGTTTACAATATTCGCATGCAGGGTGAGAAAGAGAGAGAGAGAGATTCTAATTTCCTCAAGCAGAGGAGGGAATTAAATCTAGATTTGCTCCCATCCTGGATGAATTCTCTAACCACTGGGCTACTGGATACAAGGGGATTGCTGTCTTATAGACCTGCCCAAACTGGGCATGCCTACCAGATGAGGGCCTCTACAGGCAGGACAGATAATAGAATGCCTGATTTGTAGATCCAAATGGGGTTTAGATGGAGTTTACCTATGCATGTAGTTGCTGTCAAGTCTGGGGGAGTTCTGTGCATTTGCAGAAACAGACCTTTAATACCCAAGGAACTTTAGTGGCAAAAACTTAGATGACTATAAACATTAGGTGCCCCTAAGGCTAGCTGAAAGCTGATTCAGGTACCTGTGAGGGTAGGTATGTGGCATCTTATCCCTTACTCAGAAGCACAATATTTGGAAAGGAATGTGGGCATCACAACTCTTCAAACTGCAATACCTGACTTTTAAGTACTTGGTCCCTGGAGTGGAACCCACAACCCTGGGATCGACCCCTTCCCTCCTCCCCCCCTCCGGCTTATACAGGTTTCTCTCACCAACCATGGTTTAGCCAACTATGGTTTTGAGTATCCATGCTTAATATTTTATATACCATTTTGGTTACCATGATATACAGTTTTGAGTAACCACGGTTTTCCACGGCTGTGCAATAGCCCACCACCTGCCATTTCAAATTGCCCCTGCTCTTGCTAGCCACCCGTGGCATTCCCATCTCCTCACACACACTCAGTCTCACATTGTGCTTTATCCTGTTAACATCCAGTCATAGGTGCTCTGCATTTTTCTCACGATTTCTTTGTGATTTTTGCATTTTGCCCTTAATCATGGCCTCTAAGCAAGTGAGTGGTGAAGGGGAGCAATTTGTGAAGAGGGCAAGGGAAGTGATGTCCTTGGAAACAAAATTGGACTTGCTGGATCATCTAGCATATGGAGAGAGTATGGGTAATGTAGGAAGGCATTTTGGTGTGAATGAATCCACTGTGAGAACCATTAAGAAAAGTGAGGCTACTATTAGGGCTGGTGGTGTGAGTGGTACACTGGGAAGTGCTAAAGTGACCTTTATGCTGTGGGATCATAGCTTAGGAAAAATGGAAAAAGTGCTTAGCATCTGGATTGAAGACCAGACACACAAGAAAGTGCATTTGAGTAGCCAAGTGAATTGAGCAGTCAAGTGAAGGCAAAGTGAATTTATGACCACATCGTCCAGACCTCGGGGAAAAGGAATTAATTTAATACATTATGTGTTCCTTTAGTATTCATATTCAAGTCCCTAATCCCATTTTTTCATAAGCCTTTTGTTTCCCCAACCATGTTTTTGCCATCCATGGGAACTTTCCAGAACCTAACCCCCATGGTTGGTGAGGGAAACCTGTAAAATTAATAGAGTTAGACACTTCAGAATGGGATCCCAAATGAATCAGCATGCTCCGTGGAAAGCTGCTTACAATTATCCAATAGAGAATACTGGGGACAAGAATATGAGTTATATCTTTCCCCTGGCTAGGGTTTATGAGCTTTAATTAAGGGCTGCATGGAGGTGCTAACATCCACTTGGGATCCTTTGAACCCTGTCTTGAAGACAGGCATTGGCAATCTTTCAGAAGTCAGACAGGAAATACTCTTTTCTTTTAAAATACCATTGTCATGGTGCAGCCACTACTGTTTTCTCTTATGTAGTACAATTGATGCAGACTTATTTCCTGCCTCTAAGTAGATTCAAACTCACATCTCCCATGTCTCAGAGTATCAGAGGTGATAGAGAACATCAGGAATAGCATAAATGAAAGGAAACAAGAAAGAGAAAAAAATCCTTAACATTTCAGTCAAGACAGCCTAGTGGTGGTATAATAATAACCTTGTCATGGTATTGGAGCTGTGATGGTTCAGGGAGTGTGACATGCAAGATTAGTGAGATGGAGTAATATCTTTTATTGAAGCAACTTTATAGTTGGGAGAAATGTTCTTCCTCAGGTTTGGAAGTGAATGATATTTATTAGACTGCATGGAAAAGTCTCTCAAGGGAAACAGCGGATGCCCCATTCTTTGCAATAGCACACAGTAGAACCAAGGACCCAAAGCAGCTTGTTGGTCTTTTCTATCTCTAATACAAGAATTTTATGAAGTTACTACATCTGTATGGACCACGTCAAGTCTGGCCCCTTTGAACAGCAAACAGTATCTTGTTTTGCTGTGAAATTGCTTAAAGAAAAATTACAGGTAAAAATTATAACTAAATACATATATAAAGGGTGAATGACTGTGCTGAAACTTTGAATGATACACTACATCTGTACCACTGGGAAGACTTTTATATCTGCTGGTTTTTAATTAAGGACCATTAGTTTCCAAACAAAATAGTGGGAAGGCTTTTAATGTCATACCTAACATATCATTTACAAAATATTCATATTTGCGTATAATTTATGGAATGTTAATGTTATATACATAAAATAAACAGAGGCTTTCGGTCACAAAATAATTATTAGGCTGTGTGAAATGGCACTGTTCCATTTCAACTTGAGTTTTGAGGCTTGGACAGAACATTGTTTTGTTTTTAATTTCATTTTGAGTTGAAACAGCTGTTCCATTTTGCTTCAATGAACCAGTGAGGCTGTTTCAATGCTGTTTCAACTTTTTGACTGACCATCACCCAACCATTGCTCTGATCATTGGGCTGGGGTTGGGAACTCAGGCCAGCCTGGAGCCACTGGGAGCATAGCCCTGGTTCTCCCATGTCTCCCACCATCTGGCTGCTGGCTGCTTTGAAACTCAAAATGTTTTGAAAGTTTTGAAATGTTTTGACTAGACTCATTTTGTTTTAAGGCTGTTTTGAAGCCCTCGATTTCATTTTGATTTCACTGTTTTGGGCTCGAAATGAGTTGAAAAAGTATCAGAACAAAACGGCTAGCGAAATTTTGCACATCCCTAATGACTATATCTGGTGTGGTATCTTCATAGTTTCATAGTTTGTAGGGTAGGAAGGGACCTGAGCAGATCATCTAGTCCGACCCCCTGCCATGGCAGGAAA
>NW_017728886.1:219272562-219277378 GCF_001723895.1 Crocodylus porosus | reverse complement strand
CTCGTCCGCCCACCCTTGTAACCTGTCTAGGTCTGATTGTACCTAATATCTTGGATATTAACTGCTCAGGGTTTTTTGTATATGTATGCTTAGCAGCCGGTGAACACTAAAGATACTTAGGCTTTGATTTCTAAAGTGTTTCATTTTAATTTAGGTTTCTTTGAATGAAAAATTAGCATTACAAGCGATATATGAGAAAGACTGGCAGGATAACTAGGAATTGCATCTTTTATACTCTATGCCATTTTTTTGAGTTTAATTGGCAAGTGCTTTAAAAGGCTTATGAATCTTAAAGGAAGCAGGAAAATATACCATCTGTGGGTGTACTTTTATAAAAAACCAAAAAAACCTGGGGACTGTGATTTATTTAATTCCTAATGATAGGCTGTTAAATTCTTCCATTATGAAATAATATTAGGTAAATAAATGGTTCTTCTATGGATGTCAAGTAAACTCATGGGGCATATCCAAACATGCAGGCATGTGTAGTTTGTGGTGCCACAAACCTCACATCTTGCATGTTAAATCATGTGTAGTGCTGCTAATTTACAGTGCAGAGACAAAATTTGCTACCAGGATTTCCCAGCAGCAAAAATACCCTGGAAAAAAAAGAAGCACAAAGCAGGTGAAAATACCATGTGCTGGGACAAACAGGGAGATGTGGAAGCAGGAAGCCCAGGGCTGCATACTGTGGAGCTTCTGCTTTGAGGCACACTGTGTCCCAAAGCCAGCTGCTCACCAGTGTGCCTCGAGCTGGGGGAGCAGGCAGCCCTGGGCTGGTGCTCCCCTGTGTCTGCATGCTTCAGCACTGAGGCTCCGCAGCACACTCCTCCCTCCACCCCTCACCAATAGCACACAGGAATTAGCTGGGCATGGCCCTTGTCAAAGGACATATGCAGGGACATGTGCTGTGGCAGAATGTAGTAGCACAAATTTGTGCCACTACTATTTGTGCCACTGCAAGCACATGGCTCTGCTCACCTGGACATGGCCACGGTGTACAGATTCCATGAGGTTCAAAGTCTGGGCTTGATTCAGATGAGTTGATCCTTCTAGAATTTTTTTTTTTTTTTTTTAGTTCTTCCTACCTGTCTTGCCCTCAATTGATTTCTTCCAAATAATCCAAACAGACCTTTTTGCACGCTAAATTAGACACCTTGTAGGGCACTAGATTAGTTCTCAAGCAAAACAGATTACAACAGATTTCAGGTGGATTATTTCTTTTAAAGTTTCATGCTATCAGAAAACAGTAGAACATACTTTTTCTGAGTACTGTTGTCATATTTAGAAAGGATCCTAACAGAAATGAAGACTCAAGCAGAGGGAGTGTAGGAACCAACTTTCAACTAAACCAGTTCCCAGAGTAAACTGTAGTGCACTGTAGTGAAACGAAATGATTTGGAGAAGGGTCAGCTAAAAGAATAGCTGATTTACCAAAATTAAAAATATTTGCTTAATAGCTCTATAACAGCTGGGTAATTTGGACAAAATCATTAATTTTTTAAAAGAAAGGTTTATTGGAAATTGTTATTGGCCTCCTGGGAGAAAAAGGGTACATCAGGAAATATTTGTGAAGATAAAAGAGGCCTGTAAAAAGGTTTGAAAACACTGATCAGGGGAATTACAATCACTCTGACTTTGCCAGAAACCTAAACTGCAGAACTGAACTGGATCCCAGGGAATGAAGCAAGTCTGCAAAATAAGGAGTTGCTGTCATCAGTGAGTATTTAAGTGACTGTGCTGGAAGTCAGATACAAGATGTTACTAAGAGCCTGCTCAGTAGAGAATAGCATAAAATATTTTGCCAAGTATGCTTGAAGGGAACATGACACAAGTCCAAGTAAGATGACTGTTATTGTCTTGTGGGTATAGGTTGTAGCTGTGCTGGTCTGAGGACATAGGCAGACAAGGTTCTGTGGATAAATCTGATATCTTTTATTAGACCAACTCAAATAGTTGGAAAAAACTGTTCTTTGCAAACTTTTGGGCACAAACACCCTTTGTCAGGCTGAGGAATCATCTGCAGTTGGTTTGTGCCTGAAAGCTTTCAAAGAAGATTTTTTTCCAATTCCTTGAGTTGGTCTAATAAAAGATATCAGATTTACTCAAAGAACCTTTCTCTCTGGGCAATGTGTGTTCCATTTGAAGACTGTATTCTGCCAATAGGAGTCCATTTTAAAATAGTGTCTTTCTAATATGAAATCCTGTCTGTGTCATTCTCTTTACCTCTAAAGAGGCAAGGCATCTATGTGGTAGACATCGGCCAAAGTTGCAGGGGCTACATTCTACATATCAACCATCTCCAAAGCCAGGGAAAAGAGTGGATAAATGATAGCAAGGAAAGGAAAAAACACAAAGACAGAAAGAAGAAATAGTTGTGAGATTGCACCAAAATGGGTAGGTGTTATTTCTCCCACAGGACAATTTATAATCTTTACTAACAACTTAGTGACTCAAATTTAGTCATTTTCAGTACCTCTCCAAGTCCTTAGTGTAAATTAATGAGATTTTACTGCACTAATAATAAGACTTAAAAATTCTGCAGTAGCTAGACAAAAATAAAGGCAAGTTTCCACTGAATCAATGGAGATTAACTTACCCAACTATGTAGCATGCACGTAATTTTGTGATTATTTATTGCATGTCATAAAAGGCATAATTATATAAAGTGAATCTAATAAATAAGGGTTACGTTTTTCAACATGAGTTTCAAAATTAATGGCAGGTATTTGATGAGATAATATGGTTCATCCAGCTCTGTCTTGTCTGATAAATACTAGTAAATGAGAGAGACTTAAACAGACCAAGCAGATGGCTTTCTGCACTGGAAAGGTAATCAGAGTTCACCTGAAAACAGGAGTGTGTTTGAAATCTTATCCCTCCCTGGGACTTGCAGAGTTTGGGGTTACAGTAATTATGACTAACCTGCGAGTCAAGAGCATCTGAACATGACTAATCGGCCATCTTGACTTCTAAGAATGTAAACAAAAGCTCCCAATCTTTAGCATTCTTTCTTATTTCTTCCCTTTTTTGCCTATTTATTTACAAAGGCAAAGAAATTAACCACAAATTATAACTCAAACTTGAACATTAGCACTTTTACATAATTCTCCCCAACTAAGAGGGTTTGCTTCAGAGGCTGCGGAATGGGGTGGGCCACCTGAGCCATGGCCCAACCAACATTTACCATGATGATTCAAACAAAGCCCTGCTTCCTGCCTGCCTCCCTCCCTTCCTCCCATGTGCAGCGGCAGCTGGGCTGCACTGCCTGCAGCCCCACCAGGAGGGAAGAGTGACAGCCCCCTGCAGCCAGTGGACTAATGCACTGGAGCAGGGCCCGGTGCATTGGCTGCAGGGGGCTGTCACTCTTCCCTCCTGGCAGGGCTGTGGGTGGCGGAGCGCAGGTACCACTGTGCATGTGAGGGAGGGAAGGAGGCAGGC
Organism: Crocodylus porosus; assembly: GCF_001723895.1. Lineage (NCBI taxonomy): Eukaryota > Metazoa > Chordata > Crocodylia > Crocodylidae > Crocodylus > Crocodylus porosus. Next base: position 219,273,937 of record NW_017728886.1, on the reverse strand, counting down.
AGGGAGTGGGGCTGTGTTTGAATCGCTGTGCTAAACATTGGTCAGGCCATGGCCCACCCCATTCCATGGCCTCTGGTTTGTTTCATGGGCTAAGACACTTTAACTAATATCCTCCCCCTGAAAATCACTTTAGTTTGGATCAGCTCTTTCATAATTATTCAATTTGTTTCAGTCTTGTTTTGATTATTTTTCATTTGTTTCCAGTGCATTTGTAGAATTTGGCATATGTTTCTCACTGCTATGGTAACCAAGTGTAACCCATGAACACCCAAGGGTGTGCCCATCCCCAATTGGAAGGGATATGTGAGGCAGGCAACAGTGCTGTGAGAGGGGCATCTGTGATTTGAGCTTGGGTCCCTCCTTCCTCTATAGAGTCAGCTCTACACCAATGCTTTTAACTATTTACAGTTTATTAAATTACAGTATACATACTATCCTTATCCAATATGTACAGGTAAATATTTACGGTAGGTATTACCCAACAAAAAAGGGAAAATTTCTGGTAAGTATTTCCAGTGATATCATTCAACAGCACTAAGGGTATACAGATAAATATTTAAAATATGGTAAGCCAGGAACCACCTTCTGGGAATGCTTGTCTTAATGGACAATGCATCTCAGAGATGGCCTTCTCAACCCTGCTCCCTACCGGGGCCTGGTGCAACTAGTGAGTCCTCAGGATGCCCATGTGAGGAGGGGGGGGAGATAGCCAGATGGGTGAACCAGGCAACTTAGGGTCAACAGGTAGTTTACAGGAAACCCAGAAGAAACATTGGCAGAGTACAACCGTATAAAACAAGAAGGGGGGCGGGGAGGTGTGAGCAGGCAGCACACTGATGAGGAACCAATTATACAAAACTAAAACAATCCCATCACATATTGTACAACAAGTAAGTGGAGGGTACACAGGATTCCCATGGCCCCTGCAGATCTGCCGCACTCACCTCCCACGCTAGAAGGGAGGAATAGGCTGCAATTAGACCTAGACAGGTTACTGGGGTGGGCAGATGAGAATAGGATGGTATTCAACACTGACAAGTGCAAGGTGATGCACCCGGGGAGGAACAACTGGCACCATACCTCCAGGCTGGAGAACTCCCTTCTTGTCAGTGCAGAGGCAGAAAAGGATCTTGGAGTCATAATTGATGCCAAGACAAACATGGGCCGGCAGTGTGGGGATGCAGTCAGGAAGGCCAACCGCACCTTTTCATGCATTCACAGATGCATTTTCAAGCAGGTCTAAGGAGGTGGTACTCCCCCTCTATGCGGCACTGGTCAAGCCGCAGCTGGTGTACTGCGTCCAGTTCTGGGTGCCACGCTTCAAGGGGGGTGTGGACAATATGGAGAGGGTCCAGAGGAGGGCCACTTGCATGAT
>NW_017728886.1:219247392-219272435 GCF_001723895.1 Crocodylus porosus | reverse complement strand
GCTACTTCACGGTCAGGGCAGCTAGGATCTGGAACCAACTTCCAAGAGAAGTGGTGCTGGCTCCTACCCTGGAGGTCTTTAAGAGGAGGCTAGATGTGCACCTTGCTGGGGTCGTTTGACCCCAGTACTCTTTCCTGCCATGGCAGGGGGTCGGACTCGAGGATCTGCTCAGGTCCCTTCTGACCCTAGAAACTATGAAACTATGAAACATATACACAATCAGGATAACAGTCTTACAAAATATAAGGCACAGCTTTACACAGTATAAGGTGCTTCTACTTCTGGATTCCAGTTAGGAAGTAATATGTCTCCTCTTATGGGTTTAGTCAGGAAGGAAACTTTCACTCAGGGCTTCCCTTTAGGGGGATGGGGAGTGGGGGGAGCAGGCTTTATATCAGGAATGCCTCTCTTACAGGACCTGATTCCGCCAGCAACTCACAGTCCTCTCCAAGAAGCCTTGGCACTGTCTGTATCACACCAAGACCTCCCCTCCTGGCCCTGTGCTCCACTTTGCACACTGAGGGTCCTTCCACCTCCTGGGGTGAATCAAGTCGCTGCTGGGTGGGTTGTCACAGACCAGCTAGACACTGTGAGTATCAATTCTATTCTAGATGGATCAATTCTGTCGCAGGCGAACTGGGTACCACGAGGGTATTAGAAACTGGGTTGTTCAAAACAACAGACAGACATGGGTTGGCAACTTATCAATATTCCCTTGATGCCAGGTACACGCCAAGTGATTCCAGTGAAGTCAGGCATTCCCGATCGACACTGTCAGAGGGATTACTGGGGAAGGTCCCTTCATCAGGATCTGACCCTCACCCACACCGGGAGTCCAGAGTCCGAGCTGGAACAGCAATTCTGTTCCCTCCTTCCTGCTGGTCACCAGATGCATGCTCTTTTTTATACCTAGTCTTATGCTAAGCTGTTGGCTTTAGAGCCACTCACAATCTTGCCCTATAGCTGTTAACCGATGGGATTGAAAGATGTTAACCATTATCATAAAAGGTTACTACCTAGACTTGGGTTTATCCATTAAGCAAATTACAATGCAGCACCTTTAGGTTTGAAATTGACATTACTCCGCCTAAGCCCAACCCCTTTTAATTTCTCTGAATATGCTTTCTTGGGACGTGCTTTCCTGGAATGTGTGGGGTGTACCAGGTGGTTGGATCCAGTTTTTATCGTCAAGGCTGAACCCTGAGCAAAAACCGTTAGGTCAACTAATCTTGCAGCTACAGTCAGTTCCACAATTAATACAAACAGTTCGTTTTTATCATTTTGGTTAAACTTATGACAGATAAGTTACATCTGCGGGTTACAAACTTACAAGCTTTATATTAGCTAACATTACCTGTTAAGCAAAATACCAAATGCCTCCAAGAAGCACATATCTATTGGTTATTAATCCCTCTGGTCCTGGCAGTCACACTGGGTTTACACAGTCTTAAACCTGGGCCTTCCCTTTCCTGGGTCCTCGTCTAGTCTCCGGGTCTCTTTTAGTTTCTTGGCCAGGCCACACTGTGGGGCTCTGGCTAACCTGAGTAGCCTTGAGCTGCTCCCAGGGCTAGCTCTCCGTGTGCCTGTCTGCACACTGGGTGGGGCCCAAGCAGCCTTGAGCTGCTCCCAGGGCCAGCTAAGCATGTGCCAGTATGCACACAGCTGTGTCTGGCCCCCTGCTGGGGATGTAGGCTTGAGTTGCCTTGACGTGGCTCCCTGAGCCCTGTGCACCAATCTGTGCACTGCTGGGGTGAAGAAGGTATGCTGGTGGAGGCCCTCTTCAAGCTCTTTCCTCTCCAACATCCCTTACTGAATCACCTTGTGCAGCTTCCCCCACTCCTTTTATACCCTCAGAGGGATCCATCCCCTGAAGTTCAGTGGACCTGCAGCTTGTTTGATGTTGTATAGTGACAAAGTCATGTTAACATTTTGGACTGTCTGGGTTTCATTATTACATCAAAATTAACGCAAATTGGAGTAATGACCCAGTCTAAGATTCCAGCTTCTAATCGGTTCAGGAATTCCAGATCTTTATTCATTATTTTATTTTATTTTATTTTATTGATGTTACTGTAACAACTAGTGGCTAAGGTACTGTCTTTAAAAAAAGCCCCCCAAACCAACAAAGCAATGCACTACAACAGTAGTACAAAACAGTGCAGAGCCATTTGACATGTATAATGATTTGGATCATTACTATAGTAAATTAGACTTTTTTTATTAGGGTGTTTGTCTTTGACACTAATTTGCTGGACATATTTGAGCAACTATATATTCTCTTTCGATAAAATGAGTGATAATATTTACCTAATGTACTTCATGAGGATATTTGCTCAGTGATCTGAAAATATTTTTAAAAGCACTATAATAGAAATGTAATATACTATTTAGTACTTATTATTTAACTCTATACATATGGACATATTAGATGGACATCACTAGTATTGAAAGTGCCCCTGTCTTTCCAACGCTCTTTCTGGAAAAAATATACTGTAGTTGAATATTCACTGATATGACAACACAGTTACTATAAATACTGTATTGGGTCTTAGATAGAGTACCTTTATAAACAATCTGAATTTAAGTTTGATATCTGAGGTATATGAAGAAAAAATAGTGCTTAATAATACCAAAATGAATAGGACCATTAAGACAAAGACAACAAAAGATGACATAGCACCAGAAAGATAAAAACCATCAAGAAGATTAGAGAGTTGTCAGGATTTTTGATGCATGTGATGATGTATAGTGCTAGGTACACAGCTGGAACAAAGATGATAAAAGGATTCAAGGGTATAACCTAGAAAAGCCATTAAAAGATCTTAATATATAGTCCAAAGAAGAAATGACAAAGGTATCTTGTAACACAGACAGTAAAGATAGAATTATGGTAGTCATCCATAAATAGTTGAGCGTCAGGATTACCAACGAAGGGGAGGAATTGTTTAACGTGGTTAAGAGTGATATGGCAAACAATAAGGGCCTGCAAGGAACAAGGTGAAATTTAGGTAAAAATATTGTCATTGTAGGATTAATTAGGCAGTGGGTAGCATTGCTGAGTACACTTGTACTGGAGGCGTTCTTCAGTAAATTCAGTGAAATATTAAATAAATCCACAAGGATGATATTCCAGCTCCATTACCTTGCAGAAACATGGAGATCTCTATTGCTGTCACCCGTGGTTCCTCAAAGAGCTTAGAAGAAGTAGAAATACACATATTTGGCTCAACTACTGACATACACAAGGACATACGTGCTTATTCTTTTTTTAGCAGAATTGACAAGTCTGAGGGAGATGCCTAGGCTCCCTATATCATGCAGGGGAAGAACTAGGCATCTCTAAATGTGGCCAGTAAAACCCAGCCTACTGAGTGGGAAGTTGCCTAAACTAACCCTAGGAAACACTTAACACAGGAGTGTGTTTGATACATTATCTTTCTCAGGGACTTGTACATTTTTCTCAGCACTATTGGAATGCGTCTTCCTCCCCCTCGGATTCATACCCCTCAGTGCTGTCTGGATGGCTGGCACCTAAACCCACCCTTTAAAAACTGAAGAAAGATCAGTCTGCTAGAGCGATTCAGTTTAGGCACTTAAGTCCCATTTTAGATGCCTAAGTCTCTGTATACTTAGAGAAAGATAAGACTGTTTTAAGAGGTGGCTTATTATCTCAATTCTACAAATGGGGAATCTGTTTTAGTGACTTTGTCATGGCTGGCAATAGGTTCATATCATGGGATTTAATCTTGTGCTCTGCCCACAGTCCATGTTGTAAAGGTGTTTTTAGGTATGTATTTAGTAAATATAAAAAGGAAAAAATGGCATTGTTTCAAGATGGGTAGTCATAGTAGTTGAATGTGAAGTTACAAAAGTGGTAAAGAAATGACAGAATTATTTAAACCAGCAGTTTTACAAATGCAAATGGTCTGAATTTGCATAGGTACTAACTCAGATTTATAGACCTGTAAGGTAGAAAAAAGTAGCTGGAAAAGTCAAAGGAAACATTTAATAAAGGACGATGATCAGACAACATAAATCCAAGCAGGGAAGGACATTGGAGAGATGTGTGCCACAGTTCACTTAGCATCGGAAGGATTTCTGGAGACTGGTAGGTGGTTAGCATAATGCCATTATGGATGAAAATGCACATACAGTAACAAATCATTGGCAGGTTTATTTAACCTTCATTACAAGACATTGTTCAGAACTTCAGTAGGACTTGCAGGTGCTCTGCCACTTTTATTTTAGGTACCCAGGTCTGAAAATGGAATGTGAACCCATTCATCCCTGATGCTTCTGGCCAACACAAGTGGGAAAAACTCACATAAACTATCCTGCTAATCTAGCCTTGTCATTCTCTTTCTCCCTATCACAATAAGAGGAGTGCTCCGTGGGAAAGGTTTGCATGCTAGATCTCCTGCAAAAACTAGGAGGAAATCAAGCTGCTTCATCTTCATTTCAGGGAAGCAGTGGATGGAGCTGCCATCCTCATATCACTCTTCTTCCCTTCTCCTTGGCAATGCTTCTGTAATGTGAGTGGTACTCCAAGATGTACCCCCTCTTCAACTGAAGGGATCAGAGCAGGTACACAAGTGCTGCACGAGATGTAGAGACGCTCCTCCCTATAGAGCAGAGCCAGATCACTAATGGGGACTTAACCATATACCTTGTAATGAGAGAACAGCAGTGGGAACATAACCAGTATAAATCAGGGGGTATAGCAGACACTACAATGCCCCAAGGGGGCAGGATTCAATAAAGGTTAGACACTTACAATCATAGACGTATTCATCCAGTTGTCAAAAGACAGGGTTAGCAAAACAAACAGCAGAACAAACAATACTGGTTGGTGAAATATAAAAGGCATGAAAAACAAAACATTAAATAACAGGGAATATAGGGCCTAGGTACCTGGGGGTGGGGAAGAGGGAAAACACAATGACCTCTTTTCACTGCAACAAGAATTTGTCCCTGTCACTTCAGTCACCCCAGCTGGGACTTAAACTTAGCTTTCCCATTTGTTAAGTAGAAACTCTACCACGCAGCTACCAGTTCTGGTCCTGCTCCAAGCTGCTAGGGGTCTTGACCTTCCCAGAGACCTGGCCTCATGTTGAGCTTCCTGGCCTCTTATTGGAGGAGCTGGAAGCAGAGCTGGAAACCTCTCAGGTCGCTGCTCAGATCCTTGCTGGAGCAGGAGAGCCTCTTCTTCTGGCTGCAGCTTCTCGGAGGAGATCCTGGAGCCCAATGGGGAGCCTCTCCTGCTCATCGCATGCTGTGCTGCTGAGGGTCCAACTGCTGCCTGCAGGTCCCACTCCTTCAGGCTCTTCTGGGGCAGCTGCTCCCACCCTGCTGGCCCAGCTCTTGCCAGCTCTTTGAATCTCCTTCCTTGTGGTCCCTCACTGGTCTCTCCTGACTCAACTGAGCTGCCCCTTTTACCCCCCTCCAGGTGACCCAAGGGGCCAATCAGGGGTCTCTGGAGCCTGATTGGTGAGGAAAGGGAATTCCAAGCCCTCCAATCATCTTTTACCCTTTCAAAACCCCTGGGCTAAATCACTGCCAGCTAGCCTGTCATACTTCATCAGGAAAAATGGTTCTATTGACCCTCTCCCTGCCTGGATCAACAACAACAACAGTTTACATATCTGTTTCTTATTGGAAATCTGTTGGGCTGAGAAAAGGCTCATGTTGTATCTGCTATCAGTCTCTAACCTCATCCCTAGATTCAATGACCCCACAGTATGTTTGTGGAGATGCTCCTTCAGACTGGAAATTGAGGCAGTATATTCCTGTACTACATGTTGCCACCTTGATTCCCACCAGCTTTTGCTTCCCTCAGTGGGCACAGGTTTTATATGTGAAGTGCTACTTCCCAGAGGCTGTATCTGCACGAGATCTACAGTCAGTCTACTGTGCAGTAAAGCCAAATAGCATTAATTGTATGTATAGACCTGCCCAGAGAAAAGCATTTGGGCACCTGGCTTTGACTATTCTGTTTCTCCTGCTCAAGTTAAAATTTGGATCTGTGCACATGGGACCCATGTATTTATAACTAAGGAGCTGTGATGACCTCAAGTCTCATTTTTAAAGGTTTTATTGCAGAAGTAAGCAAAGAAGTGGGAATAGACACCATGAACTCAGATATTCAGAGAGCAAATATCACTGTTCTTCCTTGGAAGTTTTTTTTTACAGCTAGAAGTCGTAGAGTTGCAAGACATTTAAATGATGGATTTAAAATTGGACTACAATATAATCACAGAAAGGAATCTGGTTCCACAAGCTCTGTGCCTATGGAGGATTCTCCAGCTACAGTTCTATCATTCCAGAGCAGAAAGGGAAGATACTCACATCTGCTGAGTACTCTCAGATCTCTCTGTAGGTCCAGAGATCCTTGTATTGTGAAGAAGAAAGGCCAGATAGAATAGGTATAGGGCCAGGAGGGTTGGTATCATTCTCTGGCACCTTGAAGTTTATTAAGGAAAGACGATCTCATCTTTGTCCCCTGACCCATGCAGAAACGGTAAAGTGGAGGATCTTTTCACCTCATTTCCTGGCTATACCCCAGGGTACCTTTGCAACACAGAGTTCTGGCTGTCTTGCTTACTGCCCCACACCAGGCATCTCTGCCACTCATCCTGGCACTGACAGGGAGAACTAGCTCTTGGGAGCTGAGGGAAAGGGGGTGAGTGGGGAATCCTCCCTCCTGGTTCCCTTATTCTTTGACATTTACATAGGGAACCATTTCAACTGGAAAAGATCTTATCTGGATACTGTATCCCCTAAAATTTTGAATAGTGTAATTACTGAGTTATCTCCTGATGTCTACATTTAGTTTTTATATTCAGTCAACCCGTACTCAAGTAAAGCTTTCACTGACTTTTGTTGTCATTCAAGCAAAACTGAATTTTAACAAAAATTTTGAGATGTGAGCCACAAGAAATTTTAAATGTAAAGATGGCAAGGAGTTCTGAGGAACAATTCATTTTTACAGGAATACAGTAGAGGGATGACAACTATGCAGATGTAATAAAAAATTAATTTAGGCAATACTGACTGTGGAATTATATCCTAAATACGAAAGATTAAGTGACCCATTAACTGATTTTTTCTAATCCTCTGTGAATGCAGGAATTTAACTTGATTGTTTAATGCATATTTATTAAAATTTAACAATCATATTAAAAGGTATGAGAGTGAATGTTATGAATTATAAAGTTAAATTTGAAGAAATAGCATATACTTTCGAATGGTGCTGTAAAATTTTAATTAGTAAACAATTACCATTACAAAGTTTTTTAAAATATTTAACAGAGTTATTTGTCACTACAAATTATGGACCTGATACTACAGGATGATCCATATATATGGTCTGCTACACTTGTATGAAGCCCCAGGGACATCAGTAAGATATTGTGAATTGGATTCCAGTGTTCACTGGGATCCTCATGGGAATCAGCTGGATATTGTAAGACATAGAACTCAATGTGCACAGATAAGCAATAGGGTTGGTGACCCAATGCATTTTTTTACTGACAATCTGCAAAGTTTTTACTGACAACCAAACTTTTTTCACTGACATTCATTTTTATTGACACACATTTTACATAATTTAAACATAACCCTTCTAACAAGGTTCTGGACAGCAATAACAAGGGCAACATTCCCATTTAGGACTTTAACACTAATTTTCTAAATCGTGCTTGAACCCCCACCACAAAACCTGCGGGAAAAAAATTACTGGGTGTTCTAAAATGAGCAAATTTCTGCACTAACAACTAATGTTCAACTGAAATGGTCCAACTGGGCTCCATGTGCTGTGGGGGGCTGGCTGGGACATGAGAGTGCTTTAGTGTGTGGCTAGTTGGCAAGCAGAAACAGAGTATATTACAAGGAAAAAAGGGGGAAAACATACAACCTTAGAGAAACACTTAACCATTAAACAATAAGTGAAACCCAAACCAACCCAGGGGAGCTACCACCAAGCTCAGTCTGTTGGGAAGGGAGACTCACCTAGGGCTGTCATCTAGAGGCTCTACCACCTACACCAGCCAAAAGTGTCCCCAAACAGTAAGACATAGGCCCATAAACAGTAAAACATACATGAGTATGTCCAAATCTCTTAACTTGCATACTAATAAAGGATTGCAAAGAAGGAATACACCATTACCATAGTGAAATATAACCATAGCTAAACCTACATAACATTAGGAGGGTTACATCAAGGAAGTACAAAGTACAAACATACACACACTTAAGAATTACAACTAAGAATTATTTTAACCATCCTCAGCATCCTCCCATTTGTGACTGTACATTGAAACATCAACATTGCCAATCACTGCAGAAGTAAGATGCAGTAGTCATTTCCTGCAGCTTTATCCCAGCCACACTGCTCTCCTTTCTGAGCCACACTGCCGCAGACTGCCCAGGGACACATGACTCTGCCTATCTTCAAGATGAGCAGCCATTATAGTTAGCACAGGCAGATACAGCAGTACCACATGGCTGGGGAGGATCTAATGGTCTGCAAAGCCCTGACAAATATCTTCCTGCATGGTACTGAGCTTCCATTCAAACACAAGGTTCTGCTCTGTTCTTGCCTGAACACTTCTTCATAGATTCATAGATTTTAGGGTTGGAAGGGAACTAATAGATCATCAAGCCCGACCCCTTGCCCTGGACAGGAAAGAGTGCTGAGGGTCAGATGAACCCAGTCAGGTGTTTGTCCAATCTCATTGTAAATACCTCCAAAGAAGGGGACAGCATCACCTCCCTTGGAAGCATAGTCCATATTTTGGTAACACTGTAAAGAATTTTTTTCTGATGTCCAATCTAACTTTGCTCTCCTTCAGTTTGTGGCCATTGTTTCTAGTTACCCCTATGGGTGCCCTTGTAAACATCATATCTCCTATTTCCTGCTGTTCCCCCCAGTGAGTCTGTAGATGGCCACAGGATCAGCCTTCTCAGCCTTCTCTTGTGAAAACTGAAGAGATTCAAGTCTTTCAATCGGTCCTTGTAGGGTTTTTCCTGTAGACCTTTAACCAGATAGGTGGCCCTCCTCTGAACTCTTTACAGGTTATCTACATCCCTCCTGGAGTGCAGCACCCAAAACTGGACACAGTACTCCAGCTGCAGCCTGACCAATACCACATAGAGGGGAAGGATCACCTCCCTAGATCTGTTTGTGATGCACCTACTTATGGAAGAAAGGGTGCGGTTAGCTTTACTTATTACCACATCACATTGGTGACTCGTTCATTTTGGAGTAGACTATGACTCTGAGATCCCTTTCTGCAGTTGTGCTACTTAGAATGGTAGCTCCCATGCTATAGGTGTGTTGATGATTCTTCCTCCCTAGGTGCAACACATGGCACTTATCTTTGTTAAACTCCTATTCTGTTCTACCCACTTCCCCAGCCTGTCCAAATCTGTCTGGATTCTCTCCCTAACCTCTAATTTGTTCACCTCCCCCCATAGTTTGGTGTCATCTGCAAACTTGGACAGAGTGCTTTCTACTCCCTCATCCAAATCACTAATAAAGATATTGAATTGAATTGATATTGAGTCAAAATTGACTCTTATCAGTTCAATAAGAGTTTAAAATGATTGACATCTTGTGACATGTACAGGGCACAATGCTAGAATACCATATTAACTCATATACAGTGCAGAAAGGAAAAGTCAAGGCCAAACTATAAAAGGACCTCTGAATTTATGTGCATATATATTGACTAGATGGGTGCGCAAGTGCATAGAAATTTGTGTGGTTATAAATAAAGTCAGTTTTGGAAAAAGAATTTTTAACTGATTTTGTATGAATTCTGAAATATTAGAGCTAGAAAAAAAGTTTTTATAAATATATATAATTTATTTTAAAATATAATGAAATGCCTTAAATGATCTATTTTATAGATATTATCTGATGAGCTCTTCCCACTGTACTTTATATTTGCTCACAAATAAAGAGCAAATAAGGGAAGAAAAGATTAGCCAAATAAAGATTAATTAAATATTAACAGCTTGTTTATTTATCTATATAATTCCACAGATATCTGTATGAATAAGTCACTATTCAAATATGTTGTTATTTAAAGATATTATTTATTGAGCACTCCAGAAACGTCCTATTATGTCTCCAAAAATGTACAATTAAGCATTCTTAGGAAATGTATTTCTGTTAAGTACTGTGTCTGGGCTAGTATAGTAGATGCAATAACTATAAAGTATTCCAACAAAAGTGGTTAAATGTAAAATGAATTATTGATGCTTCTTGTGTGATGCAGTCCTGTAGACTGAATGCATTACTGGTGCATTTCAAGATATTCATTTTAACCTATGGAATCCAGCTTATCTGACAGTTGGGATACACACATTTATATATTTCCCACTTTTCCACATCTAAGGACTGGAGTCAGGACTGAGTTTTCCAATAGCTGTTGTGCAGATCTGAAGACCGTTACGGAATTTCTTGGTTTATGATAGCTGTTCCTGAGGAGACGAGCTGAGAGGGAGGGTCTAATTTTTACAGGATTGCCTTTGTAGATACTGGGTGCATCTACACATACAGCTATTGCACAAGAATAAATTCTGGAGCATATTGCTCTGGATTTTATTCATGTGCAGCATGTAGAGCCTGGTGGGAGAAGTTCTGGCAGGCAGGGAAACCCAGGGAGTCAGTCTGCCAGCCCAGGGCTGCTCCAGCTGGGCTCCATGTGCTGTGGGGGGCTGGCTAGGACATGAGAGTGCTTTAGTGTGTGGCTAGTTGGCAAGCAAACCCTTCACTGAAGCACCCTTGTGCCTCAGCCAGCCCCTCCTGCAGCACATGGAGTCCCATTGGAGCAGCCAGCCCAGGGCTGCTCTGATAGGGCTCCATGTGTGCTGGGGGGAAAGGGTGTTACCTGGGGCACAAGGTTGTTTCAGCATGGGGGCTGTGTGCCAGTGCATGAAACAATGGTGCTTCAGGGCAGTACTTGTGTTTAGCCAGACTACTCTGTGGCAGTATTTATTAGTCTATTGTAACTTAATAGTTACTAGAGTAACTACTCTGTGGCAGTATTTATTAGTCTATTGTAACTTAATAGTTACTAGAGTAACAGTACGCAGTGAGATTTTACTGCACAGCTAATTAGTCAGCTCCCCAGAAAATTTTTCATGTATACCTGGCCACCGTGCCCACATATTTCAGAATTAAGAAGCCAAGATGATTTTGTTGTTAAGAAATCAAGTTCTCTACTGATCTAAATTGCCTCTAGTTCAAGGAGACATTTTACAGCCAGAGAATTTGTCCCTATGCTTTCAAAATGTGCATGTTTAAGAACTTCTAACTTCTCATACAAAGCAATTCAACTTGGACATGGAGACATTTTCTCACTTATTTGTATTTATCAAAGGTACTCTATCAATACCATTGTAGTCAAGAGGAGGATCATGTTCATGATATTTAGTACTGATTCTTTTGTAATTCTCTAGGTGACCTCCCATTTTATCACTCTTTGTTCAATGCAATGGTTTGTGACAAACCAAACTCCTGTTCTGTTAAGCCATCATCTCTGGGAAAAAATGAAATTATATGAAATAATATAAAAAGCAAATATGTTCCAGCCATAAACTGAAATGCTAGCATTTTTTCCTTTTTTTTTGTTGCTATATTACATAGAGCTAGCTGTATTCTTATGTTCTTGCCAAAAGGGCATTATGGACAGTAGACTCAACTGTTTTAAAAAAATCACACATTTATTGCCTTTCTATCTCAGAACCTATATGAGCATTTAAGTTTTGATTATGTCTATTAGAAAAGCAAAGATGACTTACTTGATCCAAAAACAAAGGGGGGGGGGGAAGTTTGAGTGGCAGACTGGCCAGTGGGCTCACTGGCAACCTAGATTGTTAGCTTGAGCTCAAAGGGCTCAGGTTCCATTGGTGGAGACAGTTTTTCCTTCCCCATCAATCAGGAGAAGGCAGAAGAAAGGCAGCCCTGCCCTGACACAGGGGCAAGGTGAAAGAGAGGACCTGAGAGGGAAGTAACCCCTTGGGCTTCCTCATTGGTCAGTTTCCAATCTGGGGGTGAACCCTCCAGAGGGAATAAAAGCTCATGTGCAAACCACATGGGCAGCTTTGATGTGGGATGATGAAGACGAGGGCTGTTGAGGAGCTGGTAGAGGTGACCAGTGCGGGCAGAGCTATTGCCCCAGAAGCACTTGGAAGATACCTCCGATGAGGGAGAAATGGTGGGCAGCTGCATCCCAGCTCCTGTGGGAAGAGTGTGGTGACAGTGCATGAGTTGGGGCATGGAGAGTCTGGAGGGTTGGTGGGACTTTGGTGACTGCACGAGGCAGTGTGGGTCCCCAACTGTGCATGCAGCAGGAGCCCTCAGTGCACAGATTGGTGCACAGGGCTGCTGAGGGTCCAGGAGCAGACAGGACCGCATCAGCTGCATGAGGCAGCACAGATACTATCCCTGCGGAAGGCAGGTGCCCCTTCCATGCACGGGTGGTGCACAGGGTGGAGAGCTGAGCAGAACTGATGGGACACCAAAGCTGCATGAGGCAGCATAAATCCCCATCCCTGCATGAGGCAGGCACCCCCTTTGATGCACAGGTGGTGCATGGGGTAAAGGCTGAGTAGAGCTGAGGGGACCTTGGTGGCTGCATGTGGCAGCATGGGTCCCCAACCCTGCATGTAGCAGGCACCCCTGCGGTGTACAGGCAGTCCACAGGGGCTGGAGAGTAGAGCGGTAGCTGATGGGACACTGTGGCTGCATGAGGCAGCGAGCGTGGGTCCCCTTCTCTACACAAGACAGGTGCCCCCTTTGGTGCTGAGAGCAGTCTGACAGACCAGAAGGCTGCATGGGGCAGCTCGGTGTGATGGCCAGAACCAGAGGGTTTAATAACCAATAAATATGTGCTTCTTGGAGGCATTTGGTATTTTGCCTAACAGGTAATATTGGCTAATATAAAGCTTGCAAGTTTGTAACCCACAAATGTAACTTGTCTGTCATAAGTTTAACCAAAATGATAAAACTAACTGTTCATATTAATCATGGAACTGACTGGGCCCCAAAGGCGAAGACAAGATTAGTTGACCTAACAGTTTTTGCTCAGGGTTCAGCCTTGACGATAAAAACTGGATCCAACCACCTGGTACACCCAACACATTCCAGGAAAGCACGTCCCAAGAAAGCATATTCAGAGAAATTAAAAGGGGTTGGGCTTAGGCGGAGTAATGTCAATTTCAAACCTAAAGGTGCTGCATTGTAATTTGCTTAATGGATAAACCCAAGTCTAGGTAGTAACCTTTTATGATAATGGTTAACATCTTTCAATCCCATCGGTTAACAGCTATAGGGCAAGACTGTGAGTGGCTCTAAAGCCAACAGCTTAGCATAAGACTAGGTATAAAAAAGAGCATGCATCTGGTGACCAGCAGGAAGGAGGGAACAGAATGGTCATTGCTGTTCCAGCTCGGACTCTGGACTCCCGGTGTGAGTGAGGGTTGGATCCTGATGAAGGGACCTTCCCCAGTAATCCCTCTGACAGCATCAATCGGGGATGCCTGACTTCACTGGAATCACTTGGCGTGTACCTGGCATCAAGGGACTATTGATAAGTTGCCAACCCATGTCTATCTATCTGTTGTTTTGAACAACCCAGTGGCTAATACTCTCGTGGTGCCCACTTCGCTTGCGACAGAATAAATGCATCTATCTGTTGTTATTATCTGTTGTTATTATTTACTATTAGCTCTTTAATACTGCATTATCTGCTTATCACATTTATCTTTCTGTTAACTGTTGTGTGTGTAAGCTATAATAAATTTGCCTTCACTTCACTCCCAACTTTGCCTCCTCGATCCAAAACTGAACCGAACAGCCCAGTGGCTGATACCCTCGTAGTGCCCAGTTGGCCTGCAATAAAACTGATACATTCACAGTGCCCAGGTGGCCTGTGACAGCTTGGGCCTTTCTGCAGTGAGCGGCATGGGTTAGCCATCCCAGCAAAGGAGGACACGTTGCCCCAACCCACCATTGGAGATGAGCCTAACACTCCAAAAGCTGCGGGAGTCATGAGTTATCTGGGAACAGCATTCCCACAGGGGAGGAAGGGCCCTCCCCACTTCAGGCGATCAAGGGGAAGCCCTTGATGGGAGGGGATGATTCACCCTTGGATGCAGAAAGGAATCCAGGTCCCTTATATGCCAAGGGGAGTTTACACAGTTACTGGCCTTTCCTAGTCTGCTGACCTAGGAGAGGGTAATGCTGTTCTTTTAGGTAATAGGATCTTTCACTGGGTTGCCATTTCTTCTTTGGGCACAGCTCCTGTGTCATTGTTGTGGTCTGGTTCCTTATGACAGTGGAATTCCTGTTGTAACCTTGCATCCTTACTGTTGTACTGTAAAGGATGGGAAGCTGTTTAATATCTGAACTCATTGTATTGGTTATCTTTATATATGGGTATCTGATTTGATATAATTTTGTTGTGCATGTTTAGTTATTGTCCTATCACTGCCAGATATTTCAGTCATTTAATTGTTAATTAACTTGTGTTTTATCATTGAGTTCCCCTTTGGCTGCTGCCTGGGAGGCCCTGTCAAGGGGCAGGGACTGTTGACTAATTGGGAGGCCACAGACAATTAGGTCTGTGCTTAAGTTAAGGGTTAATAATAGTTATTATCAGTGTAAATTTATATCTGTAAATACTAAATATGTATGTGTGTCTTTGTTTGTATGTGTGTGTATGTATATATCTATATATATGTATGTATGTATATATATGTATGTAAGTTATGGTTATAAGTTCAATATTATGTTGCATCATTAAACCTGTATATAGTTAAATATCAGTAGGTGTGTTTCCTTTACCTCTGTAGGGGAAGGAGGTGAGCTGGCTTGCAGCTAGGCAGCCATGCTCCCACAGCATATACACACCCATTGCCATCCCTTCAACTGGAGAGGAGGTACCCTGCATGTATCACCTGGGTTACATTTGTTTCACAGATAAAGTCAATAGCACACATATACGTGACGTGAATTTAGCTTTAAGTATCTCTGAGCATGGTAGTACCCTTATCTCCCCTCTGCTTGGACATTATAGCTGCAGATTGCATAGAAAATATAAAGGTGGGAAGGTAGATATATAGAATAAGATCACATATTTAAACAGCAGTTAGTTGCTTTTGGAAGTTGAAGTCATTTTTACTAGCTATAAAACTACCACCAATAGAACATAACTCAGCTTTTCACAGCCTTTTCTATATGTGATATAAACTTCTAGTAAGAGATGAACCAATGAAAACTTCCTCTGGTTCCTCAAATGCATCAATAGTCTTTTGAAACGCAAGTGGCAGTCTAATTCTAATTCTCTGCTGAGATGTCCACAGCACAAAAGTCATGATCACACTCTTAAAAACCTTCTTCTAGTATCCAGCCTAAATTTACTCATGGCCTAAATTTAGTGATAAACTGATAACACTCATCCCTATAAATGATCACTTCAAAACAATAGTTGCTTTTAGCTGCTAAATCTTCCCTATGCTGTTGTTTGGTCAGACTGGCAGTGGTACTTGAATAGGAGTCAGGATCATTGTATGGCCCCGAAGGGACCACTAACAATTACTTGCTACTCCCTTGCCTCACCTTTGCACTGCCCTACAGAGTTAGCTAGATCTATTAAGGACCACAGCTAATATATTTCCCATACTTCCTGTGGCATGGTCTCTACTTTAGCTGAATGCACAGAGTATATTAAGAATGTGATTCAAGAGAATATATTTAAAAGAGAAAAAGTCTTTAAAAATACCATAACCAAGCTCAATGACCAGTCTATAATTATTATAAACCCTGCCTTTTGTGCATTCAGGAATTCTTTGTAGTTTTTCTTGTTTATATAATATAAATAATAACTTTGTTTCTAATATATGTAACCTGGGTGGAGGCCCAATAGTTGCCACCCCTGTCCAATACCAGGGATGGTGTGGTGCAAGTGGGGCAGGGCTTCTGGCCAGCACCAAATTACTTTCCAGCTGGCCCCTGCTCCCCACAGAGCAGCCTTTGGTACCAAGAAGGTCTAACACTTAACTGACTTAACTATTTACACTTTATTTACAAAACAAGAATAATAGGAAAGGTTATTCACAAGTGAACTTGAATGGCATAACCAGAATCACAAAATAAACCAGAATGCATTAGTCAACCTTTGACTCAAGAACCACAGGTAGGGTCACTGGCAGCTTTCAGCCACTGCTGAGATGCTACCACAAGGAAGCAAGGTGGTCACTCCCAGCAGCTCCAATAGGCTTCCCAATAAGCAACAGACTGAAACAGGTTAAGCTCTTCTGGTCTGCAGCAATCAAATTGTATCAAACCCTAACCTCCCAAAGAGGCTGAAGGGCGACCCTCTGTGGCAACAAAAAAGGGAAGCAACAAAGTAGGCTCCTGCAGCAATCAGCATGACCCAAGCACAAAGCTCAGGGACTCCATCTGATGACAATCAGCTACAGAATAAGGGACAGGACTGAGTCTTCTCTTGGGCGGTCAGTGGCAGAGGGTCAGCAGCACAGGCAGCTCCCAGGGCTCACTGCTCTAAACCCCTGCTCCAGATGACTGGCTGGGCACTCCACATGCCTCGCAGCTTGCCAATCCCACTCCGAGCACTGGTCTGCGCTCCGAGCTCCTGGGGACCCTCGTCCTGTCACTCTGCCACTCCTCAGGATCCCAGTGCCTTGCCTGCTGCTGTCCCACTTCCCCAGAGAAGGTGAGGGGTTTCCTCAACTCACCGGCCCAGTTCCCTACTCCAGATAAGGCTGGCACCTGTGCTCCTGGCCCCTGCTTCTTTTCCGCAGTGGAGTGGGGGGCCGACTGCCACCCCTGGCCTCCAGGATGCCTGGCATGTCCAGGACACTGCGATGGGGCCTTGGAGCACCAGCTTTCTGCTCCCAGCCCAGCCCACTGCTCCCTCTCTGCTGCAGGCACGGCCAACTACTGCTGCCTACTTCTCTCAGGGCCTTCAAGGCTCTTCAGAGGGGTCTCTCTGCTCCCTCTGCTGGATCAGCTCACCCCAACTCTTCTTAGGCCTCCTGTGTCGTTCCCCGGAGTCACTGTCAGCAGCCCCCACGACAGTTTGCCTGCTGCTTTTATCCCCTCTGGCCGTCCCTCCCTGGCCTGCAAACCGGCCAACCAGGGCTCAGGGTGGCTGGCACCCAACTCCAGCCATCCCCCTTCCCTGCGAATGAGGGGATTGAAAACCCCTTCTTTCGATTGGCTTCTCCTTTTCCACAGGGCAGGGCTCCCCTGCTCCACCCTTGGAGTCGCTCAGAGTTCACCAGCACTGTTTCTAGCCCAGGGTAAGTATCTCAAGCCAATCTGGTGAGCCCGCGTTGGCAGTCTGTTACATATGTATATATACTATCTAATAATTTCTGTTTGTATAATACACTTGAGCAGTGTGGTCAAATAGTAGTTGTGTCCCTGCTGCTGGCAGCCTGCACTGCCCAGGACACAGAGCTGCCCTATTATGCTTATGTATTTCATCTGCTAGATAACTCTGGTTAACAAATGTCATACACAGTGGACTAGGTTCTCCACTGGCTTTGTGGTATCTGTGGGGGGTACCTGCTTCTTTTTTCAAATTCCCATTCAGTTTTCTTTCTCTGCCATGGTTATTACATCCACTGCTCTTTGCCATTAGCATTTGAAGTCTTTCCAGCATTAACTTCTAAGAGGAATCATAGGTCATTTATATTAGAATGCACATGCAGAAGAGATGTAATCAATCATGGCATTGCTTTATATGGATAACATTTTGAAAGTCTTCCAAAAAAACTCTTTGCATTGTTCCTCAGTTCATTCTGATTGGATTGATTTATGCTTAAAATACTATATTGGGTTCTACAAAGGCTGCATTTCAATAGCTGGCATTCTAGTATTCCTCATGGACAGTAATAGTAATAAATAATGATGTAGCCATAGCAGAACCATTTTTTAAAATAACCAGATAACTACAACTGAGCATTTAGTACTACTCTAAAATGATGTAAAAATTACCAGCAAAGTAGAACTCCTGAATATAAACTTCTAATCAGATTTAACAGATGGGAAATATGACAATTGCATAATTGTTGTTGCAATAGAGTACATATACATTGCCACACAACGACGTTGCTACGTTGCTGTGCTTTAGTATTTCATTTTGGAAGTACTAAAGCATGGTGCAGTATGGTCTGTTACTATGCCATGCAGTCCGCACATGGGTAAATTTCTCAGCTATGTTGCTGTAGCAATGCACTGTACTGGGGGAGCGCGCTGCTATAGCGATGTAGCTGGTGATCACATGTAGACACACATCATTGCTACATCACCATAGCGCACCATACAATGATGAAGTGACACTCTATGTCACTGTAAGGCGCCCATGGTGAAAGACAAAGTAACCTCTTAATTTGGAAGCAACAGTGATTTTAAGGTGGTTGACATAGTCTTTTTGTCTGAAACAGGAACGCATGTAACAAATATTTCCTCCACCATACCTGAATTATTTTTTCATTGTAACATCCATTGTAACAAATCAAGGGAATGATGGATATATATTCATTTCATGTTAGGTTTTCCTATCTCAGAAAAAGAGAAACTGACAGAGGCTTTATAACAGTAGTAGTTACATTTTATTTAAGAACCTGAGGGATCTCAGAGGAGATGAACCTATGTCAGGTGTGAAAGAAAGAGGATTTGTAAAATAATTTCAAGTATTTAATTAAATTCCTTGTCTGAAATAGGCTAAATTATTATTTAAAATACCAAAAGTTAGTTTAGCTCTTAAAGCCTATTTTTCTTAAATGACCCATATAATTCTGTATCATAGCACTGAGTACCCCAAAGGACTCTGGAAGTTGTAATGTTTATTAAAAGATATTAAAAGGGTTTTACATCCAGACAAATTAACTATATAATTTCACTCAGAGTGACTTTTATTTCAGATAAGGAGTGGGGGAGGGGAATAATAACAAAAATCTTTTAATTTCAGTACACCCAGGAACTCCGAATGCTCTTTGAATTTCTTCCACCTATGCATGATAGTTCATTTCCCATTTCACCTTGGTCAGCTGAACCCCAGGACACCTTATCAATTATTAAGTTGGGTTGTTTCTATAATTCTGTGTATGTAAAACAGGGCTTGCTTCTGATATCATTCAACATCTGCTTTTGTGGCAGAAATTCATCAACTTTCCAAAGAAATGATGCCAACAAACAATGAGCACAGAACAGGTAGGTTTTCACAGATCACATGATCAATGTTTTAAAAAGATTTTCTGCCTAGGACTGCATGTAAAGTTCACCTGTTATAGCAACATCTGATAATGTCCAGTAACGTTATAATAGGAATACAACATAACTCTTGGAAAGGTGCTGCTTTTCAAGAAAATGGCTTTTAATGTATTCCTCTATTTTCCCTTTGTTATTATAGTGAATAAACCCACCTTATAAGTGTGTGTGCCTAAAATAATCAGGTGCATGAATTATGGTAAGAATGATGGTTAGCGTTAGGAAGCTGGTAAAACTAAAGAGTTTGGCAGAGGAATCTGAAATGGGAAAACACAGTTGACTAGTCCATGAGAAAGGGAAATGTATTGTGAATTTAGGAGGAGGCATAAAAAATCCACGTACTTATGAAGGGGGAGAAAGGGACAAAATGAGCATTAAGGAGAGACTAATTGGTGAACCTGATTAAAGCACCAAGTTACAATCAGGACTATTTTACATTGCTAGGCAGTGGCTTAGGAAAGCTTTGGGTTTTCAAGATGTCTGGGGAAAGCTACATTATTCCCATAAGTTAGATTTTTCAGTTACTTTTTCATAAGACAGCACTATATTATGTTCTTTCTATAAACCACACTTGTTTTATTTTGAGCTTTCTTGGTGCATTCCTGGCTTCTTGAAAAAGAATAAATAAACTGAAGAAAATGAAAAGATAAAAGAATAAAAAGAACTGTACTGAGTTTATTCCACACCTAACAAGACTTTTTGTACCAGACCAGACTATTAATTTCTGAGGAAGCATTCAGATATTAAACCATTCAAACATCTAAATCCATCACAAACTACAGGACTGAGCTATCGTTTTAAAGAACAAACCTCAATAAGAAGTTGTGAGGAGGAATCCCAGCCTAGGGATTCCTATTACTATTGTATGTCGGGGGGTACACCAGAAAGACCTCTGTGGGTACCCTTTGAAATGGCGCAGTATCTGGGAGGAACAAGTTCTGCTGGCACTAGTGATGGTGGTGGTGAGGGGGAGCTGCCATTGGCCAAGTTCTCCCAGTGTAGTTTATGAAGGATCAATAGAACCATAAATGCTGGTTTCACACAGTTCTTGGTGTTCCTAAGGGTGTGGATACACATAACAACTGAATCACTCCTAAATGTCACTTACTGGGAATTGGTTCACAATTTTCATGAGTCAGAGGTGTTCACATGTAGAGTACCCCAGTGTTCCAGGTAGAACGGTAACCTTTTAGTCATTGAAGGGCTGTGGCTCTGACACCAGGGAGTGGAAATGAGCACCCAGCTCAGCATGCCTCACAGTTGCCAAGTGGGGAGCAGTGCTTCCATCCATTGATCTGGTGGTCCCAAGGTGGTGGGTGACCTGTGGCTGTGGATGTTTACACTTTTCTGAATTCCCTATTCTTCTAAACAGGAGTTCAGTAAACTTCAGTAGGCTGCAAATGATCAAAGTCTTCATGTGTTTGCCTGATTTGGGGTGGCAGGCATCAGGAGGAAAGCCTGGACTGATGCTTTTGGCTTTCAGTTTACACATCTCTGAATCATCTAGTCTCTATGGTTCCTCCTGCCCTGCCCGTCTTTCTCAGTGGAAACACAGTATCTTGGGCATATTCCTATGTGTTGGAGGAGCTGAGAGAGTAGAGAATATAAAACACTAGGCTACTGGTTTAGACGGAAGAGAGAAATCTGGAAGAGAAAAAATAAACCAAATCCTGAAACATCTACAACACTTGGAGGAAAAATAAGTGTATGAGTCCCGAATCAGAAGTTCCTGAGGGGCTGCTTGTATTTTTGTAAATTAGATATAAAAGGCTTAAACCAGACAAGAGAATGTTGCCTGCATATCAAAACCAATGGGCTGTGCTACAGTCCAGCATTTGTTTTTATTGGCCTACAGTTACATGTTGCAGATGTTCTCCAGTGTTATTTATCTGTTTTCTCAATTTTTGATACCAGCCCCAGGAAGAACATTAACTGCTATGCTAATTTAATATTTCCTCCTAGCTTAATTAGATTTTTTTAAATATTTTGTGCAAGAATTAAAACATTCAGTCGAAGTGCTTGGCTCCCTCTATTAAAGGATGGCACTTATCTCTACCTTGCAGTGTATAACTATTTCCCAGCAACGTATCTTCCATTTGGGAAATCTTAAATTCTAGCATAATAGAGACAACAACCACCACAAAATATGAGCAACAGACAGACACAGGGAGAGGGCTCTAAGATGCTAGGTATTGTTTCTATCTACTGAAGGCAGGTTGTGATTATTAACAACTTCTAAATCCCAATGAAAGCTCATTATGTCCAGTTAGTTATTCTGTAGCTCTCTTTCTGCTCTAAGTAAAGAAATGCAATAAATCAGAGAAGAAAGGAGCATATTTCTCAATGTGCAGGGAAATGTAAGTAAGAACACTAGAGGATTGGTGTTATTAGCAACTGCATTGCGTTTAAGAATTCAAGAGATTCTCTGAGGAGATGAACCTGTGTCATATGTGAAAGGAAGAGGTTTTGTGAAATAATTTCATCCTTATAATGACATTGCTGACATGAAAACTCTGGCTCATTGAATTATTTAGAAGGGGGAAAAAGTAATAAGAGAGTTTAGCTGTAAGAAACTAATCATGCCCTCCCTGAAATAATTGCCCCAGTAGTTTTTTAACTTTCACACCTCCCTTAAGGTTTTCTACCCATGGTTGGGCACTGTTAAAGTTTTTCCTTGCGGACATGTAAGTAGCTTTTTTTTTTTAGGTTTTTTGTTGGAAGAAAACCTGTAACAGGAAAGAATTATAAAACTAACAACAAATTAAGTATACCCTCTTGTACAGAATGCTCAAGAAGGTCTTTGAGAAATATTTATTTCAGTTGAAAGAGACCTCTAAGGAACATTATATCCATTAATACATTATGCTGGCGGTTTCTAGTTCAATAGGTGCAGTCTTGGCCCTGAATCAATACTGAACCCAGTACTCCAGTTAGGTTAAAAGGGTTCTGATGAAGGTATTCTCTTTCAAAGTAGGAGTTAAACCCAGCTCATCACTAGAGATGTTGAATACACCAGAACAGTGTTGTATCCTCAAATGCTAGTTCATCTTCTCATGGACTAGTTCATTCAATCAGATTTCTGCTGTACCCCTTATCAGTGATTTTGTTCATGCAGAGGATCAGTACAAGGTATAATCAACTCCTGTTCCTGAACTGAACTCATTTAAAAGCCATTTTTCCTTGTGTTAGAATTTGACCAAGACACTACAGTTAAAACATCTATTACTGCAAAAAATGCCATAAATTTATGATTGGTTAAGATGTATTTAAATGTAAATGGTGCTGGCTGTGCATCTAACTTTAGCTTGGAATCAGTCTTCTATATTCAGTCTTTGCACAGTTATGCAAATAAGTGTGAGTCTGGGGCCTTGCTCACACTCACCTGGTTCTTCTAAAACAAGTGTCATCACCATATGGTCTGTGGGCAGATCTCTCCCACAAAGAGGTCCAATCTGGCATGGGTTATGAGTGATAAAGAGCTTTAGTGTACGCCCTTCCCCTCTGTAGCACTCCCCTTCTGCGGCAGAGCCTACTGATCTACTCATTTTGAACTCACCCTTGTTGTAGAGGGATCAGAGGTGACCCTTCTCCAGGGGTAAGACATTTGAGGCCCATGGTAGGGAGCCAGGTCACAAAGGGTGGCTCACACCAGCAAAAGGTTGGAAAAGGTTGGCCTGCACCGGGCTGACCCCTGTTTCAGAAGATATTGCAGCAGACTGTTACTGCTGCCACCACTCAGATACCAGAACATATACACACCGGTACACTTCCAACATGGCCACTCAGCTCCAGTGCTGCAGCTGTGTTAGTAGAGCAGGGGGAAGCACCAGTTCTTGACGGGAATGCTATAGGAGCATTTTTGAATGTCTTCTCCTGACTGCTGGATGGCAGCAGAAGCCTCCTTTCCTCGGGAAGAGGTGATGTAACTGCTAGCAGAAAGGGCAAACCACAGAGGAGCTGTGTGAGAGTACAGATTGGCTTGGAGTTTTGCCAGCAGTAGTTTAGACAAGGCCTAAGGGTTGCTTTTTGAAGATGTGAGTCAGTGCTCACTTAAGAAGTGGAAACTTTTTTTGTTTACCAGAAAGAGCATTAATTTAGGCAACTATGATCACATCAGCTATCTGCTTTCATTTTCTGTGGTGTGTAGCTGCACGTCTAAGGTATCATTTCTGCTCCCTGATGGGTTATCCAAAACTTTTAAAGCAGAAATAGTGATTAGTAAATACTTTTGTTTATATGAAAACAGAACTGTTTCTATGTGAATGAGCATTCATAGAAGATGAGTTGCCCCTCTGATGAGGATCAGCACATTAAGATTGTTGATTTTACATGAGTCTAAGGATGTTTCTAGAAAGTTTTGGAAGGGTTGTAAATGTGAGTGTACAAACAAGAGCTGCTTTTAATAAGTTGCTTGTCACAATTCTTTACTTTTACAAATTGCAAAAGTGATTCCATCATATTGTTGGCTTATCCTTTCCAAAACTAAAGACTCAGTTTAATTAGGCATGTGCAGAAGGGAAAATAAAAGCATTGTGATTCATCTCAGAATGAATTTTCATGTGCATGCTTTCAATCTCCCCTGCACCCACCACCCCCCTAAATTTTTTTTTGAATGCAAAGACTCACACAGCCACTCTGATACCTGTCAAAAGTTGCTAGTGGGAAAATCAGACGGTGCTCTATTTCTACAAGTGAGAAATGTATGCCTACTTTACTGTCCTCTAAACTATGCAGATTATTAAGGTTATCTACTTTAAATGAGATTTCACAAAAAATGTAGTAAATCATATACATTTTTGAAGCAAAATATTTTCCCAAGGAGATTATGTCAAGTCCTCTGAGTATATATTTAATAGCTATTGTTCCTTGCATATAGAAGCTTGGTTTTGGAATACTTGCAATTAGGTTTTTATTAGGGGTGCAGTGATAGAGATTTTGGTGGCCAATACCGATAGCCGATTTTTAAGGAGGCATATTAGCCAATACCAATTCGACTTCCAATACAGCTGTATGCAGCTGGTATGTCTGTTGTGCTGGATGAGGAGGGAGGAGGGAAAGGGTGTTGGGGGGAGCAGATCAATGCCCCCTGGTGAGGAAGGGAGGGGGCAGGGGCAGGTGCTGCACAGCCAGGGTGGGGCAGAGCACAAGATGGAGCCATGGCTCATTGGGGGGAGGGGTGGCTGCCACCACTGTCCACACCCCAGGAGGCCACGGGGGGGAGGGGCATCTGCCCACCAGACCAGCATAGGGTGGGCGGGGGGGCTGCAGCTCTGTGCTGAATCTGGGACTGCACCAGGCTCTTCTCAGCATGGGCTGGGCTTGGGGTTGGGGCTGCAGCCACCCCAAATTTCGCCATAGCCCTTTCTGTAGCCCTGCTCCCAGCACTGCTGCTGCACACCCAGTGCAGCCCTGGCTCTTCCTTTTGTGTGGGTGGAGATGGGGTATTGAGCTGGGGTTGTACTGGGCATGCAGCAGTGGTCCTGGGAGTGGGACTATGGGGGGCCTATGGCAAAATTTGGGATAGCTGCAGCCCCCTCCGTACCCCCTGCCCCAAGCCCAGCCCTACCGAGAAGAGCCTGGTGCAGCCCCAGCTGCAGCCTACAGCTGCATCCTGTCTGCCCTGCCCCAGACAGATCATAGATTTCATAGATTTCATACACATGAGGGCTGGAAGGGACCTCGGGAGATCATCGAGTCCAGCCCCCTGCCCAAAAGGCAGGAAGTCAGCTGGGGT